>NW_012155729.1:3929488-3930848 GCF_000956105.1 Propithecus coquereli
TCTCTGCTTTCTTGATGTTGTGTTCAAAACACAAGCATTTTTTATTTTGATGAGATCCAGTTTATCCACTTTTTTTTTTAGCATCTATACTTTTGTTGTCATGTCTAAGAAATCCTTGCCTAACTCAAGATCATGAAGATTTACTTCCATATTTTATTCTAAGAGTTCTGCAGTGTTATTTTTTATATTTAGGTCTGCGATCCATTTCGAGCTGATTTTTGTGCGTGGTGTGAGGTTGGGGTCCGAATTTATTCTTCTGAATGTGGATGTCCAGCTGTTCACAGTGTCATTCATTTGTGGAAAAGACTGTTCTTTCCCCATTGTGTTCCTCTGGCACCTTGGAGGAAAATCAGTACCCCTAGAGTAAGTGCTTACTTACAAACTCTCTCTTCCATCGATCTATACGTCCTGTTTCATGCCGGCACCACCCCGTCTTGACTGCTAGCGTTTCGTAGTAAGTTCTGAAATTCGGAAGTGTAAGTCCTCCAACCTAGTTCTTCAAAAGATGAGGCTTATTTTTAAATAAAGGGTTGTTTATCACGTAATCTGACCATGTATTAGAAGATACTTTTAGATTTTGAAAAGTTTACAGAAGTTAGTCAATCATCTTTTGCAGAGGTCAAAAGCTTTACCTGCCCAGCTATCCAACGGCGGGAAAATCTCATGATATTTTTTGTGTACCTTTGTGATGGGTACGTGAGTTGGCGTTTGGCTGGTTGTTGGAACCTTCTTGAAGAGCCTTATTTCAGAAGTTCGATTTGTTCAGTGGGCATTCACCCATCATCTCCTCCACGTCACGGCCTGTGCCAGGTGCCTGAAGGGAAAGATAAAGGAGACGTCATCTCTGCTTTCGGGATGCTCACGGTCTAGTAAGGAACTAGTTGGAATTTTGGAGCTGAATTTCTGGAGACTATCAACTTAAAACTCCTTTGCTTTATAGATATGAAATGGAAGAGATGTGGGTGAAAGCTACAGTGTCCACACAAGTAAATAATTGTGAGCATAGTGCCTTGCACACAGTAGGCCCTCAATAAATAAATATTTGCCATGGTTTGCTCATTAGATAGTGTGCAGGCTGCTGGCTGGAACATTTCCCCACGGCGCAGAATGTTGAGAACATGCTCCGTCCCTTTCTGCAGACTGGATTTCACGTTTAAAGCTTCCTTTGTGCTCCGTCTAGCCTTGTGCTATTGATGGGCTCTTGGCAGCCTTTGCCCTGGAGACTGCACTTGCCTTTTTTTCTTTCTTTTTTCTCTTGGCACAGGGTGTCTTGAGACAGGTTGAATAAGCACCCTGGAGCTCCGCCAGAGTCACAAGATGAGGAAGGTCGAGAAGCCGGGGAGAGCAGGGTGAGGAGGTC
>NW_012155729.1:3930898-3933090 GCF_000956105.1 Propithecus coquereli
GCCTCGGCCTCCCAGAGAGCTAGGATTACAGGCGTGAGCCACCGCGCCCGGCCTAAGGTAGTTTTTGATACCTCCTAAAGCAAGTCACCCTTTTATCCTTTTCCCAAAACATTTTGGATTACACTTGGGCTTTTATTTCCCAAATAAATGTTAAGATAATATTATATAGTTTAAAGCAAACAGCAAGCAATGAAAACATCAGCAAAAAACCCTTAAACCCCATTGAGATGCTAATTGGAAAGACAGTAAATTTATATATTAATTTTTGGGAAAACTGATATATTTATGTTATCTTTTCATCATATAATAGGCTTCCATTTACTTAGAATCTGCTTAGGTGCTTCGATTAGATTATAGTTTTCTTTATATGAAGCCTTTGCTATTAAATCTATTGAATATTTTTTCTTAGTATAAGGTTTGGCAAACTTTTTCTGTACAGGGCCAGGTAGCAAATCTTTTTCGCTTCGTGGGCATGTGATCCCCCTCATAACCGCTCAGCTCTGCCACTGCAGTGCAAAAGCAGCCATAGATGATACCCAGGTGAATGAACATGGCTGTGTTCCAATAAAACTTTATTTACAAAAATGGGCGGTGGGCTGGATTGGTGTACCTGGGCTACGGTTTGCTGCTCCCTGACTTAGGAGATCCTTCATACAAGAGCAACCCATTAACCGGAAAACGCAGGGGGAAGTGCCGGGTTTCAGTCAGTTGTCTCAGGGACATGTCACAGAACCTGAGGTCTGAAAGTTTTCTTGCCTTCTTGTCCCACAGTTTGCCCATAGTGCATTTTAATTGCTGCACACGTCACATGTTGCTGTGTGTATCTGTGTTCGGGTCTGCCCCCCTCTAGGTTGTAAAGTCTTTCGTGGGAGGGTCCGTGCTTTACTTATGCTTGTCCCTTAGCAGACTGGCCTGGGGTAGACAATACATGTGAGTGAAACGAACACACGAAGGTGCAGGGAGAAATAATTCCTTAGAGCACACGTGAAAAGGAAGCTGCCACTGCATGTATGTACGACTGTTAACTTCTGATCAGTTGATCTGGGAAGGTGCCTTTTGGTCTATTCCTTATCTTTGGTGATGAGCGGGGCTTAGCACTGGCCCAGTGCTTGTGATTTTGACACGCCCTTGGCCCTCCCCCATCTGCCGTCATTGTCGTAAGTGTGGCAGTCCGACCTCCAGAGACAGATGTCTGGTGTCTCTGCAGTCTGCTTGTGGATTCACGGGACAAACGACACACCATCGATGGCTCGGATCCTCAGACGAGGTCAGTCATCTTTCCAGTCTGCCACTCAGCTCCTGGGATGGGGCGGGAAGGAATTATAACACAGACATCTAAAAGTGCAGGGGAGACCAACACATACAAGCTTTCTGATTGTCGGCTTCAGCGAACAGCACCATCTTCTTCCTGACCGTGAGCCCGACGTGGGAACGGGCAGTGTTACGTGCCAGATGCACCTGCTTTCTCTGACACACGTTGTAAATACATGTGCCACACTGTTGCAGCTGGAATGCACACTGCGCAATCTGTAGAATTAAGTGAATTTAGCCCAAAAAGTGATCGAGAAAAGAGAAAGCTACAATTGAAAACCCAGCAGGAGAAAGAAAATCCATGTTGTTCCCAAGAAGCAGGGCGATTTTATAATCCATTTCCTCAAAAACAAATAATGACTGTGTCAGAATAAGAATGGTTGGGAGGAATAGTTTGGAAAATTTTTTCCGGGCATGCATCTCTTTTCCTCCATCTTTTCCTGACTGTTTCCGGAAGGTCTTGCATGTGCCGGGACAGCGCTGCCTTCACTGTTTTCAACATCTCCGAGATCCCGACAGTCAGGGCACTGCGCCGGGTGTATTTTGCAAAAGTTATCTTTTTGCTTCTCTTCCCCCACTTTCTTTAGCTATCGTGACAGGTCCGAATAAATCACTGCAGTGTTTCCTCAATTTTCTCATCAGTAAGACGCAGGCAGACTTCATGGAATCCTTAAGAAGTAAGACTTCCTGGCTCAAGGCACAAAATAAAATTAGTAGAGATTAAAACTTTCCAACAGCAAATAACTATTGACAGGGATATCATTTCTGTTCTGGGAACTTAAATGCTAATATTATTATATTTAAATGGACGATACATTTTTAAAATCACCTCTAGGTATTAAAGTCCAACAATTAATTTCTCTTATCATTTTCTAGATTTT
>NW_012155729.1:3935890-3936918 GCF_000956105.1 Propithecus coquereli
GTGTCTTGAGACAGGTTGAATAAGCACCCTGGAGCTCCGCCAGAGTCACAAGATGAGGAAGGTCGAGAAGCCGGGGAGAGCAGGGTGAGGAGGTCGGGGGGAGAGGGGAAGTTCGACATCATGTGGTTTAGGTGGCTCAGACACGCTGAGATGCCGGCGTTAGCTCAAGGCTTTCGGGAAACCCGGCCCTTCTTGGTTCCATCTGGTGGGCTTGGCTGGCCACTTCCTCAAACTCATGGGCAAAACGTTCTCCAGGTGAAACAGGGACGTGCCTTTCGTGCCTGCTGGGTAGGCAAGTGCCTCGTGCGAACCCCGCTGTCACCCAAATCAAGTCTTCGGGGCGGGGGGGGGCAAATGTCTGGCGTCGATGGTGGGGGCACTGAGTTTCGTCCAAGGCAGTAACGCCGGGTTTCGAGTGACCTTCTCTGCCACTGATGGAGGAAGCGTGTTTGAATACGTAGCAAGCTCAGGCGCATGTCAGAACTGACAGAGAAAGCAGAAAGCGGCCAGACTGCCCGGGTAGAGCCGGACTCTGCTGCCCGCCTGCTCCCCCCGAGCTCCGGATGCCCCAGGCCCTGCACTCCTTTTATCCGTAGCCGTGTTGCCTTTTAGCAAACTAGGGGATTTACTTGTTTATTATGTTTAGTATTTACTGTCTGTCTTCCCCATCCCCCGCTCTGAAAGGACCCAAATCTTTCTTGTTGTGGTGGTGCTTGAGTTTTGATGTATTCCAAGCTTCTAGAAGGCTTGGGACACATAGCAGGTGGTCAGTAAATGAGTATTGAATATGGTTAATCATGGGACCAACCTATTCAAACGTCACGCAGATTACATGACGTGATACTGTGACACGTGCAGGGCTGCGCCTAGCCCAGAGCAGTACGCCTGGAGCTAGATTCCCGCACGCAGCGAGCGCGGCGTCACTAGAGTGAGCAGGTGTCCCAGGTCTCAGCGGGCCGGGACAGTCCTGCTTTTAACCTGTTTTCTGGAGTAATTACTAACAATACTTCTTTTCAGTAAAAAAAAAA
>NW_012155729.1:3937764-3938735 GCF_000956105.1 Propithecus coquereli
AATATTATTATATTTAAATGGACGATACATTTTTAAAATCACCTCTAGGTATTAAAGTCCAACAATTAATTTCTCTTATCATTTTCTAGATTTTGACACCTTGGCTAAAAATAAATCTTTTTTTTTTTTTACACTGCAGAGTTGACATAGTTTGTAAAATAAGTGTCATTGAGATACAATTCACATATCATAAAATTTACCCTTTTAAAATATACAATTCAATGCTTTCCCTACATTTACAGAGTTGTACAATTACCATCATAATCTAATTTTTTAACATTTCATCACCCTTAAAAGAATGTCTATGTCCATTTGAAGTCACTTTCCGTATCCCCAACCCCAAGCTGTAAGCACCGGCTAATCTACTTTCTGTCGCTACAGATTTGCTTACACTGGACATTTCTCATGAGTGGGATCATAGAATACACGGTCTTTTGTCACTTCTTCTGCTTAGCTCAAAGTTTTCGAGGCTCATTTATGTTGTACAATGTAAGAGTACTTCATTCTTTTCTGTTGCCGAATAGCATTCTGTCGCATGAGTATAGTACCACACTTGTATATCCATTCACCAGTTGATGAACATTTGGGTTGTTTATACTTTTAGGCTATTATGAATAATGTTGCCATGAAGCTTTGTGTGCAAGTCTTTGTGTAGACATGTGTTTTCAGTTCTCTCAGATAACTATGAGAGAAATTGCTAGGTCATATGGTAACTCAATGTTTAACATTTAATTGCCAAATGATTTTTCAAAGTCATTGCACCATTTTACATTCCTGTCAGCAACATATGATGGTCCTAATTTCCCCATGTCTTTGTAAACACATGCAATTGCCCATTTTTTTTATTGTAGCCATCCTAGAGAGTGTGAAGTGGCAACTCATTTTCATTTCTCGAATGACCGATAATGTTGCACATCTTCATGTGTGCTCAGTGGCCATTTGTACATCTTCGTTAGAAAAATGCCTATTCA
>NW_012155729.1:3941029-3941546 GCF_000956105.1 Propithecus coquereli
GAAAATCAGTGCCCCTAAGAGTAAGTGCTGACTTATGAACTCTCTCTTCCATCAATCTGTACGTCCTGTTTTATGCCGGCACCACCCCATCTTGACTGCTAGCGTTTCGCAGTAAATTCTGAAATTCGGAAGTGTAAGTCCTCCAACCTAGTTCTTCAAAAGATGAGGCTTATTTTTAAATAAAGGGTTGTTTATCACGTAATTTGACTATGTATTAGAAGATACTTTTAGATTTTGAAAAGTTTGCAGAAGTTAGTCAATTATCTTTTGCAGAGGTCAAAAGCTTTACCTGCCCGGCTATCCAACGGTGGGAAAATCTCATGATATTTTTTGTGTACCTTTGTGATGGGTACGTGAGTCGGCGGTTGGCTGGTTGTTGGAACCTTCTTGAAGAGCCTTATTTCAGAAGTTTGATTTGTTCGGTGGGCATTCACCCATCATCTCCTCCACGTCACGGCCTGTGCCAGGTGCCTGAAGGGAAAGATAAAGGAGACGTCATCTCTGCTTTCGGGATGCT
>NW_012155729.1:3943336-3959123 GCF_000956105.1 Propithecus coquereli
AAGCTGTTGGAGCTTTAAATTATTCCGAGCCGTGGGAGAAACGTGGCTATGCAGCCTGAGTCGCACAGCACGCCGTTGCAACTTCTGCTTTTTCCTGTGAATGGTTAGGAGTGGCCGAGCGGCGCCCGACGTGACCCCCTCGGAACGCTGCTCCCCCAGACAGAATGTTAAGGCAACGTTCCTCGGAACGCAGTGGGCTGTACTGTTATAATAATAAATCCTGTAACGTGCATACCGGCCTTGCTGGAAAATGTCGCAGCCCTGCTGAAGCCGCTTCTGCCTGTGTCACTGGAGCCTCGTGCACAGACCCCGTTGCTCTGGAGTCTGTTTTCCGAGAGTCCTTAAGCTTTGTACTCAAACAGGCTCTATGCTTAATCCTATTCTCTGAATCTCATTATTTAAGGTGGACAAACTTTAAGAATATAATTAAGTAGACAGCCTCATGACTTGAACACACGGTTAATAATAATAATTGGATTTACATCCATGTGGGTTCTTTGCTGTTTGGTAACAGATTTTTTCCATCGATCAGTTTTCATGCCTTGTGCAGTAACCCCACAAGGTGGAAGTGCTTCCTGTCATCCTTCTACTGATTAAGAAAAACCGGGGTTCCAGAAGGACCGGTAACCTGGTGAGGGTCGTGCAGCCAGAGAGCGCTGGTCCCCGGGCTCTGATTCCTGCACGTTTTCCTGCTGAGTCACACGTCTGCTGGGTGCCATTGACCAGATGCCCCGAGAGTCCCTTCCTGGGTTTTCTACTCCATAACTCTGCATTGCTCTGTGACAGGCAGCTTTTTTCTTATTACTTCCCACAAATGTATAGATTGCTCTCTGATTAGAGGCAGCGTACGCATCTTGAATCAAGGGGAAGGCTGAATTCTAATTCTTCTGATTGCTGATCTCGTCAGGCCAGTGAAGCACGTTCAGCCTCAGATCAGGTCTGAAACGGCCCTGCCCGGCAGGGACGGCGGCTTCTCTCACGTTCCTCTGCTTCCCTCTAGTGACTCAAGTCCAAGTAGTGCAGCCGGGAGTATTGCAAGAAACAGAAGCGACACGCAAGCTGGGCCTTGTCACCCCTTCCCACCTCCCCTCCTCTCCTCCCTCGCGCCTGCTATGTGTGAAGTGCTGGGCTCAACACCAAGGACAGAGACAAAAGCCTGGCCCGCATTTCCCCACTTAGGATGTACCAAAGGAAGCAAAGGAGACTTAAAATTCCAGAGAACAGTGGTAGTAACTGCTCTTTCTGCTCCTAAGCTTTCTTGTAGAAGGCGAAGCTCTGTGTGACCTGTGAGAGTTCTGTTAAGGGAATAGATCACCTTTTTTTTTTTAATGAGATAGGGTCTTGCTATGTTGCCCAGGCTGGTCTCTAACTCCTGGGCTCAAGCTGTCTTCCTGCCTCAGCCTCCTGAGTAGCTAAGACTACAGGCAACATGCTGCCGTGCCCAGCTTAAGATACTTTTAAATTTAGCATCTGCACACTAGGTCCTGACCACGTGAGCCCTTCTCGTCTTCCTTCCTTCCTCTCTGTCTCTCTCTCTCTTTCTCTCTCATCTTACTCTTCTGTTCCTTCCCGGGTATTCTTTTATTTTGTATTTTATCTGCTCTGCCACTGAACACTCGGGGCTGGGCACAGCACCAGGAGCTGCTGAGCTGCTGGTGGCTCTTGTGCCTGAGGAGACAGTTCGCTTCTGCGCTAGAACGTCCATTAATACTTGCAGCAGTTTGCACCAGTGATCACTCAGCGGTGGAGTGGGGCAGGAGTCAGACTTCTCTGTGAGGCCATAATCCCACAAACGTTTGCTAAGGAGTTTGCCACCAGCATCTTAGTGAAAACGAGGAGAGGCTACAGTGCAGGCGGTCCCTGTTACGTGGAACCAGGAACAGAGGAAAGGGATTCTGTGGGTCCTCATTACATAAGGATCCAGGAGGCTCGAGTGGCTGTCCAGTGCCTCTAGACTGTAGCTCAGCATCCAGGTCTTCGTCACCACTCTGCTGTCCCTTGGACGCAGCCAATGTCACTGAACCATGAGATCCCAGCTCACGCCCAGGGTACTGCTGGCTTTGGTGCGTCTCAGAGGAGACCTTTGGAAACACAGAAACCAAGGTTCCACCATGCTAGTGGCTTGAGGGGACTTGGAAAAGGTGTCATATGGATGCTTCAGACACTGTATCAGACCGTTTTTATCTTACTGTGCACCGAAGCACAATGCGTCGCAATCAAGTGTATGTCTCTCCGGCTAGAATGGAAACAGCTGCGGGGCCTGCGTGATGCTAATTGGTTTTTGTGTTCTCAGTGCCTGGGACATGGTGAGGCTCAATAATTGGTTGTTTCAGGAATCAATGAATGAAAGAATGAACAAGAAATGATTAGCCTCAGCAATCTTTTGTTCTCAAAGTCAGACACACAAATGTTTATTTGTTGGTTTTTTGGTTTGCTAAGGTGCTGGAGACACTCTCTGGAGGGTGAGCACCGGTAGCTGCTGTAGGAAGGAAAACAGTCCCCCACACCTGGGAGAGTAGCTGGTCCTCCGTGATGTCGTCCCCGATGTTCCCCCAGCGCCCTCTGCAGACAGAACTTATCGTCTGCACCAGCCATCAAAGGAGGCTCGTTCTCCGGCCCATCTTCAGGCTCACAGGGCGGAGAAGGGTGAATCTGGAGCTGAGAGACAATAAATCGACAAGTGACATGAACATGAGCAGAGTTAAAAGTGTCCTGGTGATAAGGAAAGTTCACAAGACAGCAATCTCCTGCTCAGCCTCTCCTCCGTCCTGCCTCAACTTGTCCTTCTGCATTTAGGTTGGTTTTTTTACCCATTTTATTAATACATATTCGAGTTTATAAGGTCTCTTTACTTTTTGCTGATTGCTCCCCTTCTGTAGTCTTCCATTCTTATTCTACGTGTGCAGTAACTTCTTTTTCTCCTCCGAGGGCATTGCTTACATATTTTTAAAAAGATTTTTTACATATTTAAAAAATTTTAAAAAATATTTTTTACGTATTTTTTTACATATTTTAAAAAAAGATGTTTTATCTGTTCTCTGCATTGTTTATATTGGTCCGGGTTCGTTTTCTCCATATGTATGTTTTGGTATCTCTATTGTTGGAGACTTTCCTCAAACACCTGATGTCTTTAGCTATCCATTTCAATTTACAATGCTGTTTTAGCACGTTAAAGGCAAGCTCTGCATGTGTCGGTAGGGTTTGTTTGTTTTTCTTTTGGTCAGCTGGTAGAATTTACTACAGTATATCCAGCCAGATATTCAGTCTTAATGTTGGAAGGATTCCTCAAATAATATTGGTACTTTTCTCAGTGGCCACCTAGTTTCTTTAGAGAAGAATCCTCTAATGTCTTGCCTTGGATCAGAGATAAGTGTCATTTAACCAGCGGTTCCTTTTCTAGCAGTAGGGCACAAAAAAATGGGCTAAGAGTACCGCATTTTACTCCGTAAATTTTCACTTAATTCTCTTGTTTTCAATCCCATCAATATCTCTACCCTTCACTGAATCTCTGCCCCTGAATTTGGAGATGCCTGGGCGCAGTTTGTCCAGAGACAAACCTCTTGTATCCGGTGTGTGTGGATGGGATTAGGTGCCCCAGCACCTGAGTGACGTGCCAGCCCGCCTGTTTCAGAACTGCACCCTTCGTTCACGCATCCCTGGTATCTCCGAGGGCTGGGCCTCTCTGGGAATCTGTGGGGTGGGGCGGCTCACCTCTCTCTCCAGGTTGTGGGTGGTCGTGTCACTGCCCCCCTGGAGCTGGCTGCTACTCCCTGTCTGTCCTCCCTCTTTCAAACGTTGGTTAAAATCTCTCATCTACTATTCTCTCTCATTTTTTATTATTGTAATTTTTAATTATAATTTTTAAATCACTTTCCAAGTTTATTTTAATTTTATTTTTAATGGAGTTCTTTTTTTTTTTTAAAAAGAGCGAAGAGGTCATTTTCTAGTTATGTTTAACCAGAGGCTTTTATGATTTTTATAATTGGAAAATAGTTATTAAAATACCATGGAACCAATATATATCTTTGTGCAGTGCTTATGATAACAGGTTCATCCTGTAGACCAGCTCCCCGTGGCACTGATGGACGGGCTGGGCACCATTACGGTGGCTCATCACTCATCACTGCCACCGCGGACAAGAAACTAGAGCTCTAGCCACTTTTTTTTTTTTTTTTGAGACAAAGTCTCACTGTGTTGCCCGGGCTAGAGTGCCGTGTCATCCTAGCTCACAGCAACCTCAAACTCCTGGGCTCAAGCGATCCTCCTGCCTCAGCCTCCCGAGTAGCTGGGACTACAGGCATGCGCCACCATGCCCGGCTAATTTTTTCTATATATTTTTTAGTTGTCCGATTAATTTCTTTCTATTTTTAGTAGAGACGGGGTCTCGCTCTTGCTCAGGCTGGTTTCGAACTCCTGAGCTCAAACAATTCGCCCGCCTCGGCCTCCCAGAGAGCTAGGATTACAGTCGTGAGCCACTGCACCCGGCCTCTAGCCACTTTTTAACAACACTTTCCAACGACAAGATGCAAATGTTTGGTTGACTTAGTGTAAGATTAATTAGAGAGTCTTGTGTGAACGCAGAGATATTCATTTTGGGTTTGATGATTTAATCACTGTTAATTACATAATTAACATGTAAAACCCTGGTGCAATTCAAAAGTGGAATGAACAAGAAACCGGAATAATTGTTTTGATGAGATGACAGTCATAAAGTTGAAATGAACTAATGCATGTCGAACATGCAAATTATTGTGCAACTTGACCTAAAAATGACACGGAGAATAAACTTAGTAGACAAGGACATTTAATGTATTATTGTAACTGCACCTCGTAAGTCCAAAAAGCTAGAAGAAATACTGAACATTAAGTATAGGCCTGAAAGGTATTTTTTAAATTGAACTTCCAGAGGTGAAACGACAATATTTGGATGATAAATACACTAGCAGGAATTGATGGCGGATTGGACATTGCAGAAGAAAAGGTTTGTACACTTGAATATGTAGCAATAAAAACTATCCAAGACAAGACCCTGAGACAAAAGTGATTAAGAAAAAAAAAAAAAAGAAAAAAGAAAAAAACCCAGAACATCAGTGAGCTATGGGATAACTTCAAGTGGCTAAATATGTTTGCCATTGGAGATCCAAAGGAAGAGGGAGATGGAAGATACGTTGAAAGGAACGCTGTCCCCCAATTTTCCAAGTACGATGAAAACTTTGAATCCACAGACCCAATAAGATCATAACCCCCAAGCACAAGACACATGAAGAAAACGGCACCGACTCATAACCAAATTCCCCAAACCCAGTGATATAGAGGCATCTTAAACCCGGGAGGGCACATGGATACACAGATGCTCAAAGTTTACAGGAAATTCTTGCTCATTCACGAACCTCAGGTTAAGAGCTTCCTCATTTAGCTCCCGAAGGTGAAGTCGTGGGGATAGGTGTGTGTTGAGGGTGAGGTGACAGATCATACTGTGCCCCAGTTGTTAAAGTCTGATGGCTGCCACCGTGGAATTCCCTGTGTGCTGAGATTCCTGAGACCGTGCATTTCCGAGTATTATCCTGGGGTTGGTGGTGTCGAGTGATGGATGGAGCGCCACGGACCGGACCAGTTTATAGGCTCCTTGGCAAACGTGTCTTCTGGGGGCATCAACTATTCACCGTTACACAGCAATTTGGATTTTTTATATGGCTGACCAGGCATGCAATGCACACACAATATAAAAGACTCGTATTTTTATTCTGCTCTGGGGTTTGGTGCTTTAGAACCAGAGCCAGCCAGTAGAACCAAGCTTTCCTCTAGATAAAGTCACCACCACGGACACCAACCCTGTACTTTATTCTTGGAGGAAATACAATGTTGGGACACTAGAGGTCTCCACCTTACCATATAACCAGTGACATCTCAGCGGAAAACCTTAAAAGCACAATTTCCACGGCAACAACAAACGGGCGTCTCATCCTTGAGGGTGGGAGGGGTGGGGGCTGAGGAGGGAAACTGGGGGAGGGTGGGGGCAGTTCCAAGCGGGTAGTTTCCGGTTGGGTGGATGTCACCGTGTTTTGCAAGACTGACTGAAATTTCGAGTAGGCTTTGCCGGACTTAGATTTTCCACTTGTTTTTCAGATTTATATCTTTGGTTGAGCATCCAAAGCTTCTTAAAGCCCGTAGCGCTGGAAAAAACCAAAGCAAAACAAAAATTCATAACGGTGTGCTGATTAGTGCATGCATCTGCAGAGAAATTCTCTTCCTGTGTGGATTTTGTTTTGATAATCCAAAATTCACGTCGAGGCAATGGAGTGATTGTTCTGACGTTCAGGATGCATTTAAAACGATTCCATGTGGGCGCTCAGACTCTGTTGATCCATCCACACTCAACCTGGTCCTCTTCCCTGGTGCCTGGCTAGGGCCCTGAGCTTCCGGTGTCACCTCCGCTGGACGATGGAGTGGCCAGGTGGGTGGCCAGGTAAACGGCCAGGACACGTGCTGGGAGAAGGCAAGCGATGAATTCTCTTAGTTGAAGTCCTTCCTCTCACCTACTAGTCATTCATTTCTAAATAGTTCGTGAATTCCATTTTAATTTTCTGTTTAATCTAGAAAATTTGCAAGTCTGCTCTAGACTTTCACGTGGAATGTTATCCCTCTTCTCCGGGCATTACTTCCTGATTATCGTCAGTAACTGCAGCCTTATGACTTACGGTTTGTAGAAGGTGTTGGTACTCTCGTTGGCCAGATTTCGTGCATAATGATGGTGCGCACCTACTGAACGTTCACCGTGTGGCACACACAAAGTGTTTCTTGTATGTTAACTCATTTAATCCTCACCAAACCCTGTGAGGTAAGGTACATTTTCAGTGTTTACTGACTTTAAAATTCTCTGTTTATTAGCTCAAGCTAGCGAATCATTATTTAGATCTCCCATACCTTTACTTATTTTTGTCTACTTTTTTTGATTTTGGAAAGGGGCATTTTAAGGCCTCCCATTATGGTGATGGAGAGATGGGGAGGCATCTAGGATGACCCCAAAGGTTTCCACCTTGAACTTTAGGGTGGAAGGGCAGTGAAGACCTTCCCTGCGGTGTGTATGGTACTTCAGAGTTTACACAAGATCTTTCTACCCCTCTGATTTTAAAATCCTTGCCTCTGAAGTGTTATGTGGATTCACTTTCTTTTTTTTCTTTTTTCCCTGTTCCTTCCTTCCTACCTTTCTTCTTTCCTTCTCTTTCAACAGGGTCATATTATTCATTTGAAATGCAATTAGATTGATTTGTGTTAGCTTGCCTGCAGTTGTAGATTTTTATCCCCTTTCTACTCTTTTTGGTTTAATTTTATTTTTATTTCGAGTGGGTAGAACACGAAGATGCTTTCAAGAGTCAAAACTGTACGAGAAGGTGTTCCCAGAGCAGTGCCACCTCATCCCTCACCCCCTTGCCCCTCGCAGGTGACTGACTTCACTGTTTCCTGTGTTCCTTCTTATGATGACAAGTAAACACATGCATAGGGCAGTCTTCGTCACTCTAAATACTGACCTGAGTTCATAAGGGACACTGCAGTGGAGGTGTCACGTCTCCAGGAAGAAACGACTGCTGACTCACGAATAGAAACAGCTCCCACTTCGGTAGAAAAGCCCTGAGCCTTATATCTAGTATCTCGTATCTCGTATCTAGGAGGATACTGGAGGCTGGTGAGGGAAAATGCGAAGAAGAGTGAGAACCAGGGTGGGACATTCCTGTGGACAGAAAGTGGAGCAATGGCAGGAAGTCCTGTGTGAGGGCCAGGTGGGAATGTGAAGCCCCCACCTGCAGGTGTGGTGGCTGCACTGGGCAGGAGCCACAAACCTCACTGCCGCCCTGTCCCAACACACCGCTGGCTTCACTGAGCAGTGGATGAAGGCCCTGTGGCTGCTGTATGAATTACCACAAACTGGGTGACTTAAAGGCAGCAGAGATTTACTCTCCCAAAGTTTTGGGGGCCAGAAGTCCAAAATCAAGGTGTGGATGGGGCCCAGCTCTCTCCGAAGGCTCTAGGGCAGGATCCTTCCTGCCTCTTCCGTGGCTGATGGCCGCATCAATCTGATCTCTGCCTTCTCTGCTCAGTGTGTGTGTGTGTGTGTGTGTGTGTGTGTGTGTGTAACCTTCCTCTCCCTTCTCTTATATCTAGTATTTAGATATAGATACTAGACACTACAGGGATTTAGGGCCCGTCTGTATAATCCCGGATGATCTCCTCTTGAGATCAGATCCTTAACTTAGTTACATCCTCAAAGACCCTCTTTCCAAATACAGTTTCACAAGTCACAGGTTCTGTCTTTCGAGGAAACACCACCATCCAACCCTCTACATAGCGTACTCATGTATTTTTAAATTCACCCTGTTAAGATGGGAATTCGTACGTGGGATTGAGAAAGAATTCTCAATACAAAGATTAGGACATAAAGAAGTAAAAAATTTATTTTGTTTTCTGAGAGAGAGAGAGAGAGAGAGATGATCTCATGACCTCCACCCAGACAATTCCCTTGGCCATCTTCTATGGCACAAGAACAAAAGACATTCCCCTGCCCCTTCTGACCACTGGCCTGCGGTCCTAGTTCTAGTTCTCCCAAAGGAGTGCAGGATGTTTTAGAGACATAAAACATTTTCACTGTTTTTTTTTTGAGCCATTTCTTCTGTTACATATTCCCCCCTTCCATATCTATGGGAGGAGGGTGACTACTCTGTTACAATGGGGGGCTCTTGACAACAGGAACAGGAAGATCCTAAGTGGATGAACTCCACGGGGTGCATGGGGCTAACAGGCTGCTGTGGAGCTGGGCAGAGGGGCCAGGACTGGAGATTTGTCTTTGAGATCCTCTGCCTTGGGTGGTCCCTGAAGGCAGGAGGTGGAAGGGGAAGGAGGAGGAGGAAGGGACCAGCGGAGGGGCAGTCCAGGTGGAGGGGATGAATGAGAAAAGTGCTGCCTTCGGGGTCCCAAAGGGGGAGGTCAGAGGTCAAAGTGTCCTTCCTTAAATAAATGCTACAGAAGGGACTGAGAACATTCCACAAGGGCTGGCAAGAAGTTAGTGAGGGAAATCAGAAATAGTTTACCCCAAATACGGCATTTTGACATGCAGGACTGGCTGAAGAAGCCTCAACGTCTCTCTGACTTTCCTGCCCCCTTAGACCCATTTAAATTCCAAAGGGAATTATTTACCAGTTAATCTCTGTTCCCCATCCGTTCCTCCTCAATAGTAATCCTTCATAGAATTCCTCTTTCCTTCTCCCATAACCCATTTTACCAGAAAGGCATATGAGCTTCTGAGCCCTGCTGGGAGTGGAATCTTCGTTTCTGAGGGTTCCCATGTATACACGTTAAAATAAATTTCACAGCTGTTCTCTTATGAGAAAATCTGTTTTATTGTAAGTTGACTCTTCAGTGAACCTTCTGAGGGTGAAGACCAAGTTTTCCCTCCGTCCCAACAGTAGCCTTGGAGGAGGCAGCGTCTGCAGAGAGGCCTGGGGATGGGGAAGGGGCCACACCCTCAGGCCACTCCTGCCAGAAATCTTGTTGGGAGGAGACAGGAATGTAAGGACAAGGTAACAGGCTCTATGAACAAATCTCAAGGACCCCTACGTGTTTTTTTAATAATCTTTCCTTGAACTAACTACTTGAACTTTTTGAGTTGTTCCCCAGAGATGGTGGAATTTTTACAAGATGAAGTTGAGACTCTGAAGGCCCTTGGGCGAGAGTCCTGGTGCCAGAGATCACCACCCTCCATGACCCGCCCCAGGGCCTGCGACCTGCCCTGTGCACCTGGCCCCTCCTTAAAAAGCCCAGGATCTCTTTCTCCCATTCTTGCAAAAGATGTCTGTCTTTCGCGTTAGAATTCCTTTCTTGCTTGGCAATCTTCGTTGTCTCAATAGTTGGATCTTTGTGCAGTGCGCAACTAGATCTAGTCTGAAACCCCCGTTGCGGTTTTGATAACAAAAATAATTAAGAATTATCTGAATTTCTCACCCATTTGGGATTTTTTTTATGCTTTCCAAAGTTTACAACATCAACTCAATATTTGCTACATTTTGATGATCAACATGACAGAACCAAGGTCTTGGGGTGGAGGGAGACAAGCAGGGAATTAAACTATTAAGAGGTGTCTGTCTTTGTTTTTTTAATTCCATTTTTACACATCCACCTCTTTCTCATTAAGTCACAACATTTAATCAAAATATACAAACAGCACAGATACTTTAAAAACACATAGTTAGAATTCCAATTCAACACGATTGACCACAGCCAGTAGCAGGCATGGAGTGTTTGTCTTGAATGATGCCTCAGGAGGGGCTTACGAGTCATCAAATCGTCAGTCATGGTATGACCAGGGGTTGGTTTTCTTTTCTCTCCGAAGAATCATGCACTTTTCCTTTTCTTCTCCTCACCATGTGAGGACGGTAATGAATGACTGCGCTGATATTGAGGTCAAAGAACAATGGATGGATGGAAAGGTTTTCCTGGCAAGAGGGAAGTGACACTATCTTTGTTGAACTCTAAATTTGAGGTCTATCTTGACAAGAGAACCAGCGTAGGTGTTCTAGCCAAACTTCCCAATCAGGGAAGCTTTTCCCGTTTTTCCATTTTCCTCTCTCCCGTGAATTTCACAGCTAATCAGAATGAATGGATTTGTAAATCTTAAGTTACAAGCTATGTTTATTGTGAAGAATTCCCATAAAAACCTATTCAGGGCTGTCCCCCTAGCCATTTACACTTCCACAGATATAAACAGGATAAAACGGGTGAGTGGTTACTCGTCTGAGGCTGCGTGAGATGCGCCACCAGGTACGCCAGGCGACGGGCTGTTTCAGTCTGGAGACATTTGTGTTCAGTTTGCTCCTCCATTCGCGGAACATCCCATTGCTCAGCAGTTGGGGCCCGAGTGAAGAGCCACCATTGAGAGCAGTATTGAGTTTTCAAATTTCCCAGTGTGGAGAACCATCGTTCAAGTAAACAACTAGGGTTAGTCACGACCTAACTTGGAGAGTGTCGGGAAACGTGCCAAGAGCTACAACGCAGGGCGCAGTCTTTAGTGAAGTAGAGTTGGTTTCTGCTACAGGTAAACGGTCGGGCGAGGGGCTAACGGGTCTCGGCCTTTACTGTTGAGTGTTTCTTTTCTTTTCCAAGTTGAAAAAGGAACCCAAGAAGTGTCAGTCTTGGACCAGTTCCCAGAGAGAAGGCCAATGCCTTCGCGTTCCTGGGGAGGCGAGGTTCAGGAGATGAGCCGCTCCATGCCCGGGTTGACGAAGGAAAAGTTCCTGAACATGTTCTGGTCCATGCTGTTGATCAGGGCTCGGTCGGCGAACGACAGCCGGGGTTTCTCGTTTAAGAATTCCTTGTCGAAGTTGCTGCAGTCGTACGGTGATTTCTTGGTCGCGGTGTAAAGGGGGAAAAAAAAAGAGAAGAAAATGAGCCGCTAAATTCATGATCTTAACTTTTGGTGTCCAGGTCTAATTTGTGTACAACAGAGTTGGTGTTTGCAGATAAACTAAGCGTCTGCCTTTTCTGGTGTAGGTTTGTGACTTTTGCTAGCAAGTCTGTACGTGGGAATTTAGAGATCTATCTTTTTCTAAGCACTGACTTACTTATTTTTTTCCTTAAGCCAAAGAACACCTAACCATTGCCATTAGGGGACGTAGTTACACGAACACATTGCAGATGGTATTGAACTTTAATAAACATCATTTAAAAATGGCTCCAAAATTCCTGACATAGGATGCAGGGTTTATGCACAAGTTTGGGTCACCCAGACTGTGCCCATTGAGCATGTGTGTGCCACGTGCAAAGCTCCATCTCATCTGATAGTCACCCTCACAAGTACGTATTTGACCTAAGGCAGGTGCACGCAGCATTCTTCATGCAGGTGCGTCCTGACTACACACAGAGGTTCAATTTCATAAACAGACGTAACCTCCCCACCTCCCCGCCAGCAGCCCAGTAGCTTGTATGAGCCAGAGGGTGGGGCAGGGTGGGGGCAGGCAGATGGCCCGGCTAAGCCAAGGCCCTCGTGGCAAGTCCTTACCACTTTAGGCCGGAATGGTGGGTCGATCTCCTTCCGCTCAAGTTCTTCCCAGTTGATCTCCCGAAACAAAGGGTGCTGGCGGATGTCTCCCCGCACACCCAGCCTCTTCTCGGGTTCTCGCACGAAGAGCTGGAGAGGAGAGGAGAGGAGAGAAGGAGCAGGTTACTTCTCCCGGGAAAGCCAGCTCGCCTCCTTAGCGCGCTAACCCACGGGTTTCCTGACCTCACCTTTCTACTAACCTTCGCAAAGACTGACCCAAGTCAGGCTGGCCCCGACGTGCACCCTGAAGGAGGCTTTCAGAATATTCTGGAGTCTGGGCTTTTGCCCCCTTGCTCTGTGCCCTTACTGTGCTACCTTCTGAGTTTCACAGACTCAGTTTGAAATCAGCTTTGCCTTGGGTTACTTACGAGACCTCTGGCGAGTGACAGAACCCTGAGTCAGTTTCCTCGCCTGTAAAGTGAGCCGAGAGCCCTCCTCACAGAGCTGATCTGTGGGTGAGTGAAATTGCAGCGCACACACGCATGCGCACATGCACACGGACAGGTACGCACACACGTGAATGTACAGGAACAAATGTGCACACGTGCACATTACATACACATACATGAACACATGCACAGTTACACATGCACACACGAGTGTACACGAACACGTGTGCATACATATGCACACGGGCATACATGAATATGCACATACATGAACACACAGAGACAGGCACACATGCATACACAGGAATGCACATGAACACGCGCACACAAACACATGCACATGTGTGCATACATGTACATGCACACTTCTGTGCACTATAACTCCTGGTCTCTAAAACCCCACAGCACAGAATAAGTGATCCATTTATTTGCCATTTGATCAGTGGTCTGTCAGTCGAGTATGATTTCTCACTAACTGCCTTCCCAGGAGTCCAGCGTTGTGAGGACTTGGCCATGATATAAACTGGTCCCAGACAGTCAGCTTTGGACTTTACGAGGCATCTGAGCAAAGACAATTCCTTTTGCCTCCTGCAAACATGCTGGGCGCGTAATATTTCACTCAAAGTCCATCTCTTATCACCTCTGAGCTGGGACCTGCATACGTTCCTCTTTGTACATCTCTCTCTCCTGTTACTTTCCCCTAGAAGGTCAAAATGAACATTTGCAAGACAGGAAAGAAACTTGGAAACTTTTCAAGCTTAAATAAAACCTGCCAAGGGCAAGAAGGAACAGGAGAGTCTGAACGTTAACTCAGGAAGGTAACGGTTCCCCTGGGCGTCCGGGGTAGGCATCCACTGTTCCCGCGTTGGCGAGATGTTTGTTTATGAAGTAACCCCGAGTTACAGGGTGTTTTAAGGAGGCTGTGGATCTTTACAGCAAAAGCGTGGTGAAATGCAGTGATTTTTCCAGGAGGCTCTGAAAAGGGCTTCACTTCCCTTCACCTCTGAATTGCAATGGTCTCGTCTTTTTACCGTGTATAAAAATAGCTAGTCTGCGTGTTCTAGAACACCGATGCCCTTACATTACCTTACTACTCGAAAATCTTCAAAGGCTCTACGCTGCCAAAAAAATGAAGACCAAACAATGTGCTGTAGCAAAGTGGAGATTTTTTTCTTTCTTTCTGTTTTTAAAGTAGGAGAATCTCTATTAAAGTTCCCAGTGAAATGTTCATGCAAACACCTGGTATATCCGACTGGTAAATCCCTGGCTCTGCCCTCTCTCCCCCTCCCGCCTTGGGCGCCGCCAAAGACTCTCTGTGGGAAGCTGGTTCTGAAGCATCCGGTCAGGAAACCGCTGCACAGTGGAAACCACACAAGACATTGTCCAAGAGATTTGCTACCCACACGGCCTTGGGTAAGTTTTCTGAATCTCAATTCGTTCATCTATAAAATGAAGGGTCAGATGATCTTTCAGGCCCAGTGAGTCCTGGCGTCCTCTGGCCCCTTGGCTGGCATTTGAGGCTCTCTGTCATCTGATGCCGACTCCCACGTCTCCGATTCTCATGGGAACCCTCTCCTGTCCAGACGTCCCTACTCCCTGAATACACCACCTGCCTTTCCTTCCTCTGCCCTCACTAAAGACATTTCCATCTTGCAGTGAGATACTCTCCCTGCAGCCCACTCCCATTTCCTTCTCCTTATCTTTAAATCCTGCCTTATCTTTCACTCCTCCCTCTCTGTGAAGCTATCTTTGATTACCTCTGTGGACAGTGAGCTCACTTTCTCTCCTCTTCGGATTGTATTCATGGTCCTATGATTGATGGCATCATTCACCCCAACCAACGTTCTTTGAGAGTCAGGCACCCTGCCACATGCCTCAGCTAGATCATCCTGGTTTTGAAAACAAATTCTAAAAGCAGGTATCATTATCCCAATTGTCAGCTGAGGAAACTGAGGCTCAGAGTGGCCGTGTAACTTGCTCAAGATCGTAATCTGGCCAGTGGTGGAACCCACGTGGGAAGTGGGCTCTTTCCCGCTTCTCGCATTGGGTGGTCTCTCCTCTGTGCCACAGAAGGTCCTCCCTCCATTAGAGAAATCAGCACGTTGGATCTTTTTTAGAGTCCGTTTTTCTTACTAGGCTGTAAGCCCTGGAGGTCAGACACCCTTTCTTTTCTTTTCTTTTTTTTTTAATTTCAGAATAAATAAAATGTACGGGGGTACAGACATTTTGTGTAAATTCCTTTTGTACCATTTGAGTCAAAGTTATAAGTGTGCCCATCCCCCAGATAGTGGGCATTGCACCTGTTAGGTGTGAATTTACCCATTCCCTCACCCCCTCTTCCACCTGCCTGATCCCCGATGAATGTTACTTCCATGTATGCACACAAGTGTTGATCGATTAGTTCCAATTTGATGGTGAGTACACGTGGTGTTTGTTTTTCCATTCTTGTGATACTTCACTTAGTAGAATGGGCTCCAGTTCCGTCCAGGATAATGCAAGAGGTGCTAGGTCACCATTGTTTTTTATGCTGAGTAGAACTCCATGGTATACATATACCACATTTTATTAATCCACTCATGCATTGATGGACACTTGGGTTGTTTCCACATCTTTGCAATTGTGAATTGTGTTGCTATAAACATTTGAGTGCAGGCGTCTTTTTTACAGAATGTCTTTTTTGCCTTTGGGTAGGTGCCCAGTAGTGGGATTGCTGGAGCACATGGTAGTTCTGCTTCTTACAGAATCTAGCCCAGTGCCAGGCCCTCTGTGGATACCATGACTGTCTGTGGAGTGAGTGAGCAAGCTGTCTTTCCTCCTTATCTGCGGGGCATGAGTCTTCCATGCTCATCTTCTCTCGGCCTCCTGCTTTCCGCATAAAAAGGAGGCACCACGTTCACAGTAAGATATTTCTCTGTTGACCCCAAACCCGTGTGAGTCAACAGACTGAAACGCAGATCCGTCTTTTAGAAGTGGAGGGAATGAGTGACCTGCCTCACTTCTCTTCTCTCGAAACGATGATAATAAACGGTTAACCTCCATTTCTTAAGGACATTTTGATGCAACAAGGTTAGATAGAAGGTGTAAGTGTCTCAAGAATGGGACAAAATTAGCTCATGTTGTTCTACTGAAGTTTCAGGAAGTGAAGTTAGAAATAAGTGCCTCGGGCCAAGTAAGCACCATGCTGGGTTTTCCATGCGATTTTTGTGCACATGTGGCATTTGTACCCAGGGGATCATGACAAAGAGCCTCCTGAGCTTAGTATATGTACCCGTGACATTTAACGGTTAACCTCCATTTCTTAAGGACATTTTGA
>NW_012155729.1:3960373-3961092 GCF_000956105.1 Propithecus coquereli
TGTCCTGAGAGCTCTTCACCCGCTCTCGCCCGACGGTTGCGTCTCACGTGACAGCACGATATCAAAACCAGCAGCCGGCGCTGGTACGAGGGGTGCATGAACTAGTTGTGCCATTTTATCACCTGTGCAGATCTGGGCAACCCCCGGGACAAGTCAGATTCGAACTGCTCCATCGCCGCAAAGATCTGTCTTGTGCTTCCTGCCCTCCCGTCCCCGATGCCCCAACTCCTGGCAAACGCCAGTCTGATTTCCATCTCTGCAGCCTTGTCGTTTCACCGATGTTACATAAATGGACGCAGAGACATTGATCTTTTGCGATTGGCTTTTTGCACTCAACATAATGCACTTGAGATCCTTCTAAGTTGTTTCGTGTATCAACAGTTGATTCCTTTTTATTGCTGGGTAGGACTCCGTGCACACAGCTTTTTCAGCTTTTCTCCTCCAACTGCTAGTGATCCCTTCCTCCTACCCAACCTTCCTCTCCTTTGAAGGCATCACTTCCAACTTCTCTTTCTGGGTTTCCTTCTGGTGAGCTCCCGCGGGCCTCTGCCACCCCTTCCCCCTCAGTCCTTGCCTGAAGCTATCCCAGATCCTGGGGTCGAGCTGGGTGCAGGAGGCACAGTGTGGGAAGACTGGTTTATGGGGTGTCACCAGGTGTTGGGGGATCACACCTGTAGCTCCAAGGCCTCCATCCGATGGTGACTCGGCTGGGGAGAGCC
>NW_012155729.1:3961422-3964359 GCF_000956105.1 Propithecus coquereli
CTCCCTCCCTCCCTCCCTCCCCACCTCTCTCAGACACAGTAAGAAGGTGGCTGTCCACAAGCCAGGAAGAGAGCCCTCACCAGGAACCCACCTTTCTGGATACCTTGACCTGGGACTTCCAGCGTCCAGAACAGAACTGTGAGAAATGAATGTCTGCGGTTTAACCCGTCCGGTCAGTGGGATCTTGTACGGCAGCCTGAGCCGACTAACGCACTTGACCTTGAGCCCTTCCCAGAGCCCAGTGTAAAATGAAGGTAGCGATTGTAACAATGTTTGCACTTGCCTTGATGTAGGCAAAACTGTTTATATTCAGATCCCACTAACTTATCTTTACTGTTGCTATCTTCTTTTTGTTGGTTAATTTTGAAATTAGCTTTCATTTCATATGTGTTTAGTCATTAAAAGTGAATTTAATTGGCCACTGAGGGGGTTTTCCAAGTTTATTGCCTGTTTGGGTCACAGTCAGAAAGCGAATGCTGAGGAACGGGCGTGGATTTTTAAATACCTTGTTTCATTACCCCTGGGCAAGGGCTTCGTCAGCACTTCTCAGATTCAAGGTCTTTATTCCCCAGGGAGAGAGCTCTGGAGTTGCCTCAAAATTCCTTATGCCCTAGACAGGTTGTCACTTTTATTAGAGAGGTGGAAGTGTATTCCTTTCAAATTTCATTCCGAGCAGTTCTTCAAGAGAAAAAAAGTAGACTAGTGAAAAAAGAGGAGCCTACTAACATTTTTCTTCGTTTCTACTTAAAACCCGCTGATAGCTTCTATTCTGTTTCCATTTTCAATACAGATCAAGGCTAAAAATTATTTCTCTAAAAGATAATTTCTTTAACCAGTTGACATATGAGAGCAAAAAAATCAAAACAATGTTTCTTCCCAAACACCTGTATTCTCGGTCCACTTCCTTTAGATCTGCTCCACTCTTGGTCACACTGGTGGGTCTCTTTGATACAAATATTTGCCGGGACAGCTCAGGTAATGCAGGTCCTTATTGTTCTCGTATGTATTTAGCATGTTGCATTTTCATTTTGCAACTTGCTGCACTCACACACCGTGGATAGCATTTTGCCTCCTCAAGAAAGGTGAACCGGGGAGCTCTGTCTAAAGTCCATGTCTTTCATGGCGGCTCTCAGGTGTTCTCACACCTGTATGTTGGCCTTTGGAGCTCCTGGTTCGTGGTTAGTGGTCTCAGAGCCCGGTGTCCGCCTGTAGCGCCGCACACCGATTTTCAGTGGATCCAGGCTATCATGGATTGGGGTCTGACTTCTGCTTGGACGGTGAATTCTGGAGATTGCTGCTAAATTGGTAACAGCCTGCACTCTCCGAGTTTGTTAGGGTGAAGAAATCAACAGTGTGTCCGGTGGACAGTGGGTAGGGCGTGCGGGGGGACAGCATTTTAAGTACAGTTGACCCGTGAACAACATGCGTGTGAACTGCGCGGTCCACTTACACGCAGATTCTTTTCAGTAAAAGTCGCACCAAGTGCACCTGCCTCCGCTTCCGCCTCCCCCACCTCCCCACCTCTGCACCCCTGAGACAGCAAGACCCTCCTCTTCCTCAGCCCGTTCAACGTGAAGATGACAAGGATGAAGACCTTTATGATGATCCACTTCCATTTAATGATGAGTAAGTAAATATATGTCCTCTCCCTTATGATTTTCTTAATAATATTTTCTTTTCTCTGGCTTACTTTATTGTAAGAATATCGCACGTGACACATATAACATAAAAATACGTGCTAATCAACTGTTTATGTTACGGTACTTCCAGTCAACAGGTTAAGTAGTTAAGTTTTGGGGGAGTCAAAAGTTATATGCAGATTTTTGACCGTGCAGAGGGTCGGTGCCCCTAACCCTTGAGTTGTTCAAGGGTCAACTGTGCTGCCCAGGATGACCTGCTGCGCAGGCAGCCAGCAGCGGGAAGGCGTGTTGCTGAATCAGTTTTGGTACAGTACACAGGCGACGGAATGCATCGAGCAGCCTGTATCTCAAGGGTTTTAGCCAGAAAAGTCCCCAGAGGTAGTTTTTTTTGCGGACCTTCCCGGGTGTCTCACTAAGCTCCCAGCTTTAACCACCCTGCACATTCAGAGCGTGAGGCTGCCCCGCCGTGTAAGGACAGTTCTTTCTGCTTCTTTCTCCTTCCTCTCTCGGCTTCCGCCTGGTATGGTTGGAGGCAGAGACCCAACAGTTGGAGAGGAAGAGAACAGAACAGAGTCACTGTGACACGCCTGCACTCCCTTCTGCCAGGGCGAGCCACTAGCAACTGCGACCTCTGCCCAGAGGGAAGGGTCAGGAGTCCTAGCTTTAACATAAAGACGGATGCGATGACTAATATTCTGGACTTGATGGTTTTAATTTCTCATCTGAGACCGTATTTTGTGACTTGAGAGAGACAACAGGTTTGTCTTTTACCCAGGAGTAAGTGGAAGAGTCATGCATCCTGTCCAAGTTTCCAACCAGGGGCAGGAAGATGAGCTGGGCTGAATACTTTTAAGAGTGACCACAGGAAACAAAAGTCTGAGTTCTAAGCCACAAACTGTGCTCGTTCCATGGACCAACTACACCTCCAAGGGAGGGTATTTAAGCGTCACAGAATTGGTTCCTGGGCATTTCTTTTATCAATGATACGCGTGAGTGTTTATCTTATACTCATTTCGATACCTGATGTGCATCATATTGGCGCCCACTTAACACAGAGACCGTGTGTCCCATTTAACCCGGTTCAGTGCAATCACTGTTTACTGTGCATAAGTCAGAGTCTAGAAAGGAAAGGAATAGTGACCAGAAACCCAAACGTGCCTCCCATGAAGACTTCCTTGACCTCCTTCTTACCTTCACCAAAAGGTCCTTGGCCTCCTTCTCCAGCCAGCGTGGGTAGAAGGGATTGTCCATGCGGATGGAGTGGAAGAGCTCTTCCTCGTCCTGCCCGTGGAAGGGC
>NW_012155729.1:3964409-3977843 GCF_000956105.1 Propithecus coquereli
AGAGTGCTAGGATTACAGGCGTGAGCCACCACGCCTGGCCCTGGACTTGATGGTTTTAATTTCTCAGCTGAGACAGTATTTTATGACTTCAGAGAGACAACAGGTTTGTCTTTTACCTAAGAGTAAGCAGAAGAGTCATGTATCCTGTCCAAGTTTCCAACCAGGGGCAGGAAGATGAGCTGGGCTGAATACTTTTAATAGCGACCACAGGAAACAAAAGTCTGAGTTCTAAGCCACAAACTGTGCTCGTTCCATGGACCAACTACACCTGCAAGGGAGGGTATTTAAGCGTCACAGAATTGGTTCCTGGGCATTTCTTTTATCAATGATACACGTGAGTGTTTATCTTATACTCATTTCGATACCTGATGTGCATCACATTGGCGCCCACTTAACACAGAGACCGTGTGTCCCATTTAACCCGGTTCAGTGCAATCACTGTTTACTGTGCGTAAGTCAGAGTCTAGAAAGGAAAGGAATAGTGACCAGAAACCCAAACGTGCCTCCCATGAAGACTTCCTTGACCTCCTTCTTACCTTCACCAAAAGGTCCTTGGCCTCCTTCTCCAGCCAGCGTGGGTAGAAGGGATTGTCCATGCGGATGGAGTGGAAGAGCTCTTCCTCGTCCTGCCCGTGGAAGGGCGACTGCCCGATGAGCATCTCGTACAGGAGAACTCCGAAGGACCACCAGTCAACAGAGTGGTTGTATTTCTGACCCAGCAAGATCTGTGCAACCGAGAGGCAGAGACAGAAGGCAAAGCAGTGAGGCTGTGAAAGTCCTTCTGAACTTCTCAAAGCCACTCCGCGAATAATCGGCGGTGACGATGCGTGCGGTTTCAACAAAGATCACCCTGAAAACTGGATCTTCTCACAAGCCGATGACTGGATAGAATTAACTTAAGGGCTAAGGTGGTCCCTCTTCCGTGTCCCCCCGTGGCCTTGCCTCCTGTGGTCTCTTCTGTCCTGTGTCCCTCCCTCGCTTTTGCCCAAAGAATCAGAATCAGCGCTCTGTGCGCAGAGCTGAACCCGAGAAACCAGCACAACACGACCAACGGCGTCACCAGTTGGTGCCACGTCCCCTCCTTCTCCTGCACAGCGAGTGGTATCTGAGACTCCGTCAGCCTCTGGAGCCGAGCCTGTGAGTCCAGAGCTGGACGAGGCATTGTTCTGTATCCTCAAGGGATGCTTTCTTAGCTGATCAAAATATTTGAAAATACGTAACGAGGATGTGCTGTGGATGGATGGGGAGGGAGGAGGGCCAGGTGGGAGGCCAGGGGGGAGGCCAGGTGGGAGGCATTGGTGGTCTGCGCACCGTTGCTGTCTCTTGTCTTTATTCTTCATAGGACGTGGTTTTCAGACCCTTCAATATTTTGGCCCTTACCCTCTAAACATCTTGAGTTTGGCAGTTTTCTTCTTCAAATGTGGTGCTCAGAAAGCACCAATATCCTAATATTTTAGAATTATTCGGAAGGGGAACTCAGAGGCTGCACTTAATTAACCTGTGCCTTCATTAGCTCTGGCTTCACTTTGAACTGCAAATGGTTTGTTGTGTCAATATCTGCGTTCGTGCTAACCTGAATGAGGCGGAGATTTCTAATATCAGAGAGTTATTAAATCAATGAGCCACGCTCTCTGAGCTCAACAGTGCCTTGCAAGTTAAAAGGCACAATTTCTTATGGAACACAGGCCGACCTTGCCTTTAAACAAGGTTAGATTAAAATTAAATACCACCCGACCACAGGGCAAAGCCACACAGTTCTTAGACTGAGGCTGCCACAGTCACTTTGGCAATGACAGGGATTCGCTGCTGAAGTTATTTTACCCACGAAATCAGAGGTCAGTCACTGTCTTTTTATCAAATAACCATCACCCATTCACACATGTGTTAATTAATTCATCCATTCATCCTTATAAAAGGCATTAATGGGCACCCTGCACTAGGTCCTTAGATATAACAGTGAACAAGGTCACAGAAGCCTGCCCATGTGAGAAGATGGCGTGGGACCACCCGCACCCTGGACCGGCGTCGACTTCCTGGTTTTGCTGTTGTACCACAGCCACGTGAACCTAACCATGGGACCTGGGTGCGGCGCACATATGAAAGGTATTTCTGTGCTATTTTTGCAACTTCCTGTGAATATATAATTATTTCTAAATAAAAAGTTTTTAAAAAAGAATAAGAAACAGTTCTTGACTTTAGAACAAACATCCAGTCGTGCAGGGAGATGGAAGATAAAAAAGCCACTAGGACGAGTCCTGCTATGGGAGGGACCACATTGTGGGGAGGCCCCCATCTCCCTGGGTGGGCGGGTTTAGTTGGGTTGATGGACGCCTTCTGGGCCAATGCCGCTCCTCTGGGTGTTCAGAATATGATATCGATGCTTTATTATTGTTTTGGGGGCATGGGGGTGGGTGAGGTTTAAGTGTCACATGCTCTCTGATTTAACGCTCGCAGTAACATGGTGACATCAGCGTTATACCCATTTCACAGAGGAGGAAAAGGGTGTCAGTGAGACTTTGGCAGCTTGGAAACCCCAATCAGGTCTTGGAGGCCACAGTTACACCACTTGACCTAGGTGGATATTTGCTTCTACCTGGCTCCTTACTGGCGGCTCCTCTGGTAGACCTGAGCAGAGTGAGTGTATTTTAAGGCTGGAGGTGGGTCAGAGCCGTGACCAAAAGGGATGGTTGAACCACCGAGCCTTGGAGAGCTGTAATCAGCGTGAGTAGCACCCCCCATACGGTGACAGCCACCACACGTGCATTGATGAAACACTTAGAAAACATCAAGTACAAATCTTGGACCAAAATACTCAAAACCTTCTGGTTTTCGGGGGAAGAAGAAGCAGCGGCACGCAGCCGGGATGTTTTGAGTTGGGAAGGCGCGTGGGGGCCTCGGGGCGGCGCATCCTACCTCAGGGGCGATGTAGTCGGGCGTCCCGCAGAAGGTGTTCGTCTTTGCGTCTCCCAGCATGTTCTCCTTGCACATTCCGAAATCTGCTATCTTGATGTGTCCGTCCTTGTCTAGCAGGATGTTATCCAGCTTCAGGTCCCTGGAAAACAAAAGCAAAGCAACATCTCACTGTCCGAGGTACAATGGGGAGGCCACGTGAGCCCAAAGGGAAATGCACGACAAGAGAGACACCGCCTCGGTTTCTGATGGCCCTGCCTTCTCCGCCGCAGTTTGGTAACCAGGCTCGCTTTTACTTAAGCAAAAGTTTGCGTGGTTTTATGTGACTTGTCATCAATATGCATATTCTTCCAAAGTTCCCGTCACTGTTTCATCTGTCTCCCTTGTTCAACTGGGAATACGTATTGCTGTTAGTAAATATTTATTGCATCGCGACCGCTCTGATAACAGCACAGCACACACTGGGCATCGTGTCACTGTGTGTCGCATGAGTTCACTACCAGCCAGGGATTATCAGTTCCAGTTCATTCCCTTGTTCCCTTTATTGTTTTCTCCACCTTCTGTGAGAGCAAGTTAGCTAGGGAAACTGGGAGTAGACATGGCTGTTTTGCTGGGGTTGAGACAACTAGCAGATGTCCCCGGAGCGCTGATGTCTCCCATCTGGGGGAGCGTGGTCATCTCCGCTACCGACGCGTCACCGGCAGCGTCTGTCTGACTGGGAGGCCTGGAGTATGTCTCCTATCCACGTCAGTCCTGTTTTTCTCTCATCCTAACTCAAATGCTGCCACACTTTCACCATCAGGACTGAAGACATCCAACACGTCTAAGCCTTCTCATTAGAGAGTGCGAGCTGTCTTCTGTCTGTCTCCTGATCTTTCATTGGAATTAAACACAGTTTCATTGCAACGTATGCATTCTGCTATTTCCAGTTATAGGTTATATTTAACTCCTTATGCTAAAATTTCAGGTGCGTCATTGAGTCTACATGCTACGCCATGTTGATATCATTTTGAGTTTCTGCTACGTGAAACATATTTGCATCACTTAGAGCATTTACATATGTTTCTAGAAATTTGGCTGAAGGGTGGTTTTGGGGTCATCTCTAGGGAACCAGATATCTGGCTGCAGGGCTATACACAGATCATGAGAATAAGGAACAGAATGGCTATTGTTCATATTGGGTTTTCTTACTTGCACGGTATTTTATGATTTGATTCTCACAACAGCCCTTGGATCTGAGATTGTTATCATTTTAGTCATACTTTTTCTGATGGGAAAAGAAAGACTCTTGGAGGTGATATGAGCCATCCCAGCCCACACCGCCAGCCAGCGGCTAGAATGCAAACCCCATCTTTATCTTCTCTTCCGTCCCTTTATACCAACCTCCCCTGGCCTTTCCCATCGAACTGGTCTTGCTGAGATATACAAAGCAGCATTTTAACTGATTCTAAAAATAAGTGTCTTCTGGGCCTCAGGCTAGGAATAGTAAGATTGGTGTCAAATTTTCAATTCACCTTTTACAGCAGGCCAGATGTGTTCGGGGTCATGAGAGAGAAGGTCACAGAAGCTTTGAGAGATCTACGTCGGATCAGGAAAGGACCAGAGAGGCTGCTGTGCAAGCCGGACCTCCATGGGGTCAGGAATAAGGGCAGAGGAAGACCAGCAAGGGTCCCTGGAGCCAACTGGAGGTGCCACAGAACCCAAAGACCCAGAATGTTCTGCAGCACATCATGCATGTGTCCCACAGGACGTCAGGACCCAGAGAAGGACTTCAGAGCCCACGGCTCCCAGCTTGTCTCTGAGAGCATCCATCTGCTCAAGGAGCAGCCCACCAGGCGTCCAGTACGACAGAAAGTAAGTGGAAGCCGTTCATTCAGTTGTGTGGTCAACAGAAGCAAAGCTTTTCCATTCGTAAGAGGCGGAGTGGAAGTCAAACTGGCTTCCGAGTCCCAGCTTCCTGACTGGCCGGCTCCGCCATGCCATTTCTATTCTCTGATGTCTCCTGCAACTGCCCGGCTCGTCTCACAGGGTCCTGGGACGTGGAATGAGACAATCCACATGAAAGTATCGGAAGTGGCTTCAAATATGTGAGTTGGGCCCAGTTTTATCTCTATAAAATACAATCTTAAGATCATTTTTATTTCTAATAGTCTGAGATTTGAGGTTCTAGATTCTTCTCTTTCCATGTCTGCATATGTTCCGGCTCCTTTTTTTTACACTGAACCCAAACCAAGGAATGTGACATCTTACAAGATGTCACTGCTTTTGTGGTTCCATCAGCAGACGGTGAACGATGGCGATGCTACCACCTGCTTCTCTACGATCCCTGTCTTTGTCCAACGGTTGCCTTGACACTAAAGCCCGACACATTAGTTTAACCTTCCTGCACTTGACCTCCCCATTCCTGTACCTTTTCTGGAGTCACTTCTTCCACTTGCAGAGCCACAGGCGCTGGAAGAGGCGGGGAAGGGGTCTCCTCTAGAGCCTTTGGTGGGGACGTGGCCCCGCTGATACCTTGATTTCAGACTCTGGCTTCCAGAACTGTGATAGAATAAGTTTCTATTTTTAAGCCACCAAGTCTGCAGTAATTTCTTATGGCAACCCTTCAAAACGATTATAATACACCAGTTTTGTGACCCAACCCAGAAAATCATGATAAGTTGTCAAAATAAGGAAATAAATAGAATCCCTTTGTTAATTCAGTTGCCAGATTAAAAGTTTAGGTAAGTCAGATTACACGTGAGCAGCTGAAGAATTTCTTATGGCCAATCTCAACGTCAACGTGCTTGTCTGACGACCTACCTCAATTTTAATTATTTGATGATGTCTTTCAGGGGCCCCCACAACCTCATGAGCCTAAATAAACCCAGTTTCCTTTCTTGTTGGTGCACAAGATGCCCTAAAGAACATGAATTCGACACATGGACAGAGGAAGAGCTCTAAAATGGATACGATCTGTTTGTGACATTAAAGCTACTTATGGAACTTTATTGGTCTTTTTGTTCTGAGTGTCAATGAGTTACAAGGTGACATGATAGAAACAAACATTGTGAGATGGAGAAATAGCGCGGGCACGCTTGAAGCTCTGGGCAATATATGTAACCGAAACATTTGCACCCCCGTCATATGCTGAAATAAAAAAAAAATCATCATCCACGTGATCACTGTGGCAGGAGGCGTGGGTGTGGGACTTTGTACCCCCAAAATCCCACTGGCCACGTCATTTCGCTAACGTACGGCGATTGAATGAACTGGACCGGGGAATCCGATATCTTAGCATTTGTTTGCAAAGAGCAGAGTGTACCTGTAGACGATTCCTTTGGAGTGGAGGAACTGCAGACCAAGAATGATTTCGGCAGCATAAAACCTGCGGGCGGAGAACGAGGTTCAAGGTGAACGCAGTAACCGAACAAAATAACATCCCCAAACCCGGCTGATCTCATGTCTGTGCAGTGCCCGGCTAAATGGCACACACACGTGATTTTGTTTAATCGTAACGAGGAAAATGTCATCTATTCGTTCTACACAGAAGAAAGTGAGGCTCAGACACCTCCAGCCTCGGCCCTGAGAGTGCGAAACAGCAGGTATCTCACGTGGGGCCCACCTGTACTTGGAGCTTGTTCTTGTATTTTAAACTGCACTGCTCACATTGGCCATTTTTGCTAATAAAACATATACGAACATTTAACGTGATAGTATAACAGGCAAATAATTTCCCCCTTTATTTTCAGCTCTGCTTGGCGCCCGTAGACCTGTATGCAGAGCCCTTGGAAACAGATCCGGCTGGTTTATTTTCACACTGACAACCGTTGGCCTGGGTGAAAAATACAGCCCGGGAGGTGGAAGAAAGGATATTGGAAGATGCAAGGTGATAAGTTACTCTTCATCTTCACGGGCGACGGGCTCACAGGGGATGAGTTCACGCCGTCACGAGCGCGATTAAGGTCAGATATAAGAGGGAGTTTCCTGGAAGTGAGATTTGCTGGATCTCAGGGACGAGTGCAAAATTCTCCCTCCTAGAACGCGTTTAGGACACAACAGATAGCGTGTGTCCAAGCCGGCTCCGGCGGACGGTGGGCTGCGGGAATCGTTTCTGGCATGAAAACCACCCAGTGATTGCTGCAGAAATCTGATACAATTTTCTCGGGGTGCTTTGCTGAGGAGTGTCCCGGAGGCAGTGAGACCAGCACAGTGCTGCCCACTGGATTCGACAAAACAGCCGCTTCGGCCAGGGCTTTGCGGGGGCTGGTGGCGGGCCCAGTCCGTCTTTCAACATGGTTCGACCTAAACCACTCAAAGTGCTGCTGCGGAGAGATGACCGGGCATGGAACAAAGGACGCCGGCGTGTGCCCGTCATTTTAAGTGAGCCGGCGGCACAGTTTTCTTTTGCTTGAGTGTCACAGGAAGCAGGAAGTTGGGCCGGCGGGGAAACAGCGCGGGCAGGGGCCGTGGGTACATGGGCTCAGCCGCGGTCCCGCCAGGTAAACGCAGCCTGCTCCACCTCACCTGTGTCTGAGGCTGCTCGATGCCAGCGCAGGTGAAGGTTTATTCTCAAATAGAGCAAGTGCCTCTCCAGTTGCCTAATTTTCATGCCCCAGGAGCCAAACGCTTTACGCCTCCACACTGAACTTCCCGTGAAAGCGTCGTCCCCGGGGCCACCTTTGCGATGTGTTCCGTTTGACTGCCCTTGTGCCTGACGCTTGGGGTGCTTCCTTAAGAAACTAAGTCGTTGGTTTCGAGACACAGAGAAACGAAAGCAAACTGGCCCGAACTTCAGTTTCACACACTGGGAAGACTATTGCCTTGTTCGATGTATTCCCAAGGGGGTAACCTGGCCCTTGGCCTGGGATTTAGGCAGAAAACAATGCTCCGTGGGAAACGTGTTGTGTGGGCACTGGATACACGGGGACCGACGAGAATAATGAAAAAACCCCAAACCCTTTAAAGGGCTCTTACGTGGCTCTGGAGAGATCGAACTTGTGACAGCTTTGGATGTGGTACATTAAGTCTCCTCCGTTGAGATACTCCATCACAAAAAAGAGGTTTTCCTAGGGAAAAAACAAAACAATCCCAACTTTTAGCTACTTAACAACAACAAAGGAATACCCCGGAAAAAAAAAGACCGCTTTCTAAATGGATTAGATAATTTCAGACGCACCAATTGTGTCTGGAAATCACTGATAAGAAGACTGTCAGCGTAATTTAGGGGATCTATATCTTTGCGCCCCAGGGAACCTGGGGAATTTGGGCGGGGTGGTGCTGGGCACTCAGCAGGTGCTGAACATACACCCACTGAAACTGACAATGTGTAGGACGGTAAAGAGAATAAGTTTTGGTCTCTGACCACAGGGCCGGGCCTTGAAAACACCATTCCTTCAAGACTCAGTACCTCACCGTGGAGCACAGCGTGTGGGCACGCCACGGGGGCAGTGAGCGTGGCGTGCTCATTCCTGCCTGGAAATTGCAATCGAGTTTAGCCTTATTTTTCTCCAGTGCAGACTTCACTTGTCGCAGAGGCAGGCCACAGTTTTCGAGGGTGTCGCTCCGAGCAGAGGACACCATGCGTGTCATTGGAGATGCAGAAGCAAGGCTGACGGTCTCCAGGCAGTGGCTGGAGTGTCAGAGTAGCCACCGTTGCAACCGCCTCAGCCCCTCTGACTGCGAGAGACAGTATTTCCCCGGTAAATGTATTCACAACACTTCAGCACCCTGATTTTTTAAAGGGTTCGTATGAATCACAGACTGAGTCATCCATAAAGCGTGGAGACTTCTGGCGTGTCTGTGCATGAATTTGCACCTGAACAGCTCACCTGGGGATTGTTTAACAGAATTGACCTTTAAACCTCGACGTGAGGCCGAGCGAGGCGGTGGGGCGTAGGGAGGAGGCGGGGAGGCTGTTCCGGCCCGACGGCGATATTCACGCCAAGTCTCCGCAGAATGGGGAAAAGCAAGCACCGTGGCAATTGTCTCGGCAATTCAGGGAAGGGTAAGCGTCCGCTCGCTTTCTCCAAAGTTGATCTCAGACCTAATTTAGTGGTTCCGTTTATATTTAACTAGAGCTCACTCTTTTCTCTTTTGGACAGGCCAAAATTCTCAGCTGACACAAATCACAACTTACATCGTTATTTCAAACCTGATTTGAGAGTCATCCCTCGCGTCACCCGCGCACGCCCTGCTTTCTTGTCGACTCACCTCTCCAGCGCCTGCGCTCACGGGCTCCGTAGCAAGAGCTTCTACCCTTTGCCTTTTGACTCCGAACCATACTGGCCGTGTACGAGCCACACCGGTGCGATCTCCTTTCGAGTCCTCAGGAGAACAAACGGTATCAAAGTGTACACAGTACGGCCGTCTGTGACAGTGCTTGGGTGAATGGTCTAAGTGTTAGGATGCTTACAAATTCCGGGAAAGGTTTGAAATTTTAGAATCCACACACTGTCAGTTTGGACTTGGAAAAAGTTGGGGGAGGAGTTTGGAGGCAAAAGTTCAACCCCATGGCACACATTCCTCGCCCCCTTCCCGTCTGTTCTCAGGCCTGAGTCGGACTTCACACCCAGCAGTGAGCGCCGGGGAGTCGAATCTGCCATTATAGAGCCTGGAAATCACAGGGCCGGGTCAGTGTTTACCACCCCGGGGCGAGAAGAAGACGACACTGCTCGTGATTATTAATTAAGCCGTACTGGAGATTTATAGCGTGTTGGATGCCACATTTAATCCTCCTGAAAGAGTTGATGGCTTCGCAATAAATCTTTCAAAACTCTGTTCCTGGTCTCGTCATTATATTAAACCAGCGACACTTAAAAATGCCTGTGATTGTCTTTTGTCATTTATGATGGCTTTTTGTATCAGTTTAACCTTTGAGTTCGGTGAATACCAGGTAACACTTGGGCTTCTTGAAGGGGATTCAGGGGCAATTCACGCCTGCAAGTCCAGCTTGGGTGAGGACCGGGGCACCTGCTGCCTCTCTAGAGACTGGGGTTCCGTTTAGAGAGCTCGGGAATCGCTCATCCAAGATCTCTCTGGCCTGCTCCGGGCCCGGTGAGACGGCTCTGTGATGAAATTAGCACAAATGTGTGCCCATACAGACCATAGCATCCTGGGGTTTGGATTTAAGAATCAGGTTTCGAGGGACGGATAACGCTTTTAAAAGCTGGATCCAAAATCCCGGTTGTAGAAAGTAAATACAAATATAATATGCTCAAACTTTTATAAAAGGAGTGCTCAGTTGACGGTGACCCGCAGCCGACCTGGAGCCCTGCAGAACCACAAGGAGACCTCTGCCCACCGGGACAACTCCACACTGGCGCAGGGAGAACCAAACTAAGAACGAGACCCAGAGTGAGTGTTAAGGGCGAGGGCGCTGTCCTTACTGGGATCTGAGTTCAAATCCCATCCATTCGTAACTTCGGTGACGCTACTTACCCTTTCCTGAGCCTCATTTCATTTCTCTTTCTTGAAATCCTTCGCTCTCCTGGCTCCCAGCATCCTCACTGCTCTGGGTCTCCTGTCCCTCCCCCAGGGATCCTCCCTGTCAGTCCTTCCCCCCTGCCAGGGTGGGCTTTTCTGTGGTTTGGCCGTCGAACCTCTTCAGTGGGTTTATTCTGACTCTCAGCTGTTCCCACAGTTTCCACCAAAGAGTCACTTCCCCAGGACGGGGACCACGATCACCTCAAACGCAATGTGATCTCTCGTTTAATGAGGAGCTGTAGCTCTAAGTGCCCCGTTTGAAGAAGAAATTATTACTGGGAACAACACCTATTAAACCACCCTGTGCTGTTTGTCATGTATTTTCTCTAAGACTGAGAGCAGAGAAAAGGACATTGACGTGAGTGAAGTTTTAATGGGGAGAGACAAGGAGATGGGTAAGAATGACTTTGGGATAAAGACAAAGACTAGAAAGCCACAGTGTGCACACGATCATTCGAACGCCAGGACCGGCGTGAAGGTGGTGGGCTGATGGGCGCGTGGGGGTGGTGGGGGTGGGAAGAGGGTGGGCCAAGGACGGATGTCCTCTGCTCCTCGGTGCGTTCAAGACCAGCCCTTCCCGCACCTGAGGACTCTGGCAGAGAGGTTCAAGTCAGCAATACGATTTACTGTAAGACTGTCTGTTTTTCTTTTTCTTCTCCCCAAACAGCGGGGTGTGGAGGAGGCCGTTTCTGAGCAAGCTTTCGGACCAGGGAGAGAAGATAGATTCTTAGAGGAGAGGCGCTTCCCTGAAACGTGCTCTCAAAGGAGACGCAAAATCCTCCTGTCTCCTGTGAAGCTGGTGACAGTTCTTCTGGGGCTTCGTGAAAAGGACAGCTGACAAAGGAACAGAGTGACAGGCAGGCCCTTGAATCCTGAAGAAACGCTAGAGTCACATAAAGGTGAGAACGTACCTGTGATTTTAAAAAGCAGGTGTGCATTTTAGACACACTGGGCATTTTTTCTTAGGGTCAAAGAATTCCTGAAAACTTGTTCATGAATTGCCCATTGTGTATCTGTGTCTTTGCACGGAAAAACCTTCAGCAGACGTGGCGGGTGTAACTTCAATGTACCATACATTTACTGTAAATCCACTAATTTTTGTCAATTTATGGTAAATCTAACACCCGCCAAATCACAGCCCTGCTGCACAGAAAAGGGCATCTGAAGCACGTAAGTGACCCCAATTTACGAAATTGCAATTGGGGAGCATCCTTAGGAACAGAAAGCTGCCAGAGCACTTTAGAGGAAGGAGACTTATCTGTCACCACAAAAGGGGAATGACATAAAAAGTTAATTCTTATCTTAGTGCAGCGACAAGTCTTTCTGAGGATGTGGTTTAGGTGGTTTTTCTTTCCCTTGCTACAATTGTGATAATTTACAGGGCTCCTAACTCAGCTGAAAGGTTCATGGATTGACAGTCTTGGATGGATCTTTGCCTTTAAACCATGGAAATACCAGGATGACATACTTTTTAAAAACTATCAAGTTGAAGTCGTTTGTCTTTTACTTCAAGTAATAATAGTAATATCTTGCAGTTAGTATAGTACTTTCTCCACAAAAGATTCAAACTTCTCTGCAAGTGCAATTTTTTTTTTTTCCATTATGCTTTTGGAGGCAAAAAAAAGAGAACCAATGTCACAAAGAAATGTTAGGCAACTTGTTCAAAGGAACTGTCAGCTCACGCCCTCCAGCCATCACCGGAAGTGAAGCTCTGTGTGTTCTATAAATAGAAAGTGAAACTCAGTTTTCTTTTTCATAAAAGAGAAATTTCAAAGTCATATTGACCAAGAACGTTCAACTGGTTCCGCTGGGAGTGTGGAAGTCGAGGGCAGCGTGTCAGTCCATGAACGACGGCTCTCGGACTCCCGACCCCAGGCCAGGAGCGGGGGTTCAGACCCTCACGACGCTGCACCTGCCAACTTGCAAATCCAACCCCAGGAAGGACCCAGAGAGGTTCTCATGCCGTCCAATGCTGCTTTCAGTTGTGAAACGGTTAACACTTCTTAAGTGACAGCTTTAGACTTGAATTCAGATAGGCCTTTCAGAATTCGAAGGAGACCCAATGAAAGACCTCAGTTCACTTTTAATTTCTAAGGAAAAATTATTTCCTGAAAATAATAATTAAAAAGCCCAACAAGACAGGATTCTCACAGTGTTAGATGCGTCTTTCCTTTCCAAACTAATTTTGGAACTAAACCTTCTTATTTTTCCATAGTTTTATCGGAGATGAATCAGAGAAACTTTAGATACTTGAATTATGAATCTTTCTTTTCCTCCAGCATAATTGAAAAGAGGGGAATTTATGTTCTTCAGTGTTTGTTCTTCCCTTTAGGTAAAAGTTTAGTTGTTACAGACGTGGCGTGTCACTAAGGTACTGACACAGTATGGATCTATAGGAGACCAGCATCTGCACAAAGACAAATGGGAAGATTGTACATTGTTCCCAGTTACCAGCTGAGCAATCTTAGGTGAGTTCATCTTTATAAAGAGCCTTGCTTTTCTCGTGGGTAAAATAGGAACACTAATATCTACTTTATTGAAGTCATCAGAATTAAATGAGATACTGTATTCAAAGTTTCTAGGAAACTAACTGGCACAAAAAGGACCTGCAATAAAAGTAGCTGTTGTCCTATCTTTATTTTAAAATGTAGGTTGGAGCAGAGATGGCTGGTTGCCTACCTTTCTTTCTGAGTAAAAACATTTATTCTGGCTAGTACTGTGCCCAGCGGAAAGATTCCATTTTCCAGCTTTCCTTGCAACTAGAGAGATGTCAAGTTTTATCACTCCTTAGGGGAGAGCACTTTAATAGGGAAGAGAGGCTGGCATGGGCTTGCTCTATCCTTTTCTCCTTCCTCCTGCCTCTTGAATAGACTGTGGCAGTGAGGGCTGGACTCCAGCAGCCATAGTGGACCATGAAGTACTCTCGAAGGTGGAAGCCCAGTGCTGCAGGTGAGGGAACAGGGAGACAAACGGTGCCTGGATCTCAGATGACACAGTGTAACCATCATTCCTGCTCTGAACATACACCTCTCACTCCTTTTATACAAGAGAGATAAACAC
>NW_012155729.1:3978448-3989714 GCF_000956105.1 Propithecus coquereli
AGAAATGTTAGTAAAAAGGAAAGAAAAGAATAAAAAGCGATTTTTCCTTCTTGCTAAGACAACAACCACCCTTTATCATGCTGATCTGCCAATAATTTATGTCAGAGCCGAACACTTTCCCAAGGAAAGTGCAAACGCAAGCTTTTTCCCTTTCCTTCATCTCTTTCTAAAAGGACCCGGTTGCTCGAGACCTAAGTGCTGAACTGGTCCTGTTTACGTTTGGTGTGCACGTTCTCTGCCAGTTCTCCTTCCTCCGGCGCGAATGCTGTGTGAGCGTTCGCTTCTCGGGTCTCGGTAAAGGATCGTGGCTGCGGGGAAACACCTCCCCCAAGAGGGAAGCAAACAAACACGGCCTAAAACTGTGATGGACAGGCAAGGGAAGGGGACCTACCTCCTTCCTGCAAAGGGGGGTTCCTAACAGCCTTCCCCACAAGACAGGAACACAGTCATCTATGCAAATACTTAAAAAATAGCGGAGGACGGGGCGGGGAAGGTGCCAAGTGAAACTCGGCTGCTGAGTGCCCCGGAAGCCTGGCCGGAAGTGTATTTAGCAGTTTGCTACAAACCTCCTGATATTGCAAGAGGAAGAGTGAGGTTACAAGGAGCCCTGAGGGTGCTTAGACAATCCAGACAACGGCCTGGGAGAAGGTGTCTGTCACTTTGCCTGTAGGTGACATACCTTCACCATCCCAGACCAAGGGATATGTACTGTCTCCAGGAAGAAGTTTCTAGTAGAAAATCTCTCCAGCCCTCATTACAGAAGTTCCATCCTGCTCCCTGCTGCAGGAATGAGCCTGCTTTCTTTTTCTTTCTTTCTTTCTTTTTTTTTTTTTTTTTGAGACAGAGTCTCGCTCTGCTGCCTGGGCTAGAGTGCCATGGTGTCAGCCTAGCTCACAGCAACCTCAAACTCCTGGGCTCAAGTGATCTTCCTGCCTCAGCCTCCCAAGTGGCTGGGACTACAGGCATGTGCCACCATGCCTGGCTAATTTTTTCCATTTTTAGTAGAGACGGGGTCTTGCTCTTGCTCAGGCTGGTTTCGAACTCCTGACCTCAAGTGATCCTCCTGCCTGGGCCTCCCAGAGTGCTAGGATTACAGGCGTGAGCCACTGCCCCAGGCCTCTGCTTTCTCTTAAACACCTGTTGTGACCTGGTCTCTCCTTCCCGCCCCCTCTCCTGGAGGCTCACACCTCTACTGCCCAAGGTCCTTTCTACCTATTCAAATTCTAAATTCTAGTTTCTCTCCTCTCTGGCACTTCAAGCCCGCATTCTAGTTCCATACGACACTGTTAGAAGTGTCAGTCTTGACTCCTCTATTAGAGTTTGGAATTCTGCGGGTCGGGAACCGCATTCTGTATTTCTGTCCCTCCACGGAGCTTCTAACGCAGTGCGTGCTCTAGAAGTGCCTCCTCAGGGCCTGCTTTCTCTTTGTTTTAGGCAAGCACATTCATTTATTTATTTGTTCATTAAATGTTTGCTGAGAAGCTGCTGGGAGCTGCAGGGGTGGTGACGGACACCCTGCTTGTCACCCACTTTCCTGACTGATCCCTGGGTTGTCTCATTAATTCTTTCCACAGCTCAAGGGACCTCAGGGGCCGCTGTGACTCATACTGTGGTCGTCATGACTTGAGATAGAAAAAGGAAAACCCCACCCTCTGTGCTCTGTGGACATTCGTCATATGGCCCCACATGGGTCTGCTTTTTATTCCGGGCTGTGGACGGCGGGGAGAGTGGGGAGGAGGGTGGACCAATGAGGAGAGAGGAGTCGCCACGCACCTGCAGGGAGACTGACCTACGAGGATGTTCATTTCAGTGCTGTTTAAGTCAGAGCAGAAAGTTAGAAATGTTCTAATCAGACAAATCATATGGAATAGCCATAGATTTGAGGGAATGTATACCACAGAGTATAAATAACACAGGTTGCAGAATAGTGGGTTGCTATTTTTATTTTTAAAAGCCAGTTGGGAGAAAAATCTAGAAGGAGAAACTTCAAAGTATTAATGATGAGTATATCCAAGTGGTGGGATTATAAGTGATTTTCTTCTTGGAGCTTATGAGCATTTTCTACAGTGATCCTGAATTACTATTGAGTCAGGAAAAAAAAAAAGAATAAATTTTCTATTTTTTTTTTTTTTTTTAACGGAAAAGGAGACCAGGACCAGGGTCCTCCTGCCAGAGTGGTGAAGCTCCTGGCAAGGTTCGCGAAGAGTAGGGGGCCCAGCGCTGAGCGGGAAGGCAACACGTCCACCGTGCACCTCACTGCCAGGGGCTCGCTCAGGATGAAGCCCACGCTAAGGGCTGCTTTTTCTGCAAGCCTTAAATAGGACAACAACAGTGCACATGCATTGTCATCTATTTTTCAACTTTTGCGTCTTCAAATACACACGTGATGGATGAACCAACAGGTGCCACATTTTCCCCCCATTTGGAAGCCCGGTTGTTATGCTAAGTTAAACCAAATTCTGGAAAACAAGAAAACAAACAGACCCAGAAGCAAAGATCTTTCCCAACCAACTGGAAGGTAAGAAGATAAATATGGAAACCACCTCGCGTCTCCCAACGAGGGCGCCACCAGGACGGGTTAGAGGGAGGAGGGTGGTCTGAGCAGCAGCCATACCTTGGTCTGGAACGTGCAGAACATGTGCGTCAGGAACGGATGCTCCCAGGCCAGCGAGAGGACTCTCTTCTCCACCATCGTGCACTCAACATCGTCATCCATCAAGACCACATCTTTCTTTAGGGCTTTTATTGCGAAAAATTGATTGGTTTTCTTGAACTCTGCTAGGAAGACCTAGAAGGAACGGGAAGAAGTGACTTTATTTTGGAAGTTGGATTCCCACTCATTAAAAAAGAGACAAAGTCCTGAGAGAAAGCTGTGCTGGGCGGGAAAGGAAGATTTCTCCTCCACCCGCCTCCATCCTGGACAGGATGATCCTGAAACAAAATGGCACACGTCAGTGGCTTAGGATGTTACATAAGAGAATCCTACTAGCTTTGTACCTTTCCAAGGGTTTCACAAAATTATCGTGCAATTGGATGGATTTTAAAAGTGTGCCCTGCCCGCCTGGGGACCTGAGTAAGTGTGCTATAAAAATTCAGAGAGACAGAGTGCAAACTGAAGGAAGAAGAGCAGTGGAGAGGAGAAGTTGTTTGTACTCGAAACATTACTGTAAATGCACCCAAGACTCAGCCTTAACTTCTACCCAGTTTTTTAAGGCAAAAAGAACACTTGAGGGATATAGTTCTCCCTGCGTACTTAAAAAATGAACACCATTTTATCTGATGCCATGGAAACTAATGACATTTTTAGGACCTACCATATGGCCTGGGGCATTCTGCTGTGGACTTCACATGTGCTACCTAATTTTATTATCTGATTTAATCCTCAGCCCATCGCACTCTGCAAGGCAGATATTAATAATAAAAAATTGGATTCAAAGAGTAACTTGCTGAAATTCATGGAGCTACTCAGGAAAAAAATCTTAACCCAAAGTTTACTTTTTCCTCTTGATTTCATAAATCTTATATCAAAGGACATCAGATGGCACGTGATGGAGAGGTTCAACGACTTGCGCTTTTGCGAACGACGCAGCAGTGCGCTATTGGCCATTGTAAGGACGTGGCGTTTGGGTACAGAAAACTCCAGCTCTGGTTTTATCCCACACACATCTGCCCACTGCAAAGATGTCGGCGAACCAATCACCCTCTCTGGGCTCCAGTTCCCTAACCTTTACAAGGGCTTAATGACGACTGCGTTCTCTAACTTACAGAACGATTGCGAAAATCAAATGAGATACCGCCCGGGAAGGGGGCCTATAAAATGCTCTCTAAATGACAGTTATTAAGAATATTTGTCGTTTTTTTTTTAATTGACTTTCGGGAAATGCTGAAGTCAATGGTACTAAACCAGTACTGAGAATGCGAGTGTCCAGGTTTAAATACGACGCAGAGCCGTGGCTTTGTGCTATCTGCCTTGACAGAGGGGAGGCGGGTTGGGTGAGAATTCAGGCAAATGAAGGATGTTCACGTCTTCAGAAAACACACAATTTGTTCTCCTGGGCTTAAAAGTAGATTGAGAATGAGAGAACAGAGACCAGCATTTTGGTAAAGAGTGATGCTTTCCTAACTGAGCCAAAAGAGAAAGGAAAGGTGAGTTCTAGTGTATTCTCGGTGTTTTGAGACAGGGCAATCCTCTGTCCCGTCTGTCTCTGGTGCCTTGCCGTCCCCTCCTCTCCAGAGTGTGGGGACCCAGGGTCCCGATGGAAAGGAGCAGACCCCTTTTGGACACAGAGCCAGGAAACCTGGAGCTTCCGGCTGTCCTTTGGGACATTTACTAAGGCTTGTAGGTTCGACATAACATAACGTCTTTCTAACTAACCTTGTTCAAATGTAGAAATCTGCATGGGAACAAAGAAAGACAAACATTTCATTAACAATTAAAAGTACTCTTTTGGTAATTGCCTCTTTCAGTAAAACATCCTAAAACCAGCCATAAACTAAGAAGCCGAAAAGGCGATTTCCATGTATATAATGTGCTTTCAATTTTTGGTAACAGGTTATAATTGCACATTAATTGATGCTAAATTATAATGAGGACTGGCTGTAAAATTGCCTGTTATGCTCAGATTAATACCCAATGAGCCTGCTGTGGTGCGTATTATTGTGGAAATCAGCTAGAGCTAGAAGAATTCGTGGAAATCAGCCACAGTCTGCAGGGCAGAGCGGACTTCGCTGCAAGGCAATGCACTGGTGTCTAGATCCGAACCCCAGCTGGAACACCGTGTTATTTGGCTGCGGTGGAGGCTCAGTTGCGTTTTAGTTTGTTTATTATTAAATAAACTGGGTGAGTTTTTCCTGTCTGGTGAGCAGGTGCCCAGGGTCATGCTGGCTTTGGATGCTGCACTCACGAAGCCGTAGTCTCTGGTTAAAATTATAGAATATAAAACAGTGAGGAGCCCCATTAATACATTAGGTAGCCTTGATAGAAGAAATGATCTAAAAGCCTGTATTTCATATTGTCCCTCCTTATAATCACTAGCTTGAAAATTTTCTGCTGTCGCTGGTAGTTGATTATAATTCCTTAAATTATGCCTTTTTCCTCCCCCTGCCCTCCCCACTTTCCTTCTCCTCCTCCTCCACCTGTCCCCGTGAGTGACAGAGACAACCTCCTGCATGCGTGGTGGGAGGAATTTAGAGGAGGGGCTTCCTCCACAAAATCGTGTCCAGGATTCTTAAGCTACAGCCTCATTGTCCTTAGGGGCTGAATTGTGTCTGGGCTGAGATATCCTAGCACCTCAGAATGTGACCAAATATGGTAATTACCTTAATTACCTCTAAAGAGGTAATTAAGGAGGTCTCTATGTGCAATTATAACCTGTTACCTTTAAAGAGGTAATTAAGGTAATTAAGGTTAATTAAGGTTCAATGAGGTCATTAAGGTGGGCGTCTTTGTAAGAAGAGAAAGTTCAGACACGGACGTGCACAGAGGGAAGACATCCACCCATAAGCCAAGGACAGAGGCCTTGGGAGAAACCTTGGTTTTGGACTTCCAGCCTCCAGAACTGTGAGAAAATGCATTTTTGCTGTTCAGGCCACCTGGGCTGTGATATTTTGTTATAGCAGCCCAAGCAAACTAATACAAGCCTGAAGGCATTTAATAGAAAGAGAAAACAGTCACCTAACAAAGTGAAACAATGCTCCAGCCTCGAGAACAAAGCAAAAGAGAAAAAAGCAAAACAACGGAACAAATAAACAAACCTGTGTGACAGGAAGTGGCCAAGGCACCTTCCTGTTTCTTCGCTGCCCAAAGACATGAAACTCACAAGCGTGTGGGGTATACACTTTCCAAGCACAGTGGCTTTGGGGACAAAGATTCCCAGGAATCAGAGGCAGCTATTTCCCTAGAGCCCCCGGGGGCCCTGTTTATTCAGAGATCTCCCGGGAAACCTCTGTCTACACACCCACGTGTGGTTCGGGCCCCACGAAGTTAGTTCCCCGGACCAGGGTTTTTGCCGTTTAGTTCCCGGAACCTGGTCCACAGTGTTCCGTAGGCTGTAGCATACCTTGCCGAAACTTCCTTTCCCCAACATCTTGTGCAAGATAAAATCCTCGATTTTTAGTTTCATATGGAGAGATGGTCTTTCTACGTTCGGTTCAGGTTCCGGATGATGGCACGTTTTATCCACCTCGTCTGACGGAGACTCCCAGGAGATTCCCTGAGGCTCTGGAAATAGCAAGCTGGTGGTTAAACAGGAGCACGGAGTCGTGGAGCATCATTCTAGTTACTCAGAGCACACGCTTTCTCTTCCACTTCCCACCCTGGAGGGGCTTGGGTTTCAGGCAGCTTTAACACCCCTCCACGTGCCTGTGAGCCTGGCATCTGGGGTGTGGACCGTGTCTTTTTATCCACAGTCTGGGAAATAGTTCAGTTAAAGAAACGCATTCCAATCAGCAAGAGACCATATATGCAAAATGCACTTGCATGTTTAATAATGTCAAACCATGGGCAGCCAGGGGTTTGAACCGAATCTCGCTTGTGTGCGTGGCTCATGGGCACAGGGGCATCCGTTTCTGTGAATTACCACGTGAGGGAAGAGGAAATGAAATCTAGCGGATTGTTAAAGATCCAAACTGCACCATTCATCACAACTCAAGTCGAGACGCCGCCTGCGTTAATCATCTCCGAGACATGGTGTACTTCACTGCCTGGAGACCCGGCCCTTCCTAAATCTAACTCGAACCTCCCATTTAAATTTTTAAGTCCATTTAGTTTTCATTCGACACCTGAGGAGATGTAGAAAAACATTTTTTTGGAATCTCCCCTGGTTTCTAACATCACTTTTATTTTTTTAATCCCTAGGGTTATCCTTCATATTCTCCCTGCAGTCCGAGGGAAATACGCATTCTATAATGTATGCTGAAGCCATCCAGGTCCCAGAATCTCGTGGTCTACCCTCTCATGAACTACCTTCAAACAGCGGGCTGGATGAACTTCTGTGATGCCGTGAGCGCCAAGGGCTTCGAGCCCTGCTATTCTCCTCTTTTCTACTGTTAAATTTCTTTAAAAAGTCTTAAAGGTGCAGAACAAGAATGTCCTCTGTAGTATTCCCACCATCTTTAAGATAGATTCATTTCTATGGAAGAGTTTAACATTGATGGGATGCAACATTCTAAAATTCTAACAGGGTCATGTTCATGCTTGGATGGGAGACCACCTGGGAATACTAGGTGCTGTAGGCTTTAAAAACAGTTCTAAGGAAATGTCTGCAGTTGTTTCCTCCAGACGGATCCCATTTCTAAGCCCTGCCTCCCACCCCCTTACAAAGGTACCCAATAAAGCATAGTTTGAATTCTCTCCTAAGAAGTAGGAGTCTCTTAGCTGGTGGCTAGATCTGTAATCTTTAACAGAACAGCCTTACCTGTCAGAGGGGGTAAATTGAGAACTTAAATCCAGAGGACCCAGGTTAAGGTTAATCAAGGTTAATTGCTGACATTGATTCAACCACGGGCCAGGACAGCTACCTTTCTTTCCAGGTGTGGGTAAGTATGGCGGCCTCGCTTCACTTTTGATGGAGCATGGGAGACCAATTTCAACTGGACCTTCTCTGAAGATCTGTTCAGTGTCTCTTAAGCAGCGAGCCTGGGTGACAAACAGAGAGTCAGACCACCCACCCACCCACCTTGACGGGACAGCTCAGCCTGCAGTCCCTGGGGACAAAAGCCATCTAAGTTTCCTAAATGCATAGGATCACCAAAGCTCCTCTTTCCCTCAACATTCTTTCAGAATCCCATATTTTGGGAGAGTCCATCGGTTGTATTTTATGCATCAGCAGAACACACTCACCTCCTTCACACTTTTCTAGGGCACGACTGGATTCTCCCAGGCTTCCCACATGGCAAATAACAACAGACAGTCAATGCATGGAAAAACAGCTCATGTAGGCCATGCCATGTCCTAAAGAGGGTTTGTTCTTGGATATGGGAATTCAACCAATGCCAATGTAATAAATGGCCAGGCAAAAGTTGCCCTGGACTCGGTGTTCTGGGGGGATTTGGAGGGTGATTCTAGTAATTAAGTGTTTTTCCCCTAGGCTATTTATAATACTAATAAATCCCTATAAAGCTGGCAATGACCCCTCAATAATTTTAATGAATTTATTTGTTTCTGCCCTGATCATTCCAAAAAGAATGTAAGATCTTGTAAAGATCTACACAATACAAATATATTAAATAAATAAGCATCTCAAAGTGTGTGGTGGGGCACAGGCCTGAACATGGAAGTCAGCCGCAAGGCCGGTGCTCAGAAATGCATTCTGTGCTTCCTGTAGGGCTGCCACAGGGCAGAGAGCAAAAGGACTCGGCATCCTCGTTGAGCTGAGAAGGCGGGAACGTGCCCACGTCATGCGCTCCCTACCTGTTGGGTGCTCTCGATCATCGCCAGCGCCTCAGCCATTAGCTTCTGGTTTATGCCACAAAGGTTGGCCACCTTCGTCTGGCACCTGTGATGTACGTTCATGCCACATGCTGAAATGAAGAGAGTGGGACGGTGAGCCGGAGTGGGAGAGCCCACCGGTGCCAGGAAGTGACTCGCTTTCTCGAGGTGGGACAGGGCCCCGTGTCCAGGGAGGAAAGCCTGTTGCCAGTGTGTGTTCAGGCTGTACCGCAGCTGGGAGGAAGATGGTGACATCAGCTCTCCCTGGTGGCAATGCGGGTGCTGGGAGGGAGGGATGCTGCCTCCCACCCTGGTCTGGAGCATCCCTGCTCCTGCCCGGGCTGCTGTGCGAGCTTCTGCACCCTCCCAGCGCGAGCCCAGGCTGCAGCTCCGGTCCGGGGAAGGGAAGGTGCGGTGTGTGTGCGCGTGCGCGCGCGCGCGTGCACGTGCGCGAAGGGGCAGGATGAGGAGGAGGGAGAGTGGCCGGAGACCTCGTGCTCACCTTTGGGGCTAATGCACTAGGAGACTTGACCATTGGCCAAGAAAGGGGTCTCTGGGGTGCACAGCTCTGAGCCCTGGGTGGTGGGGAGCGGCGGGTTCGCCGGGTCTCCCACAGACAGGACTGAGAGGGTGCAGGGGGATCCAATGGACTTCTGGTCACTCACAGGAAACTTAGAAATTTTATTTGTTTTATAGTTGTGAAATTCATTTGAGGCTACCGAAGTGAAATCCTCTCTTTGGGGGACGGAAGGACAGGAGAGGGTGGGCAGAGTTAAGCTTTGACATCCTTTTAGTCTTCATCTTTCTCCCCGGGACATGAGAGGGTGGTGTCCTAAGCCCACAGTGGAGCTCAGGCGGCCACACCAGCATGACGTCGCTGGAGCGTGGGAACAGGACTCTTTTCCCCTCCTGTTCTTGTCCCTGTGCCCACGTCTGCTGCCCCCTGCACAGGGCACGCCATCTGGTCCTCTCCTTAGGGTACAAAGTTCCTGAGGTCCTGAGCACTTCAGCTTTGATCGACAGGCGCCCTTCTGAGAGCTGTTCAGAAAACGCCGCACCACACTCCTCGCGGCCAGTGTGACAGCCCAGTGCAGGAAGCACGATGGCGATCGTTTTATGGAGATGGCACCGTGGCTTGAGGACTCCAGGAGCTGCGGAGACCTGGCTAATGGCAAACCAGTCGACCTCTCCAGAATGATCACGACACTGTCTAATTGTGGTAGGCAGATTTGCTGACATATTATTTGGGGCTTCTTTTCCTCCCTGAATGGCTTTCCTTCCCTGCTCCCTGCACCCACCCTCTCTCCCCTCGCAGGGCCATCTCCTGCAAATAATAATTATTCGACTGAGTCCCAATTAAGTGGGTTTCAAGGTCATAAAGAGAGATATTTCCTGCACACAGGCGTTAGTGGCTTAAATTCACGTCTATGACCTAGTTACAGAACGTAGCTCAAAGAAAAGGAACCAAAGTTTTTTCACCTTTATAACTAACATGAGGTGTTATTCTAGATTTTGCTAAAGAGAAAGAAAAAGGAGTGGGAAATGCCTGAGCACTGGTCGGGAAGGAGATGTGTGTGCTGGTCACAGCTCGTGCAGTGCATGGACACTGTGTGACCTTGGGCAGGTCACGTGCTTTCCATGGGCTTCAGATTTGGGCTCCCTGGCACTGAACTGATGATTCACGCAGGCTCCTAGCTTAGGGACCCTACAATTCTGGGTGAGTGTTTTCTGATCCACCAGTCCTGGGAACAACACCCGAGAGGACGAACCTCCACTTCCTGCGACCGTGGGATCTGTCTAGGACCAGGGGCACGGGCCTGTGCAAAGACGATGATGATGTCGTGTGTGTCGTTCATTTTAGAAAATTCAGATTTTGCTTATGAAACATCACCATTAAAATTAAAAAAAAAAGTCTAACAAAGGTTTCCAAACTGCAGCTGATAGAACTCTAATCTCAAGTACTACTTGCTTCTACAGAAATCCATAAATTGGGGTTGTTATAATGGAAGCAGGCAGCAGGAGCTACGAGATCAGGCAGCTTTAATCTCGTCTGCACTCGTGTGTGCAAAGAGCTCAGCACAGGGATTGGCATCGAGTAGGTGCTCAGCAAACACAACTTGTCTTTCGTCTTCATCATTTACCGCGTTGACGCATATGTTAAAACATTTAGGTGAAATTTGGCAGCCCTCACCTGTAGTTTTCACTAGCTCGCTTTTCCTGAGATAGTTCACAAAAACAAAATAAAGGCAGCACTTCTATGTAAATACCTATCAACTCTTACTAGGCCCAGCACATATGCATGGATTCAGCCACAAAAATCCACTGGAAGCAAACTCTTTTATGCCCATTAAAGTCTTTAATACGGGAAAGATACTTTGGGTGATGGCGCTCCGAGTTCCGAATCGTCAGCATGACCCGCGTTGGACTCGTGCGGTAGGTTTTAGGTTTTCACTTGAGTGGCCCCAGCCCCACTTTCCTACCCGTCGTCCCTGCCATGTACGAAGTGTGGCATCGGCAAGGACTGCGCAGCCTGGGACTGGGATTTTGCTTCGTTCCTTAAGATCGCAGCCTGGTCCGTGTTTGTCTCCGACTGGCGCGGTGGTGGAGAAAGGCCACATCCCCTCTACAGGGTCATAAATCTTTGCTACTAACCTATCCGGCGGTAACTGGATCTCTGTGAGTGCAAATAGTCCCCTTTGATGGCTATTTTCATGGGAATTACCGTGGGGACAGAGAGGAGACAGGGTAAAGGCTACAGGAGGCCCTACTTAAGAAGGAAGCAAGATGGACTAGCAGAGGGAGAGGGAGAGAAAACTCCAGAGAGAGAGAGAGAGAGAG
>NW_012155729.1:3989894-4025886 GCF_000956105.1 Propithecus coquereli
GGAAGGAACGGAACAAAGCAGGCAGGTGAGCCGTGAAATAATGCCAGGAACCCTCAGGAGGTTCCAGGCCGCTCTGGTGGGCTCTCGGGACGGGACACCTGGCCTGAGACCTCCCCAGAGGACCAACTGGTGAGAATTTCATTATTCACGTTTCTGTTCATGCGGTGAGAATCCGGGGATGGTTTTCTTTGCCGGTGCACCCTGCCCCTGCCCGCCCACGCCTCCTCGAACAGGTGTGTAGAGAAAGGTGTGAGCGGCACTTCGGGCCGGAGGGATTCTCAGGGCTAAGGCTGAGTCCCCGTGATGTTCGTGATGTTCGCTTCGGGGGATGACTTGGAAACCTGCCTCCTGCCTCCTCTGAGATGTCGCTCGGCCCCACCAGGCACGTGAACGTTACTGGGATGAGGACAGAGGATGTGCGAGACACCTTCCCTTCTGCCGCCTCCAGCACCTGCGTGAGAAGACGTACGGACGCCAGCCAGGGGCGCGCGTTAAAGTAGGGCTGCCAGGAAAAAACGAAGCGGCTCAGCTACTTAATAGCTCATCACGAGAAAGGTGCGGGCTGCGGCAGGAGGTCCTCCTTTTGTGACTGTACTATCCGGCCCTGCCACCCGGAAGGCAGAGTGCTTTGTCCCTTCTTGTTGGGATTTTTTCCCTCCCTACTCCCTAATCCTGGAGTGACAGCGTCCCAGTTTCTAAAGGTCACTGCCCTAGCAACCTGGAGCTCTGGAGCAAGAAGGCCTTGTTGCATCTCCTTTTCTCAAGATGAGCCTGAGTAACTCCATCGGTAAAGAGTGGCTCAGGCTGTGCTGTGATCCTGGCCTTTTGGGGGGATCAGGGGAGGGAAACAGGGCCCGGAGCTGGACTGGCCCCTTCCTGGGCGCTCCGAGCCCCCAGCGGTGGTTTGGGGATAGACTGTCAAGCTCACGCTGCAGAATGTCTCTGTGCAGGACCAGGCATCAGCCACCTGGATGTGCTGGGCTTGCTCCTCGACGAGATGACGGTGGGAATCTTACCAGCTGGTGCAGAGGAGACGCCGGGACAGCGCACGGCCGGACCTGCCGCAATTCGGGAGGGGCTGCCCAGAACCCACCGAGGAATCAGGGGGTCGGGTCAGAGAGAAGTGGGATCTTGGCAGAGGTACCAGTCAGAGGAGAAATACTGTCTTCGTTTCTCCCCAGGACCACAGTATGACAGAAGGCACAGGGGCCAGGAGCGCTTGACCTTGAACCTGACCCGTCCTGCACTTTTCTGGGGCGCGAGGATGAGGGCGTTGCAGGGTGGGGGAAAGGAAAGCAGCAGCGTGGGGTCCCGGGAAGATGGCATTTGCCACTGTGGCTCCTCCGGGCAGGTGCAGAAGTCGCGCCTCTACGTCCCCCCTCCTGCTCTCCAGAAAGCTGCCCCGTGCACCCCTGGGGGGTCCGCGTGGGGCCACACTCCCCCGCCGCGGGACTCACCATCGCACTTGAGCCCCTGCCGCGCCAGTCCCCACAGCAGGGTCCCGCAGTGCTCGCAGAAGGTTGGGCTCTTGTAGTTGTAGACTTTGAATCTGTGCGGCATGTCGATTTTGAACCTCTCCTTGTGGAACTGGAAGAGAAAGGTAGAAGGCGAGACTGCGCGTGCGTGTCCCCGGGGCCCGACTTCTGATGTCCTCGCGGACACCCCAGCATAACAACGGTGACCACAGTGAAAGCACTGCCACCTTGTGCATTTCAAACCACCATCGTCACCCGTCAGGGCTTACGGCCGCGTCTGAGGAAGGCAGAAGCCCTCAGCAGTCGCAGGTAAGGGGCGAGCCTGCCACCCGCTCGCGCCGGGCGCCTGCACACCGCTGAAGCCCAAGGCGTCCGCGCAGGAAGAATGGCACGAGGGCCGTTTGTTTAAACAAGAGCTCAGGAAACGCTGCTCCTGTGTAAATAAATGAAACTTTTCTTCCTGTTTTAATATAAATATTTCCTTTTCTCTTTCAGTTCAGAACTAGTGCTTTTGCCTTTTTTGAAAATGTCAAAAGATGCCTCCTCTAGAGGAAACAACTTTCCAGGCTTATCAGTGTGACAGCCCAACGTGGGAAGAATTTTCACACCTGTTACTCATGAACTGGGGGGGAAGAGCAGTTGAGTAACACTCGCCACCAAGTGCCAGAGACAAATGTGTCACATGCATCATCTATTACACGTGAGATATCTCATGTAGTCCTCAGAACACCCCATTTGAAGTAGCTTCTATTACTCTTCTATTGGACAGATGAGGAGATTAAGCCCAGAGAGGGCCAGAAACTTTCCCGGGTCACACAGCGATGGTGCTGGAATATCTGTGAACTTTGCAGTCAGAATCGGAGCCCATGTATTCTCTTTTCTGCCTCAAACTAAAGTAAAGGCTTGGGGGAATGGGGAGAGGTGAGTGGGAAAGGGATGCTAGTGGTAGATACATTGCAGGATTTTTTTTTTTTTTAACCGTTTTCCAGAGTTTAAAATCAAACTTCTCCAATCGCCAACAAAAAAAACCCAGGTAGTTGGATTCCTGGTAAGAATGCCAGTATTCTTTTGCAAGATAAAACGTTTTACTTTCTTGAGACTTATAATCTCTGTAGAAATTTCTAATTAACATATTAACCGCCACGTGAGTTGTATTTAACTCACGCTAGTTTTGAGCCCGGCGCCTCGTGAAGCATATGGAACTCACACGTCTCTTTACCTTGGGAGCCACGTGAACTATTTTTCAAGATGCACAGAACTCACACACAGAAAACAATAAAAAAGGCACACTGGATTTTGAAGACTTTGTATGAAAAAATTATGTAAAATATCTCACTTATTTTTTATATTTGTTGAAATAATATTTGGACAGATTGGGTTAAATAAAATATACTATTAAGATTAATTGTACCTGTTGCTTTTTCCTTTATTTACTGTGGCTACTTGAAAGTTTAAAATTACCCATGTGGCTTTTACGCTATTTCTGTTGGGCAATACTGCTCCAGGTGTTGGACCCCAAAGATGGTGTCTCCTTGAGTGAGCAAGCAATGAGAATATCCCCAAGAATGGAACATAACCCACAGAGACACCCACTCATTGAGCTCACAGTTTCTGCACACTTTACTTTGTGCCAGGGACTTCGTCAGCCATTGAGGTTAAGAGTGATACTGAGAATTTGTGATTTTTCGAGACGAGCTGAAGGCGTCGAGCAAAGGGAGAAGTGTAGAAAGTGGCCATGTGACTTAAACAAGCCAAGCCCTGTCTGGGAGACGCATCTAAATTTTAGTCTTGGCTCTGCCACTTGCAGGTGACTCACCATGGACAAACGAACCTCTTTGGGCCTTGGCAGAGTCACTTGTTAATATGAGATGACGCCCTTCTGGCCCTAAACTTTAGAGGAAATTCCACTGTGCACCTGCCCCTTTGCTGGAGATGGTCGTGAACCCCGTCAAACTCAAATCGGCTTTCGGCTCTGCTCGACAATGCCACTGCTTCTCACTAACCTTGCTTTCTCATCTCTAAGATAATTATTTCACAGCCGTTCCTTTTTCCCCAAAGCCACTTGTCACCTTCTCTCCTTCCACCCTCCAACTCTCAGGCTCTGTTGAGGACATAAGTCACCGACGGAAGAGCCCTCGTCTGCCCAAATCTACAAACCCAGCCTCACCGGCAACCACCTCGCCCTACTCGGTTCCCTGCGTCCGTCAAACAAGGGTGTATCAGATACACAACACACATTCGTGGAATGAAGAAGGCAATTGTGGGAGAAGGAAGTCAAAGTATTTCGTAACGACAGGCTGTCCAGCGTGCTAGGTCAGGGTCCTTTCTCCAGAAGGTAAAATCTGACTTGTCTTCACACTATACCTCAAAGTTCACTCTGAGAGAATTATTTACATCTCAACATCGGCATTACCCTTCTGTTACTGTCTCTTCCTAACCTTGTAAGTGCCATGTCTCTGTATTTTCTAATCATTCGCCTTTATTTACTTTTTAATTGTCACTTCTAGCTATAGATTCTGCAAGGGTTGTTCTCATGTAATTAATCAAAACTGTGCTTTTAGGCCCACTTTCTATTGCATTTTTCTGGAAAAGGTAGAGTCATTAAAATTCCTTTGGTGCTCTTCTTATCACTCTCTCGTTTTGGTAATTCAATAACAACTCAGTATTGAAGAGGAAAGATTTTTGGGGAGATTGATGTTCATTGGTAAGTGTAAAGACCCAAGTTCAGGCATTATTAAATTTAATTCAATAATTTAATTATTTAATACGAGGATAAAATCATCATATGTCAGACAAAGAGAGGAATCTAAATACGTACCATGGTTTCTCGGCTATTGACGGCCGATCCTGTGCACTTAGCGATAACTTTATCAATGCACTTCTTGTGGATTGCTGCATTACATTCTGAAAAGAAATAATCACCGCTTAAGATTTTCAGAAGTTAAGAAACAACTAAATGAAAAGAACGACGACCATACGACAGAAATCCTTCTCACTTACGTCGGCACTGGTAGCCCTGTTTGTTCAGGCCCCTGCAAGAAAGCACAGGACTGACTTTAGTTGGACGTTCATGTCAACGTTGGCACCAAAGACATTTAAGAGGGGAACGAGATCTAAGAGCTTGCAAGATCACAGAGCGTTTCTGATGAGTGGTCCTGGTGTATCACTTGCCAAGAGTGTTAACATCGAGGTTTTTATTTTTAGCTGCTTTGTCAAAAGTTTGATAACTAAACAAATGAGGAGCTGCCAATTTCCTTTTCACTTTTGTATTTTCCAAACAAACATATAGAGATTAAAATGCGTGACCAAAAAAACTCATCGTGGGCTCCTAGTAGCAGAATTCCACGTGCTAAGATTTAAAAATTCATTGCCTCGCTGAACTCACTACAGATGAACGAAGACTTGTGTAACACACTTTGTTTCCTCTTTCTGAGTGCTGGAGAATATTTGCAACCGACAAAGTCTCAAGTTTAAGACAAATTCCTGAGGAACACTCATTATTAGAAAGAAAAGAGGTTTAAGTCATTAGCAAAAACACGTCGATAAAAATCCACCAGAGGTCTATTTGGCCTTTGGACGCCCTGGTTAGCGGGAGCTGTGCGTGGACAGATTCCGCAGAGGCCCAGAGGGAGGAGCAGACTTTAATAGGCACAGGTGCTGAGAACCAGAAACAGGAGTCGTGTCGAGTCTCCGCTCTATCACAGCCTTCGCTACGTGGTTCCTGAGGCTTGAACTCATCTCTGTTTGATGGCGGTTAAGACGCCCAAGAGCCTCGTAAACATTTAATCCATTGGCTGCGATGGGAAAGCGCTGTCTGTTGCAGGCAATTGTACCAGTGCGGCTGGGCTGTCAGGTGGTGGAGGCTTTGACTATGAAACTGTAAAACGGTGCATATAATACAGATACCCTCCTCTGTTTCTCCCTGCAGCAGCCTCCCCTTAGTCAGAAGCTAACGTCCTCTGGGCGTCTTTCCTGACCGGGCCTGGCTTCCTTGCTGGACAGGAGCCACGTCACGAAAATCTTTCACTGGATCACACCCACCCTTTGAACCTCTCAGTCCGGGCCACTGGTGACTCTCACGTGGCACCTATTCCAGCACCTTCCCCACGTGGGGGCACGCCAGGCCTCGTGGGTCAAGAGGATGGAACAAAACACACAACCCGAAGCTGAGAGTGAAACACCAAGTTACTGTACCAGACAAACTCGTGGCAGACAGAGCAAAATGTGGGCTGCGGGAAGAAGGTGGCGGTGAACTCGTGGCACTTGACGTGGTGGACTTTGGCCTGTTTGATGGCTCCTCGGCGGTGATGCAGCGCGAAGAAGCCTTCTGCCTCGAATTCACTCATGTCCTTTGTGTCTGCAGGAAGACAACCGGGACAAAGTAAAGCTCTGCAACATGACCGTTCCAGCCGGGTGGGGAGGGGAGGGGAGGTAAGGGACAGGGAGGGACAAGCATCGAGTGGCTACACCAGTAACATTCCAGGGACTTATTAAGGTGGGTACGACACTAAGCTTCTCTCCTTCATTCTATGGTACGGAGTTATCATGGAGTGCATTAGCAGAGAGTGAAAACAGTGAAGTTGTATTGCTGGCTCAATCCTTCGCTCCTCTTTGACTGGGCTGAGCTATCCTCTTTTCATGTTTAAAACCAGAGATCAGAATTTTCAAGGTATTCATCAGCCTCTCTTCATCACCATCAGTGATGAGTCAGCCGGAAAGGCAGGAAGTGGCAAATGCTTTTCTGTCTATAATTCTAGAGAATCGTGTGTTACTGATAGTGACCTGGGACTGGTCACTGAGGGGCCAGGATGCTGTACATCTGGTTGTATGTACAGAAGGGAGCTCTCCAGACATTTGTGTAGGGGCAAAAGAACTTTGAGAAGTCATGTGTGTGCTAGTTCCTGATGACCACAGTGATCAAACACACCAGCTACCCATTATACTCGCCAACGTGGAAAGGGCTGGACGATTAATAGATCACTGCAATTTTTTTAGTGTCTAGGTAATCCCGTGTATTACCTAGTTATCTACATCAAACCATCAACTTCACATCTATTCAGTTTCCTCTGGGCTCATGAATGTTGGTGAAGTTGGTCTGAGTAGTCACTGCCCACGGTGGCCTACACCCAGGTGACATCTTTCCAAAAGGCTGAAGGACTCTAAGATGAGCAACCTATGAGAATATCCATGATGCCCTTGCTGAAGGCTAGGTCCCCCCAAAACACAAAATAGTAAGGCAGTCATGGTTAAACAGCGTGCTGAACACTGGTGAGAGAGAATAATATGCTGGCAATAAAGAAATAAAAATAACAGTCACTAAAATAAGAATAAGAAATAAATATATAAACAGATAAAAATAAAATAAGGATAATGAATTTAACTCCTAAAATTATAATTTTTACAATAGCTTGAAGATGCTTGGATTGCTGATTCTATTTTTTCATTTTCACAAATATAAAAAATTGAGGTTCAGCATGAATAAGGGGCTCAGGATATTTCACAAATATAAAAAATGAACAATATTTAACCTAAATTACTTCTATTCTGGCTAAGCAGTGGCATTGGTCTGAAAGTGCACTTGGGGACAACGCCCTTTCCAAGGCATCTTATTTTCCAATCCTAGTGGTGGCCGGGCCAGAAACACACCAGGTGGACAAAGGTCCTCCTGTGCGTGTCCCAGGACTCACGTCTTCTCTGCACTGGTCCAGAGATATGGCTACGGCAACCCCAAACTCCCAGATGGACAGCAGTCCCAATAGCCCTCTAGACAGTTCCTAGATGGGGCGTCGTACTTTGCCTAATATTTTAAGGCTGGGTAATTTAGGTCTTTTTATTTGGAAGTAGGCTGAAAATAAATTAGGCTTGGTTAATGAGGGGTCAAACTGAGGGTCTCTGAGTTGATCACCTTCTTCCACAAGTTCTGGCGTAAGTGTGGAGATCTATTTACAACCTGTGACTGGCGTCCTAGGTCATTTGTTTATATAATCACATGTGGCTCATTTCTATTTTGGTCCAGATGACATAAATTTAAGTATAAAAATACTTTCAAATTCAGAGAATGGAAGTGAATTATTCTGGGAACCCCAACTATATTATTGTGTATATATATATATATATATATATATATATATAAATACATAAACGTGTGCATTAGACTCTAACACTATAAATTTTTAACAAATCAGAAATTGTTAGAAATGCATTTATTCCCTTGTTCCTTTCTGTGATTTCCTTTGTCCTCTAACCATTCCAATTATTATAAAAGACTAAATATAAGAACACAGAATTTCTTTAATTCTTTGGGAATGACTATATTTCTTTCTGAAACAATTTGCTATTTCTATTTATTGGCTTGAATAAGCTCACTGGTTTTTATATGTTTGGTTTTTTTCTTATATACTAACGACTCCCAATCTATTTATTTAGTCTAATCGATCACTTGTTTGCAGTCAATCAAATCACAGTGTTTCCGGAGCAGCGCCGAGGGTGTCGCTGTGCGGAGCGCACTAAGGGGACGCGAGCTGTTTTTCCCGACTCCCGAGCGGCCAGCGTCACCACGGGGGCTCCGGCACATGCGAGAGCAGCTCGCGGTAAGAGGAGAGTGTAACGGTGTGCAACAGGCTCAGAGATAAAACACCCACATTTTTTAGGAGGTAGAAAAAGGAATTGCAAAAAAGACCAAGAAGGGCTAGCTGAGAAATGAAGAGAAAAACGTGGCCCACATCACACCAGGCACGCCATAAAAGAGTCGAATGTTTCGGCACTGATGGCTGGAGACACAGCAAGGAACCCGAAGGCTGAGAAACAGAAACTTGTTTGGGGGATTCACGATCCCGGAGAAAACCATTCCGGCAGATCATCTGAAATAAGCCAGACCCTAGGGTTTAAGAATTGAAGGAGTAGTGAAGAAACAGAAACTCATAAATACAAACCGCTTTTTCAAGAAATATGTCAGAAAGAGAAAAGAAAAGGTCATGGAGGTAAAAATGTTAAAGAGAAATCTTTTTCAGGATTGAGGAAGCTGGCCGAATGCGGAGTTTCAGCAGCGAGGAGGAAAGCACGGGGGAAGGAGAAGCCGGAGATGCTGGAGGACCAGCAGCCTGTGCTGGTGGAGCCCCGAGGCTGGGGCGAGCGGGTGAGGTTGGGAAGGGAGGCCCTTTCCTTGGGGGGCAGCAGGAGGGAACACAGGAGGAGGCAGCCGCATCCCAAAGTGCAGAGACAGAGAAGGTGGAGTCTCCACCGATGATGCCGGGGCGAAGCCCACCTCCAAGGGTGGGAGAAGAACAAGAGAGGCTCAGAAACCAAGGAAGATGGGAATGTTAGGAATTGCCGTTGTGTAGGAATCAAAAGGAAACGAAAGAAACTTCTAAATGTCAAAGTGATTCCAGCTGAACAGTTCAACACTCACTTGCTCATTGAGAACTAACCCTAACCTGCAGCCGGGAGCTGGGGTTAAAGAGACAAATAAGTGGTTTGACCTTTGCTCCCTGCAGGGAGTTGGCAGTCCAGAAAGAAAGACGATCGGTGTGGTAAATGTGAGAACAGAACGATTCGAGGGGTGCTATGGGGCCACGGAAGTGAGGGCATCATACCAGCGAAGGCAGGGGAGGGAGATGGAGGTGAGGAAGAGAGGAAAGGTGGGCCAGGAGCTGCGAGCAGAGATGATGTCTGAGCTGGGCTCTGAAAGATTAGTAACTCGTGCTAATGTGCGAGAGAAGGTGCGGTGGGGAGAGGCGAAGGTGGAAGGGCTCGGAGCTCAGCCCCCTCGGGGTGTGCAGGGCCCTGAGGTAGCCGGGCATTGCCCGAGTGCAGAGGGTGCAGCAGAAAAGACCTGCGGCCACACCCGGAAGACAGGTAGGCATCAGGTCATTTGAACGTTTTCCTGTGGGTGATTCACAGACACTGCCAAGCTGCAGCGGGGCAGAGGCGTGGCACGGTTGGACTGGAGCTTGGCGTAGTTTCTTCCAGCCGCGGTGCAGGAGAGTGGGACGGGCTACGGCAAGAGGTGACAACGCAGACGATAGCATTGACAATTACCGACTAGGCAGCGTGGATGGAAACTATCGACTGATTGACATGGGAGGTGTGGGAAGACGAGGCTATAAAAATTACTTCCAGGCCGGGCGTGGTGGCTCACGCCTGTAATCCTAGCTCTCTGGGAGGCCAAGGCAGGCGGATTGTTTGAGCTCAGGAGTTCGAAACCAGCCTGAGCAAGAGCGAGACCCCGTCTCTACTAAAATTAGAAAGAAATTAATCGGACAACTAAAAATACATAGAAAAAATTAGCCGGGCATGGTGGCGCATGCCTATAGTCCCAGCTACTCGGGAGGCTGAGGCAGAAGGATCGCTTGAGCCCAGGAGTTTGAGGTTGCTGCGAGCTAGGATGACGCCACGGCACTCTAGCCCGGGCAAAAGAGTGAGACTCTGTCTAAAAAAAAAAAAAAAAAAAAAAAAAAAAATTACTTCCAGGTTTCATGGAGCGAGTTATAACTGACTAAGACAGTGAGTGCAAAAGAAATAGATTGCTGGTGAACACGGTAAGAGTCATTCTGGACACGATTGAATTCGGACACTTTAAGTTTTGTGATTTAAATTCAACAGAATTTCGAGTACATATAGGAAATCTAATTGAGGAGGTCTACCGAGGGGTCGAACAGGTGAGTTCCATAGGAACATCATCGTGTAGCAGCTGTTTGCAACGGACTCGCTGAATGACGTTTTCTAGCAAAGCTGCGGAGAACGAGAGGGGAGAACGCAAGGCGTGGAGTTCAGAACATCCACGGCCGAGAGGGAAGGAACGAGACAGCTGCTGGCAAGGACTCGTACGGGGCCAGGCTCGGTGGGGAGTGAATGCCAGACCTGGGCTGATGAGTGGCGTAAAACAGAAGCTGGATCAGAGTCTAGCACTTACTGGCCGGGAGGAAGGGCAGGACTGAAGGGGAGGAAGCTGGGGCTCTGAGAGAGCGAGTTCTGCGGCTGCCTCCCTGGAGGTGGAGAGTCCAGGACGGCGTGTGGCATGGCTGGAACGGACAAGATGTGGGAAGGTTGCACTAGGGGATGGGAGTGTCAGATGGCCATGGTGCATTCTGGAGCCACAGGAGGGAGGGTAGGAGAGAAGAGGGGGAAGAGAAAAAGTGATTCCAGCCCAGAGATCAACAAACGGAGACTTTCAAAGAGACAGGACGGAGAGGTCTGCATATGGAGAGCTGAGCCATTTACTCCCTTGCGGGGTGGAAAGGAGTTGAGGCTTCCACAGAAGGGGGATGCAGGAGACCCGATGATATCTTAAATGTTATCCGAGTTTGAACTCGTTACCCTGCACATGTTTGCCTGCTCTTCTGATACCTCCCACCTCTGCCACGCCCGTCACTGTCGCAGTCTAGCTCTTGCAAGAGCGTCAACACTCTTTCCCTGCGGTCAGCTCTCCTGTACCTGGAACAGGCCTGCCTTTCATCTGCACTGCTCTTCCTTTTATTTCATTCCTGTAACCACACCCCTAGACCAGATTCTCATAGCGTCTCCACGGCGTAAGCAAAATTTCATAGGCCGATAATGTGTAATTCCGTGAATAAGAGGAAGGATACTCTTCCCGATAGTTCGAAGCAGGGCCCCAGTCTATGCACTCTCCTGGCCTGGCTCCCAAGCCCTTGGACACCTGTCTCTGACTCTCCATTCTCGTTTTGGCAGGGCCTGCTGGTCTACCCAGGCTGGTCTTCTCGCAGGCTACCCATGTCAGATTCTCGCTCAAGCCTGCATGTTTTCCTCCCTCTTCTTTGCAAATCTCAACTCTGCCCAGCCTTCAGTGCCCACGGTGGAATTTTCTGGAACGAAGGGAACCCATACTGATCTCTTGGTTAACCCGTATTTATGTGGTTTAGATTATAATTCTTCTCTAGTTGTTTAATCTGCACCCCCTCCGTAATCTGGGCTGACATTCTCTGAGTAGAAGAACTCACGTTTTGCTTTTTGAGACTTTCCTATATATAACAAAAATCATTATTAAAATTGAACAACATCCTATACTTTCTTGCCATCAACAAGAAACTTTCTAGTTAGGTTACTATATGAAATTGGTTGTTAAAAATGAGATTTTTTGATATATATAAAAATTTATAGACGGAGTCTCAATTTGGGTCTAGATATAAAAAGTTTTAAATATGTCAAAGTTTTATTCTTAAAAAAACATAATGGGTAATTATGGTTAGTGAGACATCATTGTTTTTGCCCCACCTGGATTTGCTTTCTCATTCTCAAAGAAAATTTAAGTTCCGTAGTAATAGGAGGAATATCCGTGGGATTGGTTTTCAGTGCAGGGATCTTAAAATCATTTACTGAAAATACTCGCATTCTGATGGAGGACTTGTTTTTAATTTATATTGTTACATTGGGCCATGCTGTAAACTAACGGGAAGAGTATACTTTTTCTTATTTATGGAACTACACATTATTGGTATTATTACTTAGGCCAGTACTTGGCTTTTTATGCAAATCTGGTTATTCAGATGCCCTGCAAACACTCTATCTCATTTGGCCAATTCAAAAACAGTGTAATTATATGTATTATACATCTATAGCCTCCAAGAGAAAAAAAAGTTCAGGGTATATTTTTCCCTTCTCAGGAATTTTTTTCTTTCTTTTTAAAAAACTTCATTATGGAAAATTTCAAATATGCACAAAAGTTGAGCAAATGCTGTAATTGATTTCTGCATCCTAACTATACAGCTTCAACAATGACTAATTCATGGTCTCTCTCTTCCAGTATACCTAGTTCACTCTTCCCCACCCCATGCCAATGGTTTATTTTGAAGCAAATTCATGGTATCATCTTATTTTATCTAGAAATATTTCAGCATGTGTCTGTAAAAGATTAGATCTCCTTTAAAAAAAATAACCACAATATTATTGTTGCACCTACAAAAGTTAATAACCATGCCTGGATATCATCAAATATCTGGTCCATGTTGCAGTTTTCCCTGGCTATCTCATAATACCGCTTTCTCCAATGTATTTGTTTGAATCTGGACCCGGAGGAATTATATGTGTTAAGCAAAAACCCAGAAAGCACCAAAAATCTCTAAACTAAAACTCTCTTCTTGGTAGCAAACCTAATTCAGGTAAAAAACGAAATCAGTTTATCATCAGTAAGTTCACATGTCCATTCTGAAGTTTAGGGTTTTATGAGTAGTAGCATTCGATTCACGTAAACGGCACTGGTAGCTTGTTGCAGGCGACAAGCACACCGTGATGGAAATTTAACTTTTGTGGCTAAAGCCTGCATGGGACATGGAACCAAAGCTCTTTAGCAATGCATTTTTTCACGCTTCTCTGTTCCAAAAAGGATTTGAGGTGACTAACCTCATTTTAGCATTTTTGCCATTAAATTTATGGAAAACATTTATCTATTTCTTTCTTGCGTCTTACTGATAGTGTGATAGCTCATCACAGCACAGCATTTACACATAGACCATGTGCACACATCACAACACATAAACAATCTTTTGCATTTACATTAAATTCCCAAACTAAAATAAAGACAGACGATAAAAGCGATATGGGCATAGGAATTCACCCCACCTAAAACAGAATCCTGTAAACATTTTGTATTTCTATGTTTATCTGGCCCAGATAGCGTATTCTCATTTCATGCCTGAGCACCACTAGGAATTTTAAGAAAATTCCTGCGCCTCCCTTTTCTCCTAATTTTTTCCTTTGATAATTGCAAAAGTAACGTTAAGTTTCACTTGAGGAGAAGGCCATGCCCTCCTCACCCCAAAACAGGAAGAAGAAATGTCACTTGCCACTCATTTCCAGAAAGTATCTTGCATTCATTAGCATTCGGCCTTGAGGTTTCAGCTCTAACTGGTTGGGAGAAGGAGAGAAACATCAATCAGAATGTGAAATGAGCCCCACAGTCAATGACATAACTGGCTACTGGGGATGGCAGGAGGTTTCCAATGCAGAATGCAATCATTGTTCTTTCCACTGTACTCATGCTCATTATCATCAGAATAGCGCAGCAGCCCTGAGGATAGCCTTTCTTTTATTAAAACACCCGAGCAATTCATTAATTTTACTTGGAGATCAAAAACGTGCCTAAGGAAGAAACAAAATTCTAAAATAGATCGTATCTGGTTTTCCTGCCCTGCGATTTGCTTATCTGAAGAGCTGTCCTAGGGCAGACTCGGATCTTAATCACGACAAAAGAATCACAGGAGCCAGGACCAGCTGCCCTGGGGAAAAGCAGGTGTTTTGGGGGAAAGAAAAATCCTGCTTCGAGGGTGCCTCCAGAGCCCTCACCGCCCTCCCTTGTGGGGTGCGTGTCTAGGTTAATTAGGGCGATCGGTGGGGTGGCCTCTTTCTTTCACGAAGAGGGACTGTTTTTTTTGACTGGGGGAAGTGCTGACTGATCCACTAAAGGAAATTTTAATTAGATTAGTCGGGGAAGGGATTAAAAAATATATATTTCAGTACCGTATCACCATGTAGAAGGGACCAGAACAAAGTGTCATTTTAAGGGATGATGGAGGATCTCTTGTAAAGTGATATAAAGAGAAAAAAAAGAACAAACCCAAGTCTAAGACAATCTGAGCACTACTCACTATTAAACCATCCCGCTACACCATTAATAGACTAAGAAGAATAAGAAAGAAGGTGAATCGAAGGTCATTATTGGTCACTGTATCTCAGTTCGCTAGAATAACGGAGACACAGTAAGTGATGTGGTGTTGAACCCAGGATTGAATTTGAGTCGTGGCTACATCATTTTCGGGCTGTATGTCCTGTGCATGACACCAGGCCTCAGAAAATCTCTGAGAAACTGACATAATAGCAATGTCTACGTCACAGCATCATCGCTATGAGAATTTTATGACAAAGTAAGCTTGTCCTGCCGGGGCCGCTGTAAATTCTCGTGCGAGCTTCAGCAGGTTGACGAGAAGAGAGGTGTTTTTGACACTGAGTGTAGACACATGGTTCTCTGGTTTGTGGAGTAAGTAGAGATGGCAAAAATGGAAATGGAAGAGCAAGGGTAAGGGGCCCATTGCCAAAGGAAATGGTGACAATTGGCACCAAGTGACCACAAAATTATCATATTCAGGAATTAGTGGCAGTGGGGGAAATTGAACCAGTGAGCTACCAGGAAAACAATGTTCACAGAAGTCACATTCCGGCACGTTCAGGGAAGTGACCGGGGAATGACCAGGCAACCGGTTACACCATTGGTGGACCAGGAGGCAAGTCCAGCGCGGTGTTTAGAGACAAGACGGTGTCTATGGAGGGGAAAGGCAAGTTAGAGAAAATAATTTTCTAGAAAAAAAACATTAATTTTAAGAGATCAGATTTCAATAAAATTAAGGGAAACTATAAGTCCAAAACAACCTGTTGGTTTTTAAAATAAAATAAAAGTAAACTAAGAAATAACCTTGGAAAAAAAACCCCACAAAGCTTAAAAATGCCAAAAGTGTGCTGGTTGGTTAAATGAGGGTCTGCATGCCACACAGGCTTGCGTCTAAAAAAGCGGAGAATGCAAAGAGTGTGAAAAGTCTGGTAGGAATAAAATCAGCAAAATCCTAGCAAGAAATCGAAGGCGACCTGATGAGATAGGAAAAAGCAACCTGCATGTTAGTGGAAGCTAACTAACAAAAGGATTAAAAAAAACCTAGTTATCGTTTCATTAATTGAGAAGGAAACATGAATAGAATGGTGTTTACAATTAGGGAGTTGATGACTCTTCTCTTTTTAAAAAAATTAGGCAGAAGCAGAAAATATATGGGAATGGGGGAAATTGGAATAGATTTTCTATCTCTTCTTTCTCCTTGCCTGGCCAAAGGCTCTACGCTTCAGGCCCAGCTAGAGCCTAACGCTCTGACTTACCTGGTTTGTGTAAACTCTTTGACACTGAGTTAATCACCTGCAACATTATCTACCTGTTTAACCTTTTCCTACTTGCCTAAGCAGCCCCCCTAGAGGAGTTTTGCTTCCAAAATCCCCCAAGCTCCATAGATACTGAACTAAACTACCCAGACATAGCTAAGCACAGGGACCTGTTAAACAGTTTTTTTGGCATGAATTTGTCTTTAAAGATTACTTTAGTGACTCGAGCAAAGATTTATATACTTGCTTAAAAAATATTGATTCTTTCCCCCTGAGGTCAAAACTATAAAACTGACACAACCACCTAGATTTTAGGCTTATATTATTCCCATTGAACCTATGACTTGAAAATCTTTTGGGTGGATTTCTTAAAATCTGAGTAATAGAAAAGTAGGAAGCAGCAAAGTAAGATTCTCTCCTTTGGCATAAATGATATAAACATCTGAAAACATTTTCTGGGGTTTAGATCATGAGAAAGCAGTTTTTACTAACATATTTTCTTTCATTTCATGCCCCAGAAATTTTCATTAGAATTTTTTATGTTTTCCGATTTTACTCTTCCCTTGAAGGTTTCTAAACAGTTGCTACCCAAACAGTTATAACCTAAATTTTTTAAAAAATTATTGTGCTAACATGAATTGTGTATGATGTACTTCTTAGTACAAAGTGAGCTAAGTGGATTCACTATGGCTGAAAACAATTTATAGAGATAGGCAAAGTATGAAGAGGAAAGATCAAACATTAAATGGGTCTTTATTCTATCTTTTCACATTCTAGTATCTCTTATTTTTATTATAAAAATATATTAATGAAGTTTAATGAAATTAATAAGATTTTGCTATCTCAACATGCCCGAGTCTATAGGGTTAAACAAGTAGTTTCTAAATTAAAAACTATTAAAGTTGTCATTTGCTAAATCTTACTAAGTTTTTTATACCAATACTCTTCCCAAAACTTGAGAAAGTGAATGAAGCTAACAGCTGCGTTGATAAATAGACAATTCCTCCCCAAATCAGGAGGAATTTGTGATATTTCCAAGCTTACTTTAACAGTTATAAATCAATAACAGTTTCTCACAGTCTAAGAGACCTTCTTCACCTTGCGTAGGAATCAGAAGAGATTAGAATATGCCAGAGTGTCCTATAGCCCACAGTGAATAATCGTAGCCTTTATCAAACCACCGATGAGTAGGTGGCGGGGAACGTGTTATCTAAGGCCAGAGTCATCGTACCTTTAGGATGACATGGGCATATTGAGCTGGCCATCAGCTGGCATTGTGCTTACCCCTTAGCGGTGCACGCACGTTACACAAAGCTCATGGCTCGGACAATTACCCATATCTCCGTCTTCCCGTTGTTCTTCCTGCACCTCTCGGCCAGCGAGTAGAGCTCTACGGTGGTTTCAGATATGAGGTCCACATTTTTGTCCTTCACGATGATCTGCATCACCCTTCCCTTGTTGATGTGGGCATCAAAAGTGCTGTCCCAGGGTGGGTACATGGTAGGCTTTTTCTGGATATACATCTGCCCATTCTCTAGGGACAGAAAGACAGGTCCCCATTACCCCTGTGGCCAGCTCTGGAAGAGAATTCGATTCAACTCAACAGGGGGACCGGTTCTCTCTGCTCTCTGGGATATGTAATTCTGTTGGGAGGATGAAGGTAACACAGAAACAGTCAGAGACAATACAGGACAGAATGAGACAGTTCCAAGGTCTAAATGCAAGGTAGTGCACTGAATCTTACAAGTCCAGTGTAGATAATTTAGACAACAACAGTCTGCTAATGTCTTTTTTTTTATTTCAGAATATTACGGGGGTACAAATGTTTAGGTTACATATATTGCCTTTGCACCGCCTGAGTCAGAGCTACAAGCGTGTCCATCCCTCGGACGGTGCGCACCGCACCCATTAGGTGTGTGTATACCCATCCCCTCCTGCCCCTCCCACCTGCCTGACACCTGATGAATGTTACTACCATATGTGCACATAAGTGTTGATCGATTAGTACCAATTTGATGGCGAATATATGTGGTGCTTATTTCTCCATTCTTGTGATACTTCACTTTGAAGAATGGGCTCCAGCTCTATCCAGGATAATACAAGAGGTGCTAGATCACCGCTGTTTTTTGTGGCTCAGTAGTACTCCATGGTCTACATATGCCAGCCACATTTTCTGCTAATGTCTTGGACTGGAAATGTTCTTCTTCTATTTGACAGTTAGTTGCTTCTCTTTGGGTGTGAACACTTGAGTGAATGAACTTCTTTAAAACCACTTTTACACCTTTTGAGATCCTCCTTTGTTAATTTATAAAGGGTAAATTATATGACTGATTAACTTCACTGATGTTGAGTAAAAAATAGTCAATACAAAACCACTGTGTGTTCATCCGAAAGACACGGTGGCACAACTTAAGCTTATAGTGAGTAATCCTCTAAAAATATTTTAAAATTTCCCACTTGGCATCAATATCCTAAAAGGCAATAACTATGAAAACATAATGAGCCATTATTTCCTTTTCTGATTCTTCGATGAGGATACACATTGCGTACACCGTGTGCCTAAGTGAAAGCGGACAGGTAACTTAGACAGGTAGCCGTCTGGGTCCACGGAGCCAGCAAGGTAGACTGCAAACCCGCAGGTAGGAGATGGAGGCAGGTATGAGTCCTGGAACCGGCACAGGGTGATCAGTTGAAGGGAAACGTCCCTAGAAGCCACCAGGTGCCTGGGAAAGAGTTTACTAATGGAATCAAGCAGTTTTGTCCTGTCTTTCATCCACACTGGATTGTCTCCGGTATTTATTCTTTAACCATTTCAGAAGCAGGAAACCGCAGCTGTATCTGAGGGTTTGTTTCTTGTGATATAAGCACATTAAGTGGCGGATTTAGCCATTCAGAGATGTTGATTCAGTAGGAAAAAATCCGCTTACAGCCAGGAAATAAAGCCTTTCCAACCTCGAGGGCCCCTTCTCTCCGACACGCAGGCTGAACGGGGCAGGCATTTAGCATTTGTTAAATTAGTATTTATTGGGGCAAGACACAAGGAGTTGAATAAGCTGAAACTTCAAATTTCAGGTAAACTTGGCTAGTAAAGGCATAGACCACGAAGGGTGGACTAGGAAGGGGAAGATTTTTACAGCTCGGTTAAAAAAGATTTTGACTGCAGATCAGGCGTTTTAGAAACCAATGGCAATATTGATGCTCATAGTAACGTTTTACTTCCACAGACGCGAAGCTTCCCCGTCGGATAATTCCTTCCAACTGTAACCATTCTGCAGGTGCAGAGGAAAAGGCCAAAAATCTCCAGAGAAAGGGCAAAATTCCCCCCCGAAAGGCATTTTCTTACATTTTCATTCACTGGGTTTGTAATCAGCTAAAAAGAGGACCAGAACTCAGGAGCCTCTGTTGACAGTGAGTGTTGAGATTTTCAAAAGCTCACGGAAAATGCAGCCCCACACGCCACAGCTCGAGGTGGCTTCAAACCCTAAAGACGTAATGCTTGGATGATAATGTTCAGAGAGATTTCTCTTCAGAACGAAACCAAAACAAAATCAAAAACAAAAATCTCCAAACTTCCTCAAAACCCCCGCAGGCTAATATTGTGGGAAAAACAAAAATGTTTTCTCCTTTTCTGACGAGGTCTCTTGATCCACGTGGCTCATGAGACCAAGTTCAAAGGCAAGGCTAAAAGAAGATGCAGGAGAAGAAGAAAAGCTCTCCAGAGGCAACGGTCAGTGAGATCCGAGGTTGTAAACAGAACGGGAACCAGGAGACCCATTAAGTCAAAGGCAGCCGCTTTGAAAAACTCAGACATTTTGCACTTCAAAGATGCCTGTGACATTTGAAAGGTTTAGGTTGGGAGTAAGTGGCATTCTCACTTTCAACTAAACAGAAGAGAACTCTGGCCAGAAGGGAAGTCCAGATGACTCAGACAGGGTCCTGGGCTTTGATGTCTTCAGAGCGGCTGGAAGGATGAAGTCAGCCATGAAAGAAAAAGTCTTTTATTGGGGGCAGGGGCACAAAATAGTGGGATTTGGAACCCCAGAATCCAAGTCAGTTTCCCCCTGCATTTGCAAATGTCCTGCCCCGCCCCTCCAGGCCTCTTTAGGATGACCCTGTATAAAATCACAGATATCTCTGTCGCCAGTCTACCTCCCACTCCTTGCCTCTGCCTGGTGTAGCACTGAGCGTTACTTACCACGTTCTAGTTTTGCTTGTTGCCCGTCTTCTTCTGCAAGACAGGATGCTCTAAAGGGAAGGCACTCTTTCTGGATTCTTTCGGCTTGTGTGTGATTTTTCCCCCCCTCTGCTCTGGCCCCAGCACCCTTACAGGGGGACCCCCATAAACACTTCTGTGTACATGAATGGTGATCGCACCTCTCTGCAAAGTGTCTGCTGCAATAAGACACGTGTGCAGGGAAACAGGAGAAGCTAGTGAGGGTGGGCAAGTCTTGGGGTATAAACTTCCTCCTACCTTTCTTTTGGACAGTCCATACGACTCTTAAAATGCAACAGTAAGGATGGAGGAAGCTGGTGGAAGTGACCACAGAGAGATTCCATGCGTAATAGGACTGTTTTAGCAGAACCTTCCAAAGCTGGGGTCCCCTACCCCTGGGCCTCGGCCCGGTACCGGTCCATGGCCTGTTAGGAACCTGGCTGTGCAGGACTGTCTAAGCTCCACCTCCCCCCACCTCCGACCGCCTTGGTAGAAAAATTGTTTTCCGTGACTTAGGTACTGACGTACCCAAGATCATCCTGCTTATGATCCATAGCACGGATCTTGGAACCCAGCACTGTCTGCTTTGAAGACTCAGGTTTTGTGCAGCAGATGCTCTCGGTGTCTGTGTCCCTGTGCCCGTGACACTCCACACTGCACAGGCTGGATTTCACAGTGCCTCCCCCTCCAGCACTGACTGGTGGGAGCTGGTGTTTAAACAACCTGGCTCCCTTGGCCCTCAGGTAAGATAGTTCTGCTCTATGTGTTTTATACTGTAGCTCAAAGTTTCTCTGCAGGATTAATCTCCAATTGACCACTGTGGCAGTGGCCTTAATAATGCACCTTTTATTAGTCTCTCCCAATCCCAACTTCCCTGCATCTCCCAATAAACTATTTATAATTAAAAAGAAAAGAAAAAAATTGTCTTCCATGAAACTCAGGAACCAGGCTGCACAGCAGGTGAGCAGCGGGGAGCAGGCGACGCTTCATGCATATTTACAGCTGCTCCCCATCACTCGCATCACCGCCCGAGCTCCGCCTCCCCCTCCCTCCGCCTCCATCCCTGGACAAATTATCTTCCATGAAACCTGTCCCTGGTGCTGAAAAGGTTGGGGACCAGGGTCTAAAGGAACCTCAGGTGGCTGTCCCACTTTCCCCCCTCGCCATGAACTGCCTATAAATACTAAAATTTGATGAAACATGACTGTTCTTTCTTTCACCCAGGGCCTTCGTAAGTGCAAAAGTCTGTTTTCTGAAATCTGGATTCGAACGGCTCATTGTAGAGGCTTCATAACATTCATTGCAGCTTTGCCAGAGAAGCAGCAAACAGTCTTTGGAACTGATCCCAGGGTTATGCGGTCTTAATCTACCTGGAGTTATCGCAGGTAACCAGGCTCAACAATACAGGTCCTGGATTCCACTCCGGCTCTAGAGTCCTCTCCCATTGCCTCGCACAGAGTTCCCTCCACCCCACTTTCTCCTTCCCTTTGTCTGCATGAGGAAAACGGTGCACGGGGCTATAGGACAACCAGGGGGTGACAAGGTCCTGGCTCAGAGTCCCTCACTAAGCGGGTGTCCTTGAGGAGGTACCTGGATTTGCTGCACATCAGTGTCCTTAACTGCTGAATTCGGTTGAACCAGATGACCTTGAATGCCCTTGCTTCACACACATCAAGATCCAACCTCCCCTCCCCTGCCGCCTCCCCGGACTCGCGCTTACCTGATTCAACATACTCTTTGACAAGCACGGCGCAGTAGGGGTTAACCGCCTCGCCCTGACAAGACTGGCAGGACCCACAGTCAAAGTTGGACAGGCCGATTCGAAGAAACGGTGACATGGTTGCTCCCTGGAAAAATGACAAAAGACAAGTGCTATTTGGGGGCTGCAGGATATATTACTTTGGGTGCCCCATCTGCGTGTAACTGGAGGCTTTATCACCAACAGCCAGAGCCGCAGAGGGGTCGACTATCCACCCGAGCAAATGCTGTCACTTCCCTGCTGCAGAGGACGTCGCGGGACTCACCCGAAACCGCAGACCGACTCTCCGAGGGAAGAGGCTTTCTGGAAGTCTGCATTCGGCCTCCTTAGAGAGAACTGGCTAAAGCGCTAATCCCACTCGAGCTGGCGGGGTGACGCCGAAGGGGCGCAGCGAGGCCAGGGTTTCCCGACATTTTACTTGTTCTGTTATTCAAGTCAGTGCTCAGGAAACAACGCGCAGTAATGGGAAAACGAGTTTATAAAGAGCGAGTCTATTTTGGTCACACTGGTTAATATGACACCGCAAAATGCTTGCATGGCCTGCGTGTGCAACGGAATTGGCCAGAGGCATTTAGCAGCTGATCCCTGTTCACTCTGGATGTTTTCAAGAACAGCTCTTTCTTCACAGGGACACACACGCGACGCGAGCCTTTGAACAGTGCGAACCACCTAGCAAACCCCAGCTCACGCACACTGTAAAACAGGGCTTTATCATCTGAGGGTGGACAAAGTACTCCACAAAGGCTAAAACACTAATAATTGTGTTTTCCAGGAGATTTATGTGAAAATTACTATAGTGTTGGCTACAAATCTGGGAATCTAGTCTGACTCTTCCGCTCCTGTTCCCTCTTGGGGGGCTCGCGCCGCTTACCTGGACTCCACACCTTTTCCTTCCTACCAGCTCTCGCCCCAGGTCCCATTTATCCGAAACTATCTGCTCACAGTCAGTGAAAAGGCTATTTCCTTGTTCCCTCTCTTCCTCATCAATTTTCCCAAAGTAAGCCAAAGATGACACAGCAAAGCATTGGCTGTCTTTTTTACAAAGGAAGGAAGTTATTTGGAATAATAGGAACCCGGAAGTGAGAATCAGTAACCCCGGAAATCGTGGGGGGAGCAGTGGGGGGTGATACCTAATCTAGCCAAGCCCCAAGAAATCCCCAGCACTCAGGAATGCTCATGCTCTTCAGATATTTGGGGATCTGTAGAGTGACAGATTAGGGACTCCTGACAGGTATTGTTAATTTGGCAGATGTTGATGAAGTCCGAATTTCCTGCAGAGTTGGAAAAGTCCGTCTAAGGGAGGAGGCTGCGTAAACATCATGATTTGTTAGGTATCCCTGGTCTCCGAAACACATTCTGTGCACATCACGCTGTCGAACACACAGAGATGTGTGTATGTCCCTGTGTGTATATGTACATGTAGGTATATGTTTGTGTTTATATGTATGTATATGTGTGTGTGTATGTATATCTATAAACAGCCAAGAAGATGTGCAATGAGCACATGAGCATAAAATTAACAGAAGATTTTTATGGGCTGCCTTTTTTGCGCGGAGCTGATGGTAGCAGAGGGGACTTCCCTGAATGTTAAAATAGAAAGGAGATTTCCTGTCAACAAAAATACACGTGCTGGATCAGCTGCCTCCAGGCTAAGCGTGTGTGAATCTGTCCTGTGTGGACTGTAAATTTCAATCAATCTCATCTTTACCCTCCTTCTCCGTGTGATGCGAGAGACCAAAATAGATGCCCGTTTATCAACCAAGACGAACTTTAAGGTTAAGGAAACAAAAGCCACCTCATGGGTCGAGGGTTCAGGGCTTAGCTGGCTTGGCAACTTCCTAAATTCCTACAACTACAAGAAAACCCACCCTCTTGCTAAATCCCCTAACAACAGGAGCTGTCCCGCAAATTGTCAGACCGTCCTTACTCTGATTTACAACGCAGACCGCTGCAGCTCGAACTGGGCAGAGGACTGGTCTTATAAACATTCCCTTCTGATAAACTGCAACAGGAAGCCAGTTCAGCCAGCCCACAGAGACTGCGCACCAACTGCGTTTATGTCCTGTCGTTCACCTGTTGATGCGAAGAGCCAAATTCTACCTCATTTTAATGCTAAAACCCAGCCCCCAAGTGCACACGGAATGTATGTTACATATATGTTTACTCACTGCACATGCTGTCAACCCCCTCATACGCATGCATGGCTTTTCTCCAAACCTGTTGAATGTGTATGACTTTCTTGTGCGATACAGACGCTGTGAGGCATAAAACCACCCGCCCTTTCCCTCACTGAAGAGAGAGCACCTTTAGTACACGCAGAGACTGTCTCTTCCCGGTTTGCAAACTGATGTTGCCAGCAAAGCTCTCCTTTCTACTATCCAGCCATCCTGGAGGACTTCTGGATGACGCAGGGCAGTCTCATACTTCACAACAACGACACGTGCCCGGGGTCTAACAGGGCAGGGGACCTGGACTCTCTCCTGGACATCCCCAAGGGGACCCTCGGCTCACCAGGACCCACACAGCACTCCTGACTTCCCTTCCAAATCCGCCCGGCCTTTCACTTGGCTGGCTCGGTGCCGGGTGCCGTGGCGCACAGCCGAGCCCTCTGCTCCCACTTTACTCTTCCCCTCGTGCCCACAGCCAGCTTCATCTCCCGTGCCCCGCCCCCTCCTTCACCTTCACCTGGTCCTAGTGCAACTCTATGGCCTCTCGTGTGGTGCTCAGCGGCAGCTCACCCTGTGTCCTCTGTCCAGGCCTGGTCACCTCTCACTCCCCGTCAGATCTCCACGCTGCAGCCCCAATGCTCCTAGGATCTTGCAGAACTGCCACTGTTCCTCCAGGGTGGTCTGCTGCTTGCAGATCCAGACTTTTAGCAGAGCTGCACGTCTCCTTGGAATGCTTCCTATTGCCTTCCATCCGTCTCCCGCCACCCTCCTCCTCACCTTTCAGGTCCCTGCTCAGTCTCTGTCTTCTCTTTGAAGCCTTTCTTCTCCCCTCCTCCGTGGCCCTCCCATCAGCACATCGGGGTGGGTGTACTCAGCCCTCCAGGCTCCCACGGCTCCCTGGGTGCACAGCTAGACAGCACTTGTCGTATTTATTTGCTTGCCCCTGGCATTTCTGAAGTCAGAGTGGGGTAGATCCTGTGGCTTTGGCTCTCAGTCCTCCAGTGGGGGGCAGGGATATTGTAGAACCTTACCAGGATGCAGGATGTCCCCTACTTAGTCCTTGAGATGCCACATAAACTAAGATGAGAAGTTCGACTCCAACTACAGGAGTCTCTCTGATCTTATTTGCAATGTATTTAGCAAAAGCCCTGCAGAGCGGGTGCACGTGGGTGCATTACTTTGCTAGTCTCTAGCTGTGATAAAGGATTTCCTCTGTTCACACAATCCTTTGGAGACGCAGTCAGGTTGTGGGATGGGGGAAGAGAGCACCGGTGTGCTAGTGCCTACCCTGCCATCTTTCCCTAGGACACTTTATTGGATTTACTGGTTCACATCTGTCTTCCTTAACAACAAGACTGTGGATTCCAAGAGCAGGGACCATGTCTCCATCACCTATATGTCTCCGGATCTAATGCCCCTGTCTGATATGTGGTAGATGCACAATGCATCATTGCTAAGGGAGATAATTTTCAAAAACAATTTTACGTCATCTCTTAATCTCATGCATTTGTTTTACCTGCAAGGGTACACGATGGTCAAATTAAGCGACGGTTATGGAGGAAATCAAGAGCAAAGGAAATGTCCCAGCACTTGTTACAGGCAGAAGATCTATGCCTTCATGAGCTCAACTGCTACGGTCATTCAGCCTCTCTACGCCTGTTTTCTCAGTTGGAAAATGCTGATAGCGCCACTCATCATCTCAAAGGACTATCAGGACTAAATGGTAAATTCACACAAGGTGCTTAGAATGGGACTGGCACAGAGTGAACTCTCATAAACGTTAGTTATTGTTATTACAACTCTGATATATTTCCGAATGGACTTTCTTGACTTTATTGGTATGTACCAGAAAGAGCAGGAGGAGAGTAGAAATAGTCTTTTAGGAGCATATTTGGTCTAAATTATGTGACCTTCCTCTGTGCTCTGCTACCAAGCTTCCATAAAACCCTGCATATATCTCTCGTGGAGAACTGATACAGTCGTCTCGCTGCCGGCACTTCCTGTGATGGATGCCAGGTATGTCCATCCAATCTTGCACGCTTTTGCTATCTCAGCTACAAAATACCATCATAATATGTACTTTAAATTTGCAAAGGATCTTTACTCTTACAAGCTCAATGTTTTGGCCTTTAAATGTGATCTCAATTGTCTTTGGCACTTAGCTTGGATGCAGTCCATGGTCAAGCACGATTGCTCAGTGTAGGTCACACGCACTGGATGCTGACGCACCTGCTTACTAGGACGACCCACTGCCCACAATTCAACCTCCCAACGCTTTCATAGTGATGTTAAGGATGTCTGCGTAACAGAGCCTGGTGGGGAAAATGCATAGAAATAGAAGGCAGAGAAGTGCTGTAGACACTCATTACATGAGAAAATATTAAGAATTCTCTTCCTCAGCAGCAAATGAAATAAGAATTAGCATAGTTTTATCTTTAAAAAACTCAGAACAGCATTCGTATTGCTATAATGTAGCTGGCTATGTTTCAGTGAAGGGGAGCATCTCACGGGAATAAAATAACAATAACTTGTATCAAAATCTTGTGGAAGAGAACACAGATTAGTCAACAGTAAATTTGGGAATGAGAAAAAAAAAGCATTCGATGGTTTCCAATTACATCTGCTCAGATGAATTTGATAAACATCGGTTCATAAAAATTTTGTCAAATTAAGCTACACCTATAGCTTTTCATTTTTTCCTGAGATAGAAAGGTTTCCTAGGTAAAGTGACTGCTGTTAAAAGTTACATATAATTTTAAAAAACCTTCCTTACAGTGTGCACAGAAGAAAAATGGTAACTAGTAAAAAAAAAATTCCCATAATCAAGTAGTGTTTTACCCTGTTGCTAAGATTTCAGCAAAGTAGTATAATAGAGATTCAGGTTATTTATTAGCCTCTCACCCACAAATATGGTCTCAAAGGTAAATCAAAATAATAAGTATGATATGAAGGCAATATTTTTAAAATAACCCCTACAATACACAACGACAAAAGAAATAAGCCCAACATTCAACCGTCAGTTAGAAATAGCCACGAAGGGGGCTTTGTAGGCAGACCCGGTGCTTCTCCCCTTTCCTGCAAACATCACCAAGACGCTCACCCTCCCTCCCCTCCAAAACCCAACAGTAGTGTTGACGTAAAACAAATCTTGAAATAGAGAAAATAAAGCACTTGGCACGACATTATGAATATTCTGACACTGATTTTATTGTGACGTCCATAGTCCTGCAAAGCACATCCCTGATCAAATGACACCATCACTCAAGAAAACCGTCCCGATCTTCGTTGAGTTAAATCCTAATCCTTAACCTGTTGATTGGAAACCTCCATGCGTGGGTTTCGGCTTGCCCTCCCCATGCAGCGCCGCTCTCAGACGTCCCGTCTGTCTGACTCCTCCCAGCGTGCTAAGTGCACCTGAGTCTCTGTCCCCCCAGCTCTGTTCCCGCCATCCCCTCTGTTCCAGGCTCTGTCATCTCCACTCAGGCACAGTCACCAACATTCACGATCTTTCTCCGTCTTCAACGACCCCACTGTGTACTGCCTCATTCTGAAATCCTGTCCCGCTCTCCAGCTGGAGTCAATCACTCCCCTCACTCTTTCCCATAATAAAAGCAAAAAGGTACAGTTGGTTCCTTTCTCCGAAGACCTCATATATTTAGCCAAATAGGGATCCGCGTTCCTGCTCTGGGTTCCGTGAAGATAATAGCCGTGTCCCCTCTGCTCGTGTTTCGGTTGTTGTTGACAATACTATAAATGACCCCAAATTTAAACACCAGTGGGCCATTTATTTGCACACGGTGCTGTGAGAGAAAACTCTGATCTGTGTTTAGACGGCTCGTCTCTGTTCCACTGGATGGGACGGCTGACACAGCTAAGCCTCTCTCTCCACTGGGTCTGTCCTCCTTCAGCTCGGGCACTACCACAGCATTGACACGAAGAAGGAAGGAAAGTGGGTGTGGAGGGAGGAGAGGGCTCGCCAAGGTCTGGGAGCCCCAGCGAGAGCCCGGGCCCCCTGCGCGCTCCCATCTCAGGTCCCCGCCCTGCCCCCGTCGCCCCGAGTTCCTCGTCCCTGCGAGCTGCCTCCTGTGGACGTTCAGGTCTCCACGCTTCCGGGCCGTGCCATAAGCAAGGGGGCTGTCACAGCCCAGCATCATCTACGACGTGGCAAACGGAGACGGCCACTTACTTGCTTGCCCACTTTGGCCGTACCCCCCAACTCAGCCTTTGTTCCTAATCAAGCTGACGTTTCTTCTCCGCCTGCTGACGCCCGAGCTGTCTCTCTGCTGGTTCCAAGCACGGGCACAGCCCGGGGGGCACTTTCCTGGATCCCTTACAGCTCATGAAATCGTGCAAAATGCTTTTCATGGCTACCATGTGCCAGAACCCGGATTCCAGCTTTGGTTGCTAAGTGTCTGCACCCAAACGAATCAATTATTTCTTGCAAGCAAACCTCCTTGAAGGTTAGGGCGGGGAGGACGGGAACGCACAGAAGTTTCCCTCCGGACTGTTCCTGTCTGCTCTCCCCTCTCTGCTTGCAACACACCAATTCCAACTGCAGGCACCGGCTGCACCAGCAGCAAAAACAGCCCTGTCCTCATGGTGCTGCTTTGACACCACACCCCACTTCCTTCTGAGGGTGTGTGACACTTTTCGAAGAAAATACAGTGTGTGGTGGTGTCACCACACCAAGCAGAAATAGCGGGGCTCAGTGCACGGTTCGGGGCTCAGAGTCATGGGAACTCAACAGTTAGGTTCACGCATCTGTCTGTGAATTCAGAAGGAAGCCAAAATTATTTACAAAACGGACGCCCTGTGGTCATTGTTCTAGCTTGTGGGATTCTCTATTTCTTTCTCTTCCTGTGGCATTTCAGATTTACAGTGGGGTGAGTCAATTTGGGGTCTAATTTCTGAATTTAAAAACTACGAATGTGTTTGACTGCATGAGAAGAGGGCGTCTGTGCTCGCAGCTCTCTGCAGATGGAGCCCGCTGGCTCGGCGGCTCTGGGAGTACGGTCCTGCAGGGTTAGCTGTTAATACGTCAGCGTCACCAGGACACCGAGGAGAAGGGCAGAGCCTCCAGCCCCAGTCAGACCACCAAAGAAGGGCATTTGAAGGTCTGCGCAACCTGGGCTCAGGCCCCTCCTGCTTGAGACTGGGGGGGGTCCCCAGACACCGGTTCCCCTCAACTCCACCCTCCTGCCACCGGCTGCAACACGGACGTGGTCCTGCCGAATCGCCTTGGCGATGACCTTGGTAATACCCTCCACCGCCTGAGCCTGGGCTCTACCATGGGAGGGACGTCAACTGTCCTGTGTGGCCACTGTTACTTCGGAGAGCTGTGGCAGCAGCCGCACTTACAGACTGATGGATACCAGGCCTGTAGGACTGCAGTAAGAAACAGGCAAGACCATAACTGAAAGAGTTTTCTGGAAAATAACAAATTTTCCTAATAGCAAAGTACAACTAATACTCTAAAAAGCCTTCCTCCTCTGTCTCTTCCTCTTCCTCCAGCCAATTTTCTGTGTCTTCCTCCCAGGAAAACAAACAAACAAACAAAAACCAGAAAAGGATAAACAGTGGTAACCAAATGAGGTATCAGCTTTCAATGTCCTGCTCCAGCCCCACGGCTGGCAGCACGAAACGGACCAGAACCACCTTCTGGGCACAAATGTCTTCCTGAGGTTTAAAAATTTGAAATTCAAATTGGTTTTCTGGGTAAGAACCCTGGAAGAAAAGACAGAAGGAAGGGAAGTTGGTGATTCTTTATTATTTTTGTTGTTTTTAAAAATAAAATTTCATCTTGTTCTAAAAGAATTGAAACCAATAAGCGATTTTGTTCATCTACACCTCAGTTTACCTTTCAAGGAAATAGATGAGAGTGAGGACTAACAAAATCTGACATTTATTCAGAGTTCTTTCACATATATTTTCCCCATTTTAATGCCACCATCTCATGACAGATCCACGTTGTTACTCTTGTCCCTGTTTTACAGATGGGGAAACAGGCTCAGAGAGGTGAAGACATTTGCTCAAGGCTGCACAGCTGCCAACCTGTCCACAGCCAATTCTAGGTGTTTCCTCGATGGGCCTCCGGTGAGCTAAGGAAGCCAGGCTGGTTTTGGAATGGAGGCTCTAAACAGCAATGGCCTCTGAGAAACAGAGAAACAGGAAACGTTTCATAGAAGCGTTCCCATTGGGAAACGCCAGGACAAAATCTGTGTTTCTGATCTGTCATAGGCACGGATAGATTTGAAGGACCTGGCTCTTTAAAACCAAGACACCTCCCCACTGGTTCCTCCTGCCTTCAGAACGTCCGGTCGGGACTTTACGACGGCAGCTCATTTCCTTGCTGAGCCGTGACGTCACGTCAACACGATGCCGCCGTGTGGATGTCACCGCCGTGCTGATGTCACCAAGGCGATGCAGGTCGGACGCTCCGGTCCCAGCAGCCCCGATCCCCGCCTCTGTGGACGGTCAGAACCAGGTAGGGCCGAGCCTCCTAGTTCAGATTCCGGGATCCTGGCTTTCACCTGCTTCCAAACCACCTGGAAAGGAAGCGCTCTGAGTTTCTTTTTAACAACTGACTATGACACGACTAAGCGTTACACGCGTGTTCTCTAGCGCGAGGGGAGAAACACGAGTGAATCCGATCCCTGCAGCCCTGCTCCCCTTTGTGTGGGCGCTGACGTCTCATCCACTGTAATTTCAGGATTCATCAGTGAGTGAGAGTCTCGCACCTGAGCGCTCTGAGGGTGTTGATGTTTCTAAATTTACAGATATTGGCCCTGGAGAGGATCCTTCGGCACAGCACTCTGAACCACAAATTGCATGCGAGTTCTCTCTGCAGAACGCTGCGGTCCTCAGTTGCGCATTTAGCTATATCCCCTTCCCTTTTAAAAATATAGTTCTAATTGGTTCTTTCCTGTGCCGAAGTTTACCTCCCCGAGTGTCATTTCTCCCATCGGTCCTGGTCCTGGTTCTGCCCAAGGTTACCGGGAATCAGGCGGGTTCTCGTGATGCCTGTGCTGCGGGAAGCCCTCCCAGCTAGTTAAGCGCGGCGGGTGCTGCTGTGCTGTCCTGCACAGATAACGTCCCGATTCCTTCTAGTATCTTTTCTTTGTCCGAGCTTCTAGGCCCGTGTGGCCTTGGTCATCTTAGCTCAGGCACACAGTGTGTCCACGTGCTTTTGGTCAACGTTAGTGAGTCTAGGTTGAATGTGTCAACAGCCATCCTACGTAGTCATGGTCGCTGCCAGGATAATTAATCCGCACGTAATATTAATAACTTTTTCATTATGGTAAAATACAACAGAATATAAAATTTATCGTGCTAGCTGTTTTTAAATGCACCGTTTGGTGACATTAGTACATTCACATTGTTGCGCGGCGATCACCACCATCCACCTCTAGAACTTTTCCAGCAACCCAAACGGAAACTCTCTCCCCATTAAATGTTAATTTCCCATTCTCCCTGCACCTGCTGAGCCCAGAGCAATTCTGCACTGTGAAGCGTGAGGTCAAGGAAAGCAACCGCAGCCTTTTCAACCTGTTCCTTGACTCTCTGTTGGGGGCAGGAGCCTGGGCAGGGCAGACGGACCACGGCCGGCCGTGGCCGGTTCCTGTGTTTTCACTAAGAAGGATGAGGCCACTACAAAGCTCGACGAGGAACTGAGTCAACTTGGGAAAATTACTTAAGCTCTGTGGGGCTCCACTTCTTTGCCTAGAACACGAGGAAGCAGAGATTACTCTCTCCAGACCGTTTTAATGCCAACACCCTGGTGTGCGTGGTGACTCGCCGGGCTTGGTGGTTGCACTCACCGGTGTGCTGAGACGAATCATCATTTGCAGACAGAAAGCTGCTGTCTCGGAGAAATATCCTTGCATTCTGATACTGTGGGAGGGACGTAAACATGCTCTGGCCAATAATAACACTCATACAATAAATGCTCATTGAGTGTGGATTACAGGCAAGAGCTGGTGGGAGGTATGAATCGTATCCTCGAAATACTTGCATTTTAGTGGACGCAATAAACATGAATACGACAGCACCGATAGAAACTACGGAGATCTGAAGATTTGAATAACCTATAACAGAGGATGTACAACTTTGAGTTAACAGACCTCCCGGAGACAACAGCAGGATTTGAGCACAGTTCAGGGGCTGGATTGGCGGGTGTGTTTGCACCCGCTCCTCGATGCTAGCTTCCAGCACGTAGGGGTACGTACTAGGACGTCAGAAAATCAGCTTGAATTTGATGTTATACGGTCACTCATTTGCTTTGTGCTTCAAATTCCTTATCTAAAAAGAACAGAGGTGATAAAGGCTACCTGCATCATATCTTCCTTAGGTATTTCCCGGGAACACGCTGAGAAAATATATTAATATATCTCATAAGGTATAAGAAGTTGCAAAGTGAAAGTTACACTCTTTTCATTGTTTCAGTGAAATTGAATTAAAAGGTAGTATGAAAAGGTTTATTTATTTTTTTGCTTGGATTCAGAAGGCCCCAAAGCTAGAGGGGACCCCACTGCCAATGTGTCCCTTCCTTCCATAGAGCTCCTTCTGCAGGGCTCCAAGAAAAGTCCCCGGCTGGGAAGTGGCGATTTCTGCGGAGCCCTCTGGGGCAGGGCCCTCCCTGGAGGGACGCAGCCCTGACAAGGCCAGCGGGGAGGCGGGGGCTGTCACCACCGCGCTTTGAAGCTGTGTTCGTTAGCCCAGCAGTTCCTGCATTTCCGTGTGCTCGGTAATCGGTGAGCGCACATCCTGCCGTGTTTACTTTTAAATAGGAAGGAAGAAAAAGTGACACTGAAGATACCAGCCCAGGGGGTGCGGCTCGGGCTTCCTGTTACTTTCTGCTGAGCACATCTGGCCTCTGCCTATCTCCAGATGGGGGAGAAAAAACAAAAACAAAAACAAAAACACTACGCAACGGGGCAAAGGTGCTGTCAGGGAAAAGACGAGGGAGGAAGAAGTCAGAAAGGTGTCTGTCATGACTAAATTCACCACGTCTATCCTCAGACTAAGAGGTCATGCATCCTTTTAAAGCCAGCGTCAGCTTCTGCCTCCCTTATCAATTAGCGAGAACCTAACCACTCTGCTGTGGTTACATAAGAAAAGCAAACACACACCTCCAGACACTGAGAACACTGTCATCGGTGATCCAGTACACCCTGACTCACAGAGCAGTTGGCCGACAAGGCCCCTCCACGGCCGTGGAGCTGTTCCCCGGAGAGTCGGGCTGAGCAGGGCAGAGTCGCAGGTACGGGAAGGAACGCCAGCTTGGGGACAGGCATCGGAAGAAATCCCGGAGACCAGCCACACTCTTTCCACGAATGTCCTGTAGCTCATGCTTAACGCGCATCCTTCCTGGTTGAGATGACAGGGCTTGGTTTTGCGGACACTCTGCTCAGGCAGTTGCCAGGACTGGAGCAGCAGAAGGTTCTAGATCTCCCTGCTGTAGGCAGGAGAGACGGGGTCTCCGACCCCATGACGCTAAGGGGACTGTGCCTTTTCAGATGGTTTGCATAAGGCTCTGAAGTAGGCTGTCATTGCCATTTTTCCCACAGGTAAGTCAAATTGATGACATTCTTTATCTTACTGTAATAAAATTACCGTCTTTTGGGAAAATCTTCGGAGAGACGTCTGGGAAAAACAAGGCTTGAAGAATCAAAAGACTATGCGAAGTAAATTTTTTTTTTTATGGGAATTTTGCCAACGGGGGAAATCAATCTGAAAGACGTCAAACTGTGTCTCACAGAGTTACCGTCGGGAGCTTCATTCCTGCCACGTGCCACCTACCCTGGAAAGCTCCGGGACGACTTAATGTTTCCACCAAAACCAACATCACTTAAGGTTTTTCATTAGGCAGATTTGCTCTTTTAATGGTCCAGTCATGCTGTCCACTGAAGAACAATTTGCATGTTCAAATAATGCAATGACCGCAGGGTATATTAATAGCAAGGAGCAACGCTATAATTATTAATAATTCCATAGTGATTAACTGTAATTGACCTAGGCCAAGGACAATCACAAATTAAGAGAACTGAAAACTGGGTGTTTACTTGTTGGTTTCATTCATTCACCTGCTCTCAGAATCCGAATTTATCCGACAACTATTCAACCTCCTTTCTCACCCGAGCCATCAGAGACCCCATTCCACTCTGTACCATAATATACCAACTCTGTCTTCCTGAGTGACAAGGACCTACTGTGATGTCCCTTCTGTTTTGATCTACATGGGAGTGCGAGGTCAACAGTCATTTTTATAAGGCTGGGACTCGGGGAGCTGATCTCGAGTTCGCCAAACAAGATTACGCAATTCAGTTCAACGACATAGCAATTACTGGGCACCTACCAACGTGCGACATGAGAAACCATACAAAGGAGAAAGGCACATTCCTTGCCCCTGGTCCTCGTGAAACTTACAATTTAGGAAAGGAAGAGAAGGAAACTAAAATTAAACTAATATCTGTCCTGGGTCAAAGCACCGTGTGGGCCCTGCTCAGCATTTACATGGTCTCAGCGAATCTGCACAGCAACCTTTGAAAAGTGGGCTACTGATTTTATTTTATAGAGGAAGCAACTGAGGTTTGCAAAGCTTAAAGTAGAATATTATTCAGGCCTGAAAAGGAAGGAAACTCTGACACATGCTACAACATGAGTGAAACAAGCCTGACACCAAGGGACAAATACCGTGCGATTCCCCTTAAATGAGGTCCATGGAGTAGTCGCATTCGTAGACACAGAGAGTAGGATGGTGGTTACCAGGGGCTTGGAGGAATATGGGAATTTGGTGTTTAATGGGGACAGAATTTCAGTTTGGGAAGATGAAAAAGTTCGGGAGATGGACGGTAGCAATGGTTGCACAGCAACGTGAATGTTCTTTCGTCGCTGAGCAGTACACTTAAAAATGATCTACACGGTAAATTCTGTTATGTGTGTGTTAACACAACAAACAAAAGGTTAAAGTAAATTGCCCAAGGCCCCACAGCTAGTGAGTGGAGCGGCAGGGAAGTGAACTCAGAGATGTCTGGCATCCAATGCCAGGCGTTACTCAGGATGGTGCGCAGGCCCTGGTGCTTATTAGGAATATTTTTGTTACCTGCTGCCTGTTTTTGTGTATCAATTAATAGTGAACCCCTTGAAACAAAAAAGGCAGTAAAATGGGGTGTCAGTGGGAGCGCGGTAGGGGAGTCAGGACTGCCCCACCCCCCATCCATCTGGGCTTGGGGCAGAAGGTGCCCCTTGGGGTAAAGCAAGATGAAGCTGCAGAGGAAAGGAAATTTCAATGTGGCGCAAGAGTGTCAGGAAAGCACACGGGAGTAGAGCTACAGGCGTTCAGAGATGTTATACTGAGTTCTTAAGGCATTCGGCTCACCTACATCTTAAAGACCACGCTGATCCATCCACCCATCCATCCATCCATCATCCTTCGCCAGTCTCAATGTGTGCCGGCTCTATGCAAAGCTCTCCAACAGGCACGTATAAGCAGCCGTATATTGCCAGGGCCCCTGTCTACCATGGGATTAAATTCTAATGGGAGGATCAAATACCTCTGACAAAATGAGGAGCAGTGCGTGGAGCGATACAAGTAATGGACGAGCACTTGTACACAAAATATGCGTCCCCAAGACAGGAGGAGTCCAAGAGGCCGAGGTTGGCTCTTGACTTACGTGTCATGGAGCAAACAGCACACGCTAGCGAACAAAGGTGTGCAAATATCTCTTCAAGACCCTGCTTTCGATTCCTCTGGATACATGCCCAGAAGTAGAATTGCTGAATCATATGGTCATTCTATTTTTGATTTTTTGAGGAACAGCCACACTGATTTCCATAGCAGCTGTGCCAGTTTGCATTCCCGACAACAGCACACAAAGGTTCCAATTTCTCCACATCCTCACCAGTGCTTGTTATTTTCTGTGGTTTTTCTTTTTTTTTTTGATAGTAGCCATTTTAATGGATGTGAGATAATATCTTCTTGTGCTTATAATTTGCATTTTTCTAATGGTTAGTGATGTTGAACGTCTTTGCATGTGCTTGTTGGGCATTTGTAAATTTTCTTTGAAGAAATGTCTATTCAAGTCCTTTGCCCATTTTTTAATTGGGCTTTTTTCTTGTGGTTGAGTTGTGTATAGCTATTTATAGTTTGAAAATTGTATGATAAAACATTTCAGGCATGCAAAAATATAAAAAGTAACTTCACGAACACCTTTATATCCACACCAACCTTAAAAAGAAAACATAACCAATAAATTTAAAGTTTGCAATGTCTTCTGACTGACGGTAATCCCTTCCCCCTCCCAACCCACTGAGAGAATTACTGTGCGGAATTTGGACTTCATTATTCCTACCATTTTTATACATGCAATATATATCTATGTATTCCTAAAACATATGTATTCTACATATAGCACATTTTACTGGGTTTAAAACTCAATATAAATCACTGTTTCTATTCTTCTGCAACTCCGTTTACCATGTGTGCAAGATTCATTCTTTTTTTTTT
>NW_012155729.1:4026116-4053820 GCF_000956105.1 Propithecus coquereli
TTAGTAGAGACGGGGTCTCGCTCTTGCTCAGGCTGGTCTCAAACTCCTGAGCTCAAACGATCCGCCCATCTCGGCCTCCCAGAGTGCTAGGATTGCAGGCGTGAGCCACCGTGCCCGGCCAAGATTCATTCTTGATACACAGAGTCTCAGTTTATTCATTTTCACAGCTCAGTAGCACAGGGCTCAAACTTTTTGGTCTCAGGATTCCTTTATTTATTTAAAAATTACGGATGACACCAATGAGCTTTGGTTTATGTGGATTATATCTGTCAGTATTTGCCAAAGCAGAAAATAAAATGGAGAAAAATTGAAAACAATCATGTATTGTCACAAAAACCCATCATGTAATATGTTAACAAAGACAACATATTTTATGACAAATAATCATATTTTTCACAGTGAAAAAAAATTGAGAAAAGTGGCACTGTTTGTCATTTTTTGCAGTCTCTTTAATGTCTGGCTTCATAGAAGACACCTGGCTTCCTACATGGGTTTCTGTGGTCAGTCTGTGGCTACCAGAACGTGCAAGCTCTGGAAAACTCCACTGTACAGAACAAAATTGTAATAGCAAAGTAGACCTCACGAGTACCGTGAAATCAGTTTTGACCTTGCAAACTTCCAGAAAAAGTCTTGAGGCTCTCCAGGGTCCTCTGGACCAGGCTTTGGGAACCACTGCTCCATAGTATTCAACTGAAATTAAGTACACTACAATCTATCTGTTCTTCTATTAATGTTCAATCTTTTCTTTTCTTTCCTTTCCTATTTTTTAATTTTGATTTTATAAACCATGTTGCTATGAACATTCTTGTAGAAATCTCCTTGGGTGCATATTTGAGAGTTTCTATAGAATCCATGCAAAGTAATAGAACTACAGCGTTGTGGTGTATACACATCTTTGACTTGAGTAGTTATTGCCAAATTGCTCTCCAAAATTCAAAATCAGCGAATGTGTCACTAAATAGTTTCTGAGCATCTAAAACTTCAATCAAAGTCATCTCTGGGAGGCAGGACCCGAAATGTGACTCCAATTTTAAAAATTAAGATATAACCAAGGGTACAGAATTGTGTGTGATTTGGAGAAGGGTCTCTAGAGCAAAGGTGGTGGTGAGCAGTGGAAATAGCAAAACTCAGAGAGCCGCAGAGACCGTCTTGGAGAGGCCGTTCAGATAGTAGCTCCAGGAAAGAAAGGCCAACTCAACTATTTGCCTGTGTGTCCTTAGGCAAGTTACTTTACCACTCTGGGCTCAACTTCCTTATTTGTAAAATGATACTATTTCACAATTCTACAAATGAAAACACACTCTCTTCAAGAAGATTATAGTCTCCTTGGGATACAGGACCCACACACAAAGGAACAAAGGCTGGTGGGGACCAACAGCCACTCAGATCTCTGAAGGAATTTGATTCCTGCGAGAGAGAACTCTGTAGAAGCAGTTTCAGGAGAGAAATGGGGGTCAAAGCTGGGAATTAAGGTGGAACTGGATTAGGGAAGGTAAGTTTGGAGGAAGTGAGACAATATGAGAACAGTTCCTCTTTCTGAGAGCCTGGGTCAGCAGTGTTTACAGAGCGGCTCGCTTCATGCTGTAAAGGCTGCTGCCGTCGACGTTTCTACTCATTCTCTAAATTTAGAAGACATCTGCTCAGCCACATCCACCCTAAACTGCTCTAGGAAGAGCCACACCTCACTCATCCCCACGGCAGGGATTTCGTCAACTCTGGCCATGAAATGGAAATGAAAATGAAAATGAAAGCTTTCGTCTTCACAGAAAATGAAAATAGAAATCGCGTTAGGAAGATGATCACAATGTCAGACGTTACTTTTGATAACTCTTCTATTAGATTTTACTTTCACTGGGGGAAGAAGCATGTCCATTGAAAATAACTGAGTCTGGCGCTATAGGGACTCATTTTGCAGGTCCTCTTGAGAAGCAGGGGTCTGTTCACGTCACCTCTGACTGTCATAAAGCAGAGTGGTTATTTGTTTGCATCTCTTGATGGCAAAACCCCTCATCTTTCTACATGATGCACGTATCAGCTATTTTTAGGAACTTCTGTTTCAGGCAATATATATATATATATATATTCAGTAAATAAGGCAATCTTCTGGAACAGACTGCTAAACAGAAAAATATTTACCAAACTACAATTCTGTGCTATCATTTGAATGGGGAAAAAAGGTGTTCACTGTTGTGTATGTGTAGGATACATATGCTACTAAACACAGAGGAGGATTCTGGGGGTTCAAAGGCTGCAACTACTTTGAATCACTTTAAGGGTAATGAATTTTATCAATTTATAACGTTATAGTCACGTTTTAGAACAATTCCTTTCTTTTTCTTATTTTATAAATCATGCTTTAAAAGCAAGAAATAATATGAGCTACCTAGAACAGGTAAAATTCATAGAGAGACAATAGAATGGGATTACCAGGGACTGGCGGGAGAGAGAAATGGGGAATTATTGCTTAAAGGGCATGGAGTAAGGGTGCTTGGGGTGATGGAATGTTCTGGAAATGGATAGCAGTGATGATTGCACACCATTGTGAATCTAATGAATGCCCCTGCATTGTACACTTAAAATGGTTAAAATGGTAAATTTTATGTTACGTATATTTTTACCACAATAAAAAGGCAACAAGCAACACAAGTCTTTGATCTGTTATTGAACTTGCCGACAATCTTAGCTTTCTTTTTGATCTCATTCCTGGTCTGCCTTCCTTCCCGTTTCCTAAACGGGCTGTTCCTCACTCGTTCTCCTGAAGTCTCCAAAACCACAACTCTGCCCTCTCCTCCCTGGGCAGACGGGCTTGTCTGTCTTGAAGAGACAATGAGAGCCATCAGACATGAATTTGCTCACCTCCCTTCCCTCTCGTTCGATTTACCTCCGTCTCCACCTATTCCCACGCATGTGGTCCAACCCCGCGCACATCCCCGGAACCATTCTTCTCTTTTCCCCCTCGTCATTCTTGTGATTTCAGCCTGTCTCCCTCTCCCATTTGCAAACACACTCACGCTTTCCATCTCTGACAACTGCTGACCTTGCTCCTCCTGCAGATGTGGCCTCCCCGCCCTTCCTTCACCGAGAGCTTCCTGAACCATTTTCACTTCCTCACCTTCCACCCGCGCCTCTGCCCTCCGTCCTTTGGCTTCTGCCACCCACCACTCTGCTCATGTTGCCTCCTCCAAGAGCATTGACGACTTGCTAATTTCCAGATGCACCGGCTCGTTCTTGGTCTCCTTCCTCAATAGTGCACAGAGCACTGCCCACTCCCTTCTCTCCCGCCATCCTTCCACCTCTGTGGCCACTGTCCCGCTCACTCTGTTGGTTTTGCTTCTTTACCTAAACATTTGGGAATGTATCCAGGTTTTGACTTTCTTCCCTTCTCTCCTACCAACCTTTATGGACAATCTCATCATTTTGATGACTTCCGGGACCCCCTACTTACTGGTAACCTCGAACAGGACATTTTTCTTGAACTATATACTCATTTTCTTCAATGTCATATGTTCAACTCCATAGCAGACCTCTCCGGGTGGTGTTCCACCCGCCCCAAACACAGCGAACACAAACAGGATTGGATGTGTTCCCCTCCTGTCTTGGTCAATGGAATCACCACCGCCTGAGTCCTACATGCTAGAAATACCGGAATCAACTGTGAGTCCTCGTTTTTCCTCATCTCCTCCATCCATCCATGCAGCAAGTCTGTGGCTTTTTTCTGGTTATTTCTGTTGTATTTGATCACTACTCTTAGGTCCTTGAGCTTGGGGACCTCAGATGTTTTCTGTCCGTGATTAGGGTTATTGCAATAGATTTCTAATTACCCACTGCCTTGAGCAATCATGTTGCTTTTTCTCCACATGAGCTGTCTTTTAAAAATCTCTTCCTTATTTAAAACATGAAACAGGTTGTTTTTGTCTAAAGTATAAAGTCCAGACATATGAACCACGTGATCTCAAAACTTCAAAACGTTGGAGGGAATTCAGTTGTGGCTTGAGATAACATGTTAAACAGGGGGTTTAAAAAATGTGTTGACTTTTTAAAAATGTGTTCTTCTAAATTGTCTTGAATTCCTTTAAAAGAACCTTAAGCAAAACAAACCTTCCCTCACGCCGTGGTAAAGACGTAAACAGACATACAATACTAATTAAAAAAAAAAAAAAAAGCTTAGTAAACACATGGAGCAGATACATGCAGAAAACCCACAACCGATTTAATTTGCAAAACCACAGCTTTAGCTCAACTAAAGTAAAGATGACTTAGATAAAATACAACCAGAAACTGAGATAAAAGATACAGGGTAAATAACTTAAGCTGATGGTTTAGCAAGCAAACATCACGGGCATAACACGAAGATCTGAGAAATCATTTTGTTCTAGGAAGCCGGCAGACTCCATAGAGCCCCTGGGAGCGTTGGACTTTCAGGGGAATCACTGCCTGCTAGAATATTGTCGTCTATTCTTGTACTTGTGAAGATGTGGTCACCTTGATGCAGGGAGAGAAATAAGATTTTCAAGTTGAAGTTGGGGGGTCTAATCCCACATTTTACTATTTTTGTCTGTGTTTATGAAGATTTGGGGAAAATTCTCGAAGACAGTTTTGATCCTGAGGGTGTAAGAGAAGAGGGCCATGAAGAACTCCGTTTGCAAATTAGCTAGGGCTGTTCATTCTCCGGTGGAACATTAGAGGCTGCCAAGTGCAAGACCGTGCACAGCGAGGCGTGTTCGTGTCCCTTCAGAAGTGACACGTGCAGAAGTTAAAAGGAGGACCAGAAATTCCTCCTGGGCTGCATGAGCGGGAATTAATTGGGCAGTTCTTGAGGTTCCTCCTACTCATTTGCCACTGAAATTTCAGCAACAACCAATAAAAAGCTAAGGTCTAAAAAGACAAGTTAGGAATCCTCATGAATATAAGTGATAACAGATTTTTTATACTTATGTTTGCTGAGGAATAAGTATACATTGGCCACCTACTACGTGCCAGGCACACACTAGCAAAGGAACTCAGTGGCGAAAGAAGAGCCCTGGCCCCAGCCTCCCAGGGACCGCAGGAAACAAGAGCTGCAGGTTGTCTGGGTCCGGCGAGGAAGAACACACCTTCCCTAGGTCACCTGTGAACTCATCTTTATCCTCCTTTTTTTTTTAAAACCATGACAGTGAGTACATATCAGATACTTTTCTCTCCCTCACTCTTCATAAAAAAAAAAAAAATAATTAGGAATCTAAAAACAGGCCAGGTTCTAGAAATTCTCTTTGGTTCTTCACTCTGTTTTTATTTCATAGCGCCTTGCCATTGCCTGATCTTCTCCTATTCGCGTGCCATGTACTTTCTTACTTTCTCCTCCAAAGGAAAGCGGGCTTACGGAGGGCCAGTCCCTGTCCTCTCTTCTCCCCCCTGTATTCCCGACACCCAGAACAATGCCTGACCTGTTAGGTGTTTGATCAATAAACGTTTGTTGACTGACTGGTAAAACCCAGCTGCCCCCGTCTCCATAAAAATTCCCATTTTTCTCTGTTACTCCTTAAACCACTCCGATGGGTGAAAGAAATCTCAGCAGTACTTGCATTTTTAAGAGGATCTGTGTTTCTTAAAATCCTACTTGGCAGAATTTCGGGTACTGGATGGATAAGGCATAGTGAGAACTTTCTGGCATATTTTGAGATTAGGTGCCGAGCAGTGTTAGAAAGGTGGTCACCCCGATTTGCCGGGAAGTCGACTCCAAGAAAAAAAATTCCCCTGCCCGTCCTTGTTCCCCACAGCTCCCTGCCCTGCTCTATGACCAAATCTACAAATCCCCTAAAGACACAGGCAGTGGAGAGGGGTCCCTGTCAGGAGGATGAGGATAAAACGGAAGCCACCGCGGAAAGTGTGGGTACTTTGTCTCTGCCCTCGAGACAGGGCATCCCCGATGTCCTGCACTTTGGTGGCTATTCTAATTTCTCCATTTAGTATTCATTTTTAGGGCTAATACTTACATTCAATGAATTGTTCAGTCTCTGAAAATTATCGATTTGCTCAAATACGAAGACTACATTGTATTCTGATTTTATTTGGGAAACCAACCCAAAACAATAAAGTATAGATTTCTTGAAATTTTTAAAAAAACTGTCTTTTGAAATTATTGACATAAGAGATGTTTTCTTGAATGTCTTTCCTTTGTGAGCTTTTTGGAATCCTGTCCTTCAGGAACCTGCCAAATCATACTAAATAACTGGCATAAAAAGGATCTCAAACTTGATGTGACTCACTATGGATTCAGATATACAAGAACGTACTGACCAAAAAGCAAATTAAAAAGTGACAAAGGAATATGCTGAAAAATAATTTAGGTATATCTCACAGGACAGCAGAATATATTACTTTTTTAATCCCCAGAACAGCTCCATAAAGTTGAAGTTCGGATTTCAAAGTGATTCCCTAAGAATGTTAATCTGGCCACATTTCTCGCTCACTTTTAATTAAACAAACTTTCTTCTTAACAGCTCTTTGCAAGTTGCAGTGGTCTGCACATGTGTGTGTGAGTTGATATGACAGAGTTTGCCATTTAAAATCTGTTTAGTCTATTATCAAATATAGCTTTGAAGATAAGAAAGCGTTGACGAAAGAAGAGGAAAGAAAGGAGGGAAGTTCGAGGAAGACGTCATGAGAGTTTGAGAACTGAAATGAAGCGAAGTCTGGGAGAATGGACTACGATTTTAAAACACATTTTTTAGGTTTCCTTGAAATGTATTTTTTACAAAGTTACAAAACCGTAGGTCTGAAATACGGCTGCTAGAAGGGAAGACGTCGCGCAATGAATCTGGCATCTGGCTACATTAGAGAGAAACTCAGTCGGGATTGACGTGGATGTCCACGGCCACGGGGCTCCGCCTTGTCTCGGGCCCCAGCTGCACGATGCTGCTTCCGGGGAACCTTCGAAACGCCCCCGTCAGGGATGAGCCCGAAACAAACCACTGTGGCAATCTCCTTTCTCCCTCCTAAGTTTCCCCGAAGAGATAAAACTTCAGGAGTTCTGTACAGATTTTCAGCCTTTTCTAAATCTCTCTAAACACCGGGAGGAATTTTGAGATGCTTGAATAGAGAGACCAGCGCCCAGGGACCAGCAGAGAACACCTGGGGAAGGACCCAGAGAAGCTCCCGCTTGACAGCGTTGCCGGACCGGACTGAGGTCTTCTCTGTCCCTAAAGTCAGTGAGATGTTGGGCAGCAAAACGAGGAAATAGCCCCAAACAGTAATTGACATATAAAGAGGAAAGGAAGTCTCAAAACTCACTTCTCAGAATTAACACGAATGTCAGGTAGTGTTTTTTTTTAATGTCAGTAGATACAATATATTGCCAAATCCGGGCTCAGCTATGCAGTGTTAAAAACTCAGACCACAGCATCGAACTGCCTGCGTTTGAATCCCAGCTCTGCCACTTGGTAGTTTAACCTCAGTTTCCTTGTCAGTAAAATGAGGACACTAACAGGACCTGCCCGAAAGGCTGTTAGGAGGATGCAGGTGCGGTGACCAGAGCGGCCCTGGCGGATGGAGGAAGCTCAACCTATGCTAGTTATAATTATTTTACACTCAGAGGCGAAAGGACCGTAAGCATGCTTTCTTCTTCCAGTATTTAGCAGAAAAATATTTTCTGGCAATGATTACATTTTTACAGTTATTTTGTCAAAAGAAGGCCATGGGCTCTTTCGAGGGGGGTCTTGCTGGGTTGGCTCTTAGCTGGAACCTCCTGTTTCCCAGGAACACAGGGTCCCCTGTGTCTTGTCAATTAGAGTCAGGGGCACACACACGGTTTCCCTTTAAAGGTATTCACTCAGGTTGGCGCAAGAGTAAGGACACCCGATCACATGACGTGAGTGACAGCTGGGACTTCGGCCTGAGCATCATGGATTCCCTCCTAGTAGCAGCAACTCCGCCGCGCCCTGCCTCTCTCCAGCTCTTCTGGGTGGCAGGGAGGGCACTTGTCGAGCTCTGCCCGGGGTCAGGAGGTGTAAGGTACTGCCGGTTTGGGTTCTGGGTGTCCTGCCTTTTGACTCCAGGTCAGGGACACCCTAGGTGGGGGAGGCGGGGTCTTCCTCCCACCTCTCGGCGGCCACCTGGCCTTCTCACCGCCGCCTCTTCTGTCCACGCCCTTCACCACGACACGCGCCTTGGTTTCTCTTACACCGAATCGGGTTTTCTGTTTTACTTTCTACGCTTGCGTCATGTCTTTGGTTTTGCTAGGGCATTCTCAATGTCCACTTGGCAGTCCTGAGCCCACCACTCTGGGGTTTTCTGGTCTTTCCCCCACGCCGGGCACGCCACCCCTCTGCCACCTGCCTATACTGAGCTGACATGCGACCTCTATTCACTGAGCACTTGTTCCGCGGGGGACTCTCTGCTAAAGGCCAGGGAGAGACTAGACAGATGGGGGGACGCAGGGCCTGCCCTCGGGGCTCCCAGCCCATCGCTGCCTTGCCGGCTATGTGCACAGTGTGCCACCGTGCACAGAGGAGGGACGCCTGACACAGTCGCCGGCACCGTCGCAGAGGAGGTGACGTCTCAGGGGTTAGCAGTGCGGGTTTGAACGACAGGAAGTGCACGAGCAGTACGGAGCTGCAGGGTGCCAGGCCCCGGGAGAGCTAAGTCCAGCGGGCAGGGGACAGGCAGGAAGGGCCCGACAAACCTCACGAAGGGTCTGGATTCTATTTCGTAGGGAGTGTGGAGCCACCTGAGAGTTTTAAAGCAGAGCACAAAGGTCAGATTTTTGTTGCAGTAAGATCCTGTCGGCTGCTTGAACAATGAGACTAGAGGCTCAATGTTGGAAGATAAACGGGGTCCCCTTTAGGCAACGTGAGCGTATCAACAGCCTAAATATCTGTGCTCAGTGGCTTTCCAAAGACGGCTGCAACGGCCTGTCCCGTCCCACCCGCCCTCCGGCGATGCCACTGTGCCGCCCACCCAGGGTGCTCTCCGCCGCCCCTCCTGGGTCTTGCCTGGCCTGTGACCTGTTTCCACCCATAGACCTCGGGGGAGCTGATGCTGGGTCACTTCCTGTCTTGGGCCTTAAGAGATTGGAGCTTTTGCTTTTGTGTATTCGTAAGCCTGGCTCTTGGGGTCTGGTCATTGTGAAAAGAAGCCCAAAGGAGCCACAGGGAGAGAAAGAGAGGGAGTGTGTGTGTGTGTGTATGTGTGAAGTCCCAACCTTCCACTGAGGGGCCACAGATGGGAGTGACCCCACCTCAGATCTGCAACCTCATGAGTGACCCCCCAGTGCTAGAGCAGCCCACATCCCTGCCCCACAGAATCAAGAGCAAATAAAACGGAGTTGTTCGAAGCCATTAAGCTTGGGGGTAGTTTGTTCCACTGCGATTATATCCAAAGCAATACCCTAGGTCAAATAAATGTCCACTAAATAATAAACTGTACCCTTGACAATTTCAGGGTAGTAGCGCGGGTCCACTGTCCGCATGCACCAACTTACACTTCATCCTTAATTACTTGCTACCAAATCCTGTTTCGAGCCTTTGTCACATGTAACTGATTAGGGCTTAGCCTTTTAAAAAGGGGTTCTTAGAAAATTTAATCCTCTGATTCTATCATGCAAAAGACTAAGAAAATGTGGCCTGTGGATTAAAATTCCCTGGAATTCAGCTTGAATTTTCCTACGGGTAGTTTTCAGACAAACTTTCAAGCAAATGTGTGTTTCACTTTCTGAACCTGCAGAATGTTTGATGAATCTTCATAAACTGCCTTCTTAGCTGTACTTGAATAGTGTGATCTCTCACTATGTTTATATTATTTAGAGCCAGAGGTCTAGACTATTTTTCCATGAGAAAATATCTATTTTCTAGAAGAAAATTGATTTTATATATTTCAATAAGCACATATTCTCTCTGTTCTGAATGCTGCAAGGCTGTTCTCTGAAGAGAAGGGGTTTGCTTTTTTTTCCTTTCATTTCTATTAAAATAATAAAATTCAAATATGATGTTATGTGTTGACATTTCTTTCTGCCAGCTCCAACTTTGGGAAACTGTTAATGGATGAGTTTTACTTTATTAATTTCTAAAATGATGTGCTAATTTATGCTTAGCAATATTAGCCTTTTTTGTCAAATAAGTTGCATTTATTTTATTTTAATGAGTAACAAAAAGGCTTTTCCTCCTGATCAGATGCGTTACTCTCCTAAAGCACTTTTAGTCACAGCTCTCAAGTGTACTATAAATATTAACAAATCTCAACACCCAGGAACTAGGAAAGAATCCCAGTAGTAAAATCCTTCTTTTTTCTGAAATGCAAGGAAAAAGGCTAAAGGACCTTGTGCTGCGCCTTTGGCAAATACTTAAGCTGCCTCTGCTTCAGAACTTGGAGTTATGCAAGTTACTTCTCACTGAATTATTTTCACCAACGTTAAAAGTTTTTTTTTTTTTTTTAAATAAAATTGTCTACAAGTGGCTCAGGTGCATCTAAGAAGTAGAATAATTCAAGCTCTTCTTATGAAAGAGTTTATTTCTGGCTACTGTCAATATTACCCCTCTGTACAGCCTGAATATGTCCCAAATAAAATGTACACTCATTTGTTTTTCTTTTTGAATGATTAATGCAGAAGAATTAAAAGAGTTCCCATTCTTAAAGGAGAGAAGATTCCATCCGTTTGCTATTCATCATTATCTTATTTTCCAGAAATATAGCCCACGGAGGAAATCAGGTTGTCGTTTTTAGAGAAACGTGGTTATTACACCTGTCCTTGTGCTACCATCACCACCAACACCGTAGAAGAAACAGTGTTTCATTGTTGTTGTTGTTACGGCGTTACACTTTAATTCCCCAAATCAAAACTAACTGTAGTTGAATAACTTCCCCATGTGGGTGACTGCGCTTCAGCTTATGGGTGAGGGGGTCACACACATTACTCAGTCCACATGGGCCACCCACCAACAACTGTGATGGGGATGGCTCGACCACAGCCCGGGATCCTTGAAACTTACCCACTTCTCTCCCAGCCCGGCTGCCCAGGTGAGATCCTAGCCTGGTTGGAACACGTGGATGCCAAAAGAACCCCTGAACTTCAGCTACAAAGCATTAGCATCGGAGAATCCTACAGACCACCCAAGGCGACTCATTCATTTGATGGTCAACATGGTACAACTGAATCAGAATCTCGCCTCCTAACTTCCATTGCTGGGTCTTCCCCGTCTGCCCTCCCTGCTGGACAGCGTGGGAAGCCTGGCGTGGCCCTGGCAGAGCAGGGCCAAGCAGGGTGAAGGACGCAGCAAGATTCCGTGGCCTCTCTTCCGTCTCTCCTACAAGGGACGAGCTCGCGGGTTCGTAACGCTCTTGTATGCCAACAACCACCTGCCCCCACTACTGTCATATAAGGGGACGGATGAGCAGTGTGATGGAGGGACTCTGGGAGGGAAGAACCCAATAGACGGCAAGGCAGACACTGGCCCAGCAGAAGTCAATGCACCCAACGGTTTCCGTGGACCTGGCCCTGAACACCGCTTCTCAGTCTGCACCCCAAAACTTGCCTTGAGAATATGGACAGAAATCGGAGTGCTTAGGGCACCTACCACTAATGATCAGGTCCTGAAAACATGACAGTCATGGTTAGAAACCTTCATGTTGGTGACCGGAGGGAAACGGAACATACTCCCTGGCGACAGGCGGCCTCCCGAGCTTTAAAGAAAGGAAAAGAAAGAGAAGACTTGGTAGGTGCCCTCAGGTGAGCTCACTCCGGAGGTAATAATTGAATTACAGCAGCATTGCTGAGCTCCAGGACTGAGACGCATAGACGCTGCAAGTCCCCAGAGATGCTGGAAGCAGAAGAGAGAAAGTCAACATGTTACCACGACTCGGTGAAGGTCTAACACTATAGGACACTTTTTAATGAAAATCGCCCATTACGGGGGAGGGGCAAACAGCATTCTGTTTGAAAGGGAGACTTCAGGGCCAGGTCACAGGAATTCTGTTTGAGACGAGGTCTCCGTGAACAGAGGAGGGGTGTGCTTGGCACGTAAGGACCCATGGTATCTTCCCGCATCCGAAAGGAAAGGAGGAGGCTCTGCGTGGAGATGCCACGAGGGGCTGGAATGCAAAACATGACGGGTCTTAGGCAGTAAGAAATGTCCCCTTAATTCTGCAGGCAGAGATGAGCGTAACTCTCCCGCCTGCCCTTACGTGACCCTGAGCCAGCACTTCCTGGGAGGGAAATGTCATGGAGGACTCGGTGCATTTTCCCTCCGTGACATCCCGTAGCGGTGACCACGGCCTTTTGTGGTGCGTGCCAGAAACCCGAGCACTGGCTTTGGCATTCTCTCAGCTGAGGCTTAGCTGTTGTTAGGAACCCATAAATACCAGTGCCCTTTTTATTTCATTATTGCTGGGATTTATTTTTAATCTTCTTTAAAAGATTAATTTTTTCCTTTGGTTTCATACTTTGGGCTATTCTATGTTTAAGTGTGTCCCCTAAATAGTTTACTACTCTTAAAAAAAACCCAACATTTGCGTGTGTGTAAATGCTTTTCCTTATCTTTGGCATACTTCTATCATACAAATTCTTCTTTTTTTTTATTTCAGCATATTATGGGGGTACAGATGTTTAGGTTATGTATGTTGCCCTTGCCCTCCCCTCTCCCCCTAAGTCCGAGTTTCAAATATGTCCATCCTTCGGGTGGTGCGCATTGCACTCTTTGTATCATACAAATTCTTGACTTCAGTCTTTTACTTTTTAACTTTTCTTACTCTTAACTATTTTAATGAATTTTAAAATAATTGTGATTTTGTTCTGAAGAATCTTTAAAATCTTTTTTTATAATTTAAAAATATTTCACCTCTTTTATCCTTTCCTATTTTCTCTTTACTAAAATAACTTCTGAGTTCTCAGTATATCTACATTTTATGTTTACTCACTGCCTCTTTCTTTTGTTGTAGGATATTTTAGAATATTTTAATATTATCTTTTATTTTCCGATTATTCTTAGGTTAATTCTTTTTTTTTTTTTTTCCTTTTACTGGTGGCATATTAATGGTCCTCAGAGTGAGACACCGTGGCGGGGACAGAGGAAGGAAACCACACCACACACTGGGGAGACACAGCCTTTTTCTCAGAGCAAGTCACCTCCTGGGATTTTTAAACGTTTTCCATCCCCTTCTGCTCTGGTTTCTAGGAGAATTTATCTGGGTAATTCCCGAGGCCAACAGGAAGAAACTTCCAGGACGATAATGATTCTGCTCGTGCAGACACTTAAGTCACTAGGTTGGGAGTCTCTCCTCTAATGCTCAGTCCTTCAGGTTCTGAAATGTGTGACTCATTTGTTCCACTCGTATTTGCTGAGCATCTCCTGTGTGTCAGGTCCAGTGCTAGATGCCAGGGAGGCTATAAGGAACAAGCGAGAACTTGGGCTCTGCCCTCATGGGGTGTGCAGTCTACTGGGGAAGCTAAAAGTAAACAAATGATGGCAATATGTGCTCATGTGTATTGACTGGTCATGATGAGCCAAGCGCCGTGCTAAGCACCTTGCAGAGATGATCTCCTAGGTGCTTTGGGAACATGTGGTAGAAAACCGAGTCCCAATTTGGAGGATCAGGCAAAGCTTTCCTGAGGACGAGCTATAGAAGGTGGGGACTGAGGACGTACGGGAATTTGCCGCAGAAGGAGGGGTCAGAGGGCGGAATGCTTCACGAAGCAAGGGTCACAGGGACCCTGCGGATTCTGAAAGGCTCAGGTTGGAGGAATGTGACCTGTGGGGTGGGAGAGACGAGGCTGGGGAGGAAAGGATCGGAACCCTCTGGTCCTTGCTAAGGAGTCTGGGCTTCGTCCCAACAGCACTGGGCAGCCACTGGAGGACTTGAAGCAGAGGAGTGGCATGCTGAGTTCTAGAAGGATCCTTCCCACTGAAGCATGGAGAAGCACCCAGGACAGCCTGGCTAGTGAGCAGGTTCTGGTGTTGGTCCAGAAGACAAATGCGGAGGCCCCTAAACAGAGTAGAGGTGCTGGGGTGGGAGGCATGGTGAGAACAAGGGGAGCTGCAGGGTGAACCCCAGAATTGGTCTGGGCGAGCTATGGAGGTTGAGGAGAAGGACTCAAGGAAAGACACTCAGATTTCAGGTCGTGCAGCAGGTGCGGAGGGGCCAGGCACAGAAAAGAGCGGGAGGAGAACTGTGTGGGAAGAGGAAGGGGGAAGACAGTGCGGTCAGTTGAGGCAGGTGGCATCAGATGTGCCCATAAACCACGCGGGCAGAGGACCAGGGGGAATCTGGGTCAGTAAGGGCTGGGCTGTGGCCAGCAAGGAGACAGCCGCGGAGGTGAGCGAGGGGCGAGGGTGGCCACATGGCGAGACAATTGAGGGACAGCAACCATCCTGGCTGATGACAGGAGAAGAGGAGCTTGCAAAGGGAGGACAGGAGGCAAGGGAGACGGGAAGGGGCAGGGGCGGCAGAGGGAGGAGATGCTCAGGGAACGAGATTCCCCAGAAAGAGGAAGAAAAGGGTTCTAGGCCACCAATGCAGGATGGACACTGGACGGGGGTGCGTCACTCCTTTTGCCGTGACAGAGGGAAGGGTGGGAGGGTGGAGCCAGACAGTGTGATGACTGAATAGCCGAGCTGCAAACAAGAGCAGGGGAACGTCCAAGAGCTGGGGACATGGGAGAGCCTCGTCGAAGTTGGAAATCGTGGAGCTACAGCGGCAGGAACATGCAGAGTTGCATAGTTCTTCCTAGCAAACTCATCAGCCTGTGTATAGACACTGCGCAAGGCAGACAGTCGGATCCAGCAGTGACCCCAGATTTAGAAAAGAAAGTCTCACGTGACATCACGTGCAGTCCCCCTCCAGCTGCAAGGGAAAAGTTTCATTGGAGGGATGGGTGGCTGTGTTTTATCTTTGGCAACATCACGTTGAAAGATCTCTGGTCTGTAGAATAAATACTATTTCTTCCTAACCTATCGAGGTCTTTATGAAGCTGGTGGGTGTCTCAAAGTTTATATTCTTCCTGACAAATGAGTGATATGGTCATAACACACTTCCCCGGAGAAAATGTCTTCCCCAAATGGCCAACAGATTAACAAACTTTGGAAATACAACCCATGGAGGCATAAAAACAATATTAAATTCAGAACCAAGAGATGAGGATTCAATGCTTGTAATTTGTGGTGTGACCCTTGATCAAATTTCTTAATCTCGCTAACCTCAGCTGTCTCCTCTGGCCCCTGTGAGTGATCCACCCAACACCTGGGGCTCTCTGAGTAATTAATTCCTTGTATCTGGGCACGTGGCACGGGGCACGGCCAGCAAACACCACTTTCCTTCCCATTTCTCCCTCTTCCTTTCAGTGCTCAGCTTATGTGGGTCTATGACTTAAAGGAGAGGTGTAGAAAACTAAATGTCACAAGTACATAATTTTCAAGCTTTTAGGTAAGGTAAGAAACAGATTTAAATATGTCTCAAACCAGATGATACAAAATTTCATGAAATAGTTACTCTATGAAATACACTCTAGTATTTTGTTCTATTCTGTTTTGTTCTTAAAGACACACTTGTCACCTCCCACAAAATTAGTGTCATAACCCACTAATGGACTATCTTGCCGTTTGAAAAATACGGTGCATGAGGCCTGCTTTAGTATAACTAGAACGCCTGAGTGAACATGGCATGGAAAATGTTGAAGCCTGCTGCCCTAAAAATGCTAAACACACAGCTGAGATGAACTTCTCCCAAAACTGCAGGAAAGAAGATTTCAGCTTCTTTCATGAAAGATTTATCTCCTCGCTGGCTCCGAACCCCTCCACGCTTGCGCTAGTTCCCGTACCTCTTCAGTCCCCACCTCAGGCACCTTGTGCTCTGAAACACTTTTCCTCATCCTCCAAATCAGGACTTGGTTTCCTTCCACGTGTTCTCAAAGCACCAATGAGGTCATCTACGCAAAGCGCTTAGCACGACCTGTGGCCTATCGTGACCGATCAATAATCGTTAGACTATATGGCCTCTGTCGGTTTGCTTTTAGGCCTCCCCGATAGATTGTACGCTCCATGAGGAATTTTTGCTCACAGACAAAAACTTCCAGGGTGATACCGATTCTGCTTGTGCAGACATTTAAACCACTGGGTTGAGATTCTTCTCTTCGAACACTTAGCACCCAGTCCCTTAGGCATTACAGGCTTTAAAAAAAAGACTTGGCATCAGCGAAGGCTCTTTAGCTAAAAGTGCCAACCAAGAGTAGACCCTTGGCTGTCTCCCCACCCCAGCCCTCCGCGCTGCTCACGCCACGTGGATGCTAATTTAAGTGCCTCCCGAGCAGACGGCTGCAAGGTGTGGAGGAGTTTGCAATGCCAGCCGGGAGCTGATTCGCCGTCAGGTAAGTGACTCTGAAATGCTGGAGAGAACTTGAACGGAGCTGACATCCACTGGTGGGGAGACTGGTAAGGGCTTCCTCTTGTTCTTAGAACAGGATCAGACTCTTTTGTCTGACTTAAAAGTAAGGTGTCCCTACAGAGCGGTTTGCTCGGGACACTCTGGGTTGGTCCCTGTTTTCCCAGCTTTATTATTAATAATGTCCCCTTTCTCTCTCAAAAGTGTCCCCACCTGGAGGATAAAGGGCAGGGCTAAGCTGCTCATAGGCCCTGTGCCATCCGGCTCAGCCAACCCCCCTGGCTTCACCCGACAATAACACCACACGCACCGCCGCACGCGCTGTTTCTCGAAACATCGCGGCCATCGGAGACCATTGTTTTCCTCCTTTCACAAACGGGGAGAATGGGGCTCTGAGGAGGTAATTGATTAATCGATTAAGATTGTTCAGCAAATGAGCGAGGAGAGCGGAGATCTAGACTGAAGCTTCCGGGCTTACCCTGCTCACTTCCTCTCACCTGAGAGGCTCAACCCAGGTCGCGCGAGGATGCCGCCCGCAGATGCTCCCGCCGCCTGGAGCCCCCTGCCTGGCTCTAGCCTCAGGTCTCAGCTGAGCTGTCACCTACGGCTCTGGGACATCTTCTCAGACGCCCCGGATCTAGGTGCTCCGGTGGCACCGTGTGTGTCCCCTATTGTAACACACAGCCATTCTGCGCGTGTTTATTGAGAACTTGGTATGAGCCAGGCCCTGTTGCAGTCACTGGGGGTGTAGCTAGGGACAAAATGACAGCCCTCGTGGGGTTGCATGCTAGAGGAGGAAGGAAAAAATGTATACGATACTTGCATAACGCTAGAAACTGACACATAATAATACAAATACCTCATGAATTCATCATACTTCATTATAATTTCCTATTTGCCAGCCGCATCTCCCCGTGGGTTGCGTAGTACAGTGTGTGGGTCTGAGGCTCACAACAAAAGCCCGATGAACTCATCAATGGCAGTTTCTCTTTCCATTCTCTCCTGGGAATTTGTCCTAGTCTGATCGCATACACAAGATAATTAAACCTGTAACTCATCTTCTATAGAGCATCCTACACCTTCGGGGTTATTAATATGGATTCTACCTTGACAACTATTCATTTCTGAATCCTAGGTCCTTCATGGAGGTAGGACAACCCTACCTACAGGGACATTTTGTTTGTCTTTTGGGGGCTCTCCTGTCCATGGCTTCCCTAGTCCTTCAGGGGCTGTGTGAGTAGTAGGTCCCCCAGTGATTCTGCAAGAAGGCATATCAGCACACGCTGAGATGGGGAAAAACAGTCAGCTCAGGAGTAGTGTCAGCCCATAGGTCCCTGACACCAGGCACCCAGTGATTTGGAATAAAGGTAATTGGTTAATGTCTCACATCTATTAGAATGGCTACTATAAGAAGACAAAAATAACAAGTGTTGGCGAGGATGTGGAAGAACTGGAACCCCTGTGCATTGTTGGTGGGGACGTAAAATCGTGAAAATCGGTATGGCGGTTCCTCAAAACGTTAAACATAGAATTACCCTATGACCCAGCAATTCCACGTCTGGGTGTATACTCAAGAGCATTGAAAGCAGGATCTTGAACAGATATTTGACATCCATCTTCACAATAGTCAAAAGGTGGAAGCAACCCATGGCCATTGCCAGATGAATGGATAAGCACAATGTGGTACATACACACGATGGAATATTACTCAGACTTAAACAGGAAGAAAACCCCGTCACATGCTCTAACACGGATGAACCTTGACAACATTAAGCTAAGTGAAATAAGCCAGTCACCGAAGGTCAGATACTGTGTGATTCCACTTATATGAGGAAAGTAGAATAGTCAAAAGCATAGAGACAGAAAGCAGAGTGGGGGTTGCCAGAGGCTGGGGGAGAGGGGATGAGCAGTTAGTGTTTCATGGGGACAGAGTCCCAGTTTTACAAGATGAAAAGAGCTCTGTGGGTGGGCGGCAATGATGGCTGCACAACAGTGTTAATTGACTGAATGCCACTGAACCGTACACTTAAACGTGGCTAAGATGGTACATTTTATGTTATGTGTATTTTACCGCAATAAAAGGAACGAATTGGTGGGTCATCCGGATTAAAGCAAGTGCTTGATGGTTGGAGAAGTCCGGGCGGTCGAGCAAACCTCACTCTACCACCCACCAATCATGACACCCAGACAAGCACCGAAGCCCCTGAACCTCAGCATCCTCATCTGAAAAATGAGAATAATAACTATAGTGTCTAATATATAAAGGCTTTGTAGGAATAAAGGAGGTAGTAATGTTTGTCAAATATAAATAAAATTCTGCGTATAATATCCAGCATGTAAATTGTAAATAATGATGACTAAATAAAACCAGTTTTCACTCTTTTGCTGGCTCTGATTATTACTAATAGTATTAGCTTAACTCAAAAGCTAACATCAACCTGCGGCAAGCTGTAGAAGGACATGCCGTCATAATGAGAAGCTTTAAATATCTAATTTAATCCCAGAATGTAAGCTATGATGCTGGGTTTGGGTGAGCTCTGGTTTTCACTTTTCCCCGTGAATATGTTGGGATGATAGAGAAATCAGAATTTGACTGTGTATAAACGCTTTCATGTTAAAATAATGGAAGATATTTCCATCATTGTAAGGAAACGCCTTTTAATTCATCCTTCTGCTTTAACATCATGTTTTTCTATGAGTTTTCTCAGGATTTCTGCCTTACAAACTGGAAGGGTTACAGAAAAGCTAAGCTGGATGTGTAGCTGCTTACAAATGAGATGCTTAAAGTTTTAAAATAATGGACAGAAACAGAATGTGTTTAATGCTAATTTCCCTATTTTAATTACAGATTTGATTTTGGGCAAAAAATATATATAAATATATGGTATCACATGATGCATCTGTATTTCTGGGATTTTTCATCATATAACTGTATCATTTTAAATAACTTGGGGGAAATTCTTTTTAAAAAAATAAAAGATTGAACTCTCCAAAAAGGAAATCACCTGAAATCAAATATGCCCTTGTCAACAAACCATCACATTAGACTAATACATCGGGAACAATTTTAGGAGTGAACAACATAATCAGTAATTCTAAAATATCAAGTGCATTAAAAGGGAGGTGCTCATTCTAATTCCTGGTTTAAAGAAAGGCCAATATACTATAATTAAATACTGTGTTCTAAGGAGGTTTGTGTGTGGAGGTTTCCTCCTGAGTCTCTGAAGTTACAGATTTGTACCAGAAGCCCACGCTCTTGAGAGAAAATCCCGGGCCCAACCCACCGGAATTTTAGTTAAAACATCTAACTCATTATACAGAAGAATTTAGTCTTTTCCACAGAAGAGAGAGAATGTGTTACGATGGAATGAGAAATCTTTATAGAAAACGACCAGTGACAAATGGGCCGTGGGGCCTCCAACGCCTGCCGTGTACAAGAGAAGTAGAGTGTCGCTGCTGACAAGGATCTTGGAGATTACAGAGAGAGCCGAGGCGTGAATAACTGAGTAATATCTCTGTTAGTACCTGAAAGAGAAGCAAGACAGCAAAACAAGTCAACATGCTAGTAGTCGCACGGTGTAGGCTAAGTGCAGATTCTGCGAGGGGTTCTGTCGTGGCAGGTGGAGCTGGTGGGAGAACAGAGGTAGCAGTTTGCCCACGTAATCCTCGCTATCCCGAGCCACCGCCGCACAAGACGGTGGCAGAAATGAAAGTGACAAAGTGGAGGGTGACAAGAGTCTTTTCTGGGAGCTCACATTTTAAAAGTATAGAAGACAATCACAGGATGCGGAAACAGGTTGCTCTTGAAATCAGAAATAAAAGTGTATGAGAGAAAAGAAAAACAGAGAACAAAAGTATCTGATTGCGATTCAATGGCTGACTCGCAGGAGCTGGGCAGCTGGCGCTTGGCAGGTTGTAGAAGACCTTCCTCTGCCACGTCTCTGAGTACACGTAGGTCCGATCGGCACAAGAAAGGGCCTAACGAGACGGCTCTGCGGTAGACACCTGCACCAGACAATGGCCGAGCTCTGAGGGATCTTGAACAGCTGTGCATAAACTTCAAACGTAATGTGCCACCAAATGAGTAAATGTCACCCTTCTTCCCACTAGACACAGCATTTTTAAAAGACAGTGAGCATCCGCAGTAAGTCTGCCATTTTACGAGAATTACCAAAAGATAAGTTAGGGGAAAAAATGAAGATGGTGATTCGCAAGGTTGGGGTATGTCGTCGGGTGGGGGACCCAGGACCTCACCGATAGGGCTTGTCTATCACACACGCCCGGCCAGGAAGGGACCCATGCTTTAGAGGACAATGCCGGCACCAGAATCCCCCTGTTTTAGCATTCTCTTTGCCAAAAGAAAAAGACGAAGAAGCCGGAGCTGACAGAAAGCACGGGCGGCCCCCTCAGATCTCAGAGATTCATAAAAACAACCCAGCAGGCGTGGTTTGTGCTCTCAAAGGGCACCTGGAACTTCAGGGACCTGGGCGCTGGGCACAGACTTGATTTCCCCACTCACAGGAAAGAGCGATGAGCCCTCGGTCCGCTCTCCGCCTCAGCATCCGTCAGCCTGTGCCATTACTGAGTGATCCCTTCCGAGCACTGCGGCCACTGGGCACAGGGGCAGGACAGCTGGAGGGCAGGGCAGTTCCGTGGTGCTTCCCTTGCAGAAATGCCCAGAATCCCGCAGTGCAGCCAGTCTGTGGGCCTCCCTCCCTGCGCATGGGGACTGCCCACACTGCTAGCACTAAACACTCACTCTCCCCTTGACAACTGTGGCGCTTAAAAATCCAATCAACACAGAGATTTTCTTGAACAGACTACACTGTGAGGACATGGCCCCAAAGCTGGAACAGATCTCACTCAGGGTCACAGGACTGAGCACCCAGACCTCTCTCTCTGTCTCTCCCCATCAAAGACCTGCTTCACCCTAACCCAGACCTTGAGGAGACACTTGGTTTGTTTAGGAGTGAATGTGGTAGCCCTGCCTGCCCTTCCAGCAAATTCCCTGCAAACGGGTGTCCTCTGTGGGCAGGTGGCCGTCTCCAGAGAACACTTCTCCTTACATAATTTTGCCAAGGACACAAAAACTTTCCTTCCCCCTTCCCCTATGCTCCCCTTGGTTCGGGTGAGAGGGGAAAAGGAGAAGGAAGGAGGGGGCGCCCCAGGCCTGCGCCCCCGCCCGCCCCATCGCGGATCCTGTGCCACCCGCACCCCAGAAACCACCCGGGAAGTGCCCGAAGTTGGCTTTGGCGCCAGCTCTTTTCGATTTCGTTCTCAGCCCCGCCGCCCGCAGCAGCCCTCGCCCCCTCCTGCCACAGCTCCGAGGGGGACCCGGGTGGCCCTTCCCGCCCGGGTCCCGGCCCCTGCAGTCAGGGGTCCTCCCGGGCCGGCGGCGCGGGGCGCAGGGGCCCTACCTGGTCCGGGCGCGGCGCCGCTGCTGCTCCGGGCGCGGGGACGGGCGCGGGGACTGCGGGGCCCGGCGCGCGGTGGGTGCGCCCCGCGGGCGGCCCTGGCCAGGGGGCGCTCGCCACCCTCCCCGCCGGGCCCGCGGCCCGAGGGGACCCGGGACCCCCGCCCAGGGACGCGCGCTCCGCTCAGCCGCGCACCGCCGCGCGCCGAGCTCCGTCTGCCCCCCCGCCCGGGCGTCCTGTCCCCTCCCCCTCGTCACTCCTTACTGGCCACTTGTCGCTCCGCTGCGACCGGGCCCCGCAGGCCGCGGTGGGCGCGCGCGGGACAGCCCCCGGAGGGCGCCGATGCCGAGCGGGGGCCCCTGGGCCGCAGGCGCATTCTGAGTGCCGGGAACAGCGGCGACAGACCGCAGGTCGCCTCTGTCTCATCGAACGGGAACCGAAAATGATGCTCCAGTAGCAAGGGAGGAGGTCACTGGGCAGAAGGGACTGCGTCTGTTCACACTAGAAGGGACGTGTCCACGTCGTTCTTTCTTTTTCTTTTATTCGATCATGCATTTTATTTTTTATTTATTTCGAAAAAATTTTTACTGGGGTACAAAATTACCTGCCCGAGGAGGTTTGGGCACAACGCTGTCCTGGTGAAAATCGTTTCTAGGCTGCCTCTTACCTACTGTTTGGACTTTCTGTATCTGCACGTTGACGTTTTACATGCAATTTCCAAAGTTGAGCTGCTGTAAACTACACGACGCTCCGAGGGGCCGGGCGACGCTGTTACCGCGCATGTGTCATTTCGGGGATCTTTTTGCCTTGCCGGGGAGGCTGGTGATGGTATTCCGCATGCTTTTGCTGTTGAAATTTGGCAGAAAAATGTAGCTATGTCTGGGACGAAGGTGGCAGAGGCCCCACCTCATCTTCTCTCTGCAGACTGCAAAGAGAAACTTCTCTAGTTTACAAGGCCTCCTCCCTGCCTCTTTTCCCGACTGTTTTTCAGCAGAGCCTATTAGGTTGCCAAGAAGAAATGGCAAACTGGCAATGGCTACTGTACCTAGGACATAGTAAACTCTCGGTTCCCCATTTCTGGGGTTTTCATTGACAATTTGAGAAGGAGGTTAGATACGTATAGGGGCCCAAGGGAAGGCCACATGTCCTGTTGATCTAATCAGTGGACAATGGCTTTAGAAAATGTTTCAAATAATGATGGTCATTATGACCAGGTACTGAGTCCTCGTATACTAGCCACTGTGACCAGCACCTTGGATGCACTATTCATTTAATCCTCATCGTCTTATGAAGTATTATAATCATCATCACCATCTCTATTTAACAGATGAGAGTAATGAGGCTTAGAAATATTATGTAGCCTGGCCAAGATCCCACAATTAGCAAAGTAGCAGAATCAGGATTCGAACTCAGGCCAGGGTGAAGCAGCCCCCTCAGGCGCTGCTTTCTGACAACCAAGCTCTCCGTTTCCTCTCTCTCTGTCTCTGTCTCTGTTGGACAGGTAGTCTCCGAGGACCTGTGCTACTCTAGCATTTCTATAGCCGTGTAGTCCTACGATGAGAAACCCGTGCAACTGAATGAAGTCTGGATCTTTTAAAACAATCTCCGTCATATGTCTAAACAAATGGGGATTTTTTTTTGTCTTAAAATTTCCTCTAAAGCAAAAAATCCAAATCTGTGTGGGTACACATTAGGTTTCATGGGCCCCTCTAGATGTTTCTGACCCCGGCATCCTGTGGGACCAGCCTTCTTCCCCAGGCTACAAGGCGTTTCTGTTTCCCATCAGCCACTGCCTCATTGTTTTATAAACAGGGTTGCTGCTCAGAAGTTCTCCACACCTTTGTTTCCTGGAAGACTAAGTGGCGTTTCCTGCAGGGGCCACATGCGGGTGGTGAGGTTCCACTCGTTATGTTAAACACACCCCAGCTTTCAGTTGTGTCCTTCTTTTCCTCCTCTGCTTTTTGCCCTAAAGTTTCCTGGAATCGTGTTGGGTAACCGGAGTGTGGGGCAGCTGCTTGGTTCAGTTCAGTTCAGCCGAGAAGGGTGTGATTCCTGCACCGGATTTGGGGGCCCACCTCGGAGCTGAGGGATGCGGGACTCCCACGCTTCCAGGCCCTGGAGCCATCAAACCCATCTCCCTTCAACCTGGAACTTGGAAAAGGCAGGCGGAGACATCGCTTTGCTTTTCTTTTGGACCTAACTGGTGATATAGCTCCCAGGGAGGCAGACCACTTCTTTCTTGTGCTCCTCTTTGGGGCTGAGCTATAAGAGATATAGGATAGAAATTTAAAAGAAAATGTTCATATTTTGAACCTTGATTGGAAGAAGGATGGTATTTGGGGAGAAGCAGGATGTGGCAGACAGACAGTTTTAGTACGGTGTTACTTAACAAGGACATTTCTGTCTCTGCAGAAAGTCACCACTTGGAGGAAACCAGTTTACGCTATTTGATGAGGAGTTTGGCCACCAAGCCACCAACACTTGCCCAAAGGTTTGGCAGAGATTGTTTATAAAGTGGCCCACCTGAGCCCCCCGGGGGGAGTCAGCATGGAATTCGAGGACAGTTACTACGCTAACCAAAGACTCAAGTTACGTGTGGGGTCTAGTGTAAATTTATTCAGCAAATGTCAGAATTACTCTAGGAGCTATGGGTTAAAGTGACAGGTGTGCAAACAAACAAACAAAACACGGGTATTTTAAATTCACAACTTGGACAAGGAAAAGGGAGATATTATTGTTTTTCCTCTTCAATTCAGCTTTAGGGTTTAAGTGGGAAAAAAAGATAATTAGAAGTTAGAAATTGTTATTGTCAGAAAAGAGTTCTCAATCTGAAACAAAAACTGGCCCTCCCCTTGGGGAGTAAGTAAACTTCAGTTACTGTTGATAATAAGATTTCCTTCAATGCTTCCAAACCATGCGGGGGAAGAGTGAATAGTGGGAAACCTTACCCTTAGGTAAAAAAAGAAAAATGTTCACAATAGAGTTTTTTGTTTGTTTGCTTTGGTTTGGTTTTGCGGCAGGGTCTCATTCTGCTGCTCAGGCTACAGTGCAGTGGTATCATCATAGCTCACTGCAACCTTAAATGCCTGGGCTCAAGCGATCCTCCTGCCTCAGCCTCCCAAGTAGCTGGGACTATAGGCTTGTGCCACCACACCTGGCTAATTTTTGTATTTTTTGTACAGGCGGGGTCTCACTCTTGCTCAGGCTGGTCTTGAACTCCTGACCTCAAACAATCCTCCTGCTTTGGCCTCCCGAGTGCTAGCATTATAGGCGTGAGCTGCCATGCAAAGCCCATAGTACAGTTTTAAAAGTTCCATTATTTGAAACAGTTATTAGACACACTTTGCAATGTTAACCTTTTTTAAAAATCTTAGACAAGGTAGGGGAGGTGGGTATTATTTCTTCATTTAGGAAAGGGATGAAGCATGAGCCTAATATTGGCTAATATTTATTGCAAATTTACTACCTGTGCCAGGACATGGTGTTACACACTTTATTTCAATTATTTCGTTTGATTCTTATGATAAATCCTTTGAGAGTGGTGATATGCTCCTCATTTCACAGATAAGAGAGTTGAGCCTTCGAGGTTACACAAATGACTTCTCAGCCTCATTCAGCCCACAGGTGGCAGAGGGTGGCTGACGCCAGTCTAACTGATCCTCAAATTTATGATTTTTGCTGTCGTACTCCCAGAAATAAGACAAGAGAGGAAATTATAACCTGACTCTTGAAACAGTAAAAGAGTCGTGTATGTTTACGAATGTTTTGATTAGTAAGATAGTTTGAGGATAAAAGAGTTAAAACATGGATAGATGGCCAGTGTGTACATTATAATATATTGCAATGCCCACTTCATAATAAAACTATAGAAAATAAAACAAAATTTAATCCTTAATGATGTCAGACATTTAGAGGAGACACCTGTGGCCAGAAACAGGGTCAGTTTCCCAGGTAATGGAGAAGTCTCCAGGAACTTGGTGAGTGGAGCTCAGGTGGGAAATTCTCTCTCCCTCTCTCTTTCTGTTATTCAGAGTGTCAACAGGTTAAGCTTAAGGATGGTGTGACCTCAAACAAGTCATCCACACTTTCTGAATCCTTCTTTCTTATTTGACCGGTGAAGTAATTAGTTAAAATGGTGTTTCCGGCCCATTCTGACCCTCCCTCTCCCCCCATCTCTCTGGCTCTTGGACACACTCTCTCTTTCCTCACCGACTTGTTCTTGTGTTATATTCCGTTAAACTTCTCCCTGTGTCTCTCCTGGTTCCCTAGCACTGTGTCTTGTACAGAGAAAATAATAATAATAAAAAATTTCTAAGAAGGCAAAAGTTCAGTGAAGGAAAGTTTGAATTCCACATTATGGTCAGTCGGTAAAATGCCACAAAGATTTTAAAAAACAGAATTTATCTCAACTTGGGCAAAAGGTGATTCATGCTCATTTCTAACGGAATCCAGTAACAAAAACGCACCAAGAGCAAAAGGGGGCGGTGAAGACTCAATGTTGTTATTTGGAGGCAGCGTGTCTTGTCTATGAGATTAAAGTGTCCTCAAATAACAGCCATAAGATATAAATAAAGGGAAAAAGAATCTCAAAAAGAATCTGAAATTTTTAATTTGAGGTAGGGGTAAGGCTTTACTGACAGAGGTCCTGGGAATTGATAAAGAATATTTAAAAAGAGGATTGATGATAAGAATTCGTCAGCTTGTCTTCTGAATTGTTCAATTGTACTTAATTGTTCTTCTTTATTTGAGGAGCTGAAATTGTTGCTACACTGCAGAAGCACAAGTGTCTACTGCTTGATATAAATGTCTTCCCGAAAATACCAACTTTGCTTTACTATTGTTTTCTCACGTTTGTCTTTGCTCACCGAGAACCATTTCCATCTGTGGTTTAGTCTCCTGAGTGATTGGAACAATACCCGTGACCTTATGAGGCAGACTCCCTGTAATGGATAACGGACTAGTCTCTTGCATGTTTTTTCATCATGGACTGATTACCCTACAAAACTGAGTTGTTTATTTTTTCTTTCTTTCTTTCTTTTTTTCTTTGTAAGATGGGGTCTTACTATGTTGCCCAGGCTAGATTTGAACTCCTGGGCTCTGGTGATCCTCCCGCTTCAGTCTCCTGAGTAGCTGGGACTACAGGTGTGCACCATCACACTCAGCTGAAACTGAGTTTCCAAACTGCCGAATCCAGGATCAGGTGCTAGAATAGGATTCTTTTGAGGAGGAGCCAGCCGGAGGCTCCCATACCCACAACAGCCGGCGGTGCCAGGAGCAGAGAGGGGCACAGCGTAGGAGCGAGGAGGGCAGAGGTGGCTCGTGGAATGGACTCGGGCTCCGGGCTGATTTCTTCAGCAGACTGCACCTGCAGCCTTCTCAGTGATACCCGTGAGTGCTGAACCCCTTCTGTTATAGTGGTGGCTGGCAGTTTGCGTTGCGGTTCTGGGGATATTTCTAGTGTAGCTGCGGCAATCAAAAGCGGAGGAAATTTTCAAGCTATGCTTTTAGAAAAGCGTAAATGTTAACTTGTTTGTGTAATATTCTGACTCTCAGCCTTAAAGTAGTGAGATTACCTTCTCTCCACCTTCAATAGCAACGGATGCTGGTAACAATGTCTCCTATGGATATTCTAGTGCCTGCTCACACAGTAGGTGCTCACTGGGTTGGACAACGCTACTTGGCTTCCATTTTCCTACCTCTCAGGTGAGAATTAGTTTAAATTAAATGTGGCCCGGCGCGGTGGCTCACGCCTATAATCCCAGCACTCTGGGAGGCCGAGGCGAGCGGATTGTTTGAGCTCAGGAGTTCGAGACCACCCTGAGCAAGAGCGAGACCTCGTCTCTACTAAAGAAAATAGAAAGAAATTATCTGGACAACTAAAAATATATAGAAAAAGTTAGCCGGGCATGGTGGCGCATGCCTGTAGTCCCAGCTACTCGGGAGGCTGAG
>NW_012155729.1:4056315-4059470 GCF_000956105.1 Propithecus coquereli
AATGCAACAAATCACAATGCATGTGGATGAAATATATTCACTTATTTATGCAGGGGAATTGAGTAGCTGTGATTTAATTTTCACATCTTAAGAAGTATTTGATACATTGACAAAGAAAACAAAGAGGAAATGCTTTACCATAAATGAAATATCTTCCTTCAGACATTTGGAATCAAATCGCCTCCATAAAAGTCAGTAATAAGACAATGAAAACCTTTATTCATTGATAATCATCCAAAGCTCAGAGCCAAGGTATTGCTATTTGCAGATAGGGTGCTGTGCTGGGTTTCTATGGCTGCTGGAACACATCACCACAAACGATGTAGCTGAACACAAAACAAATTTACTGCCCACAGTTCTGCAGGTCAGAAGTCTGGGTTGACTCAGTCGGCTTCTTCACTCCAGGTTTCATTCACAAGGTGGAAATCAGGATAGTGGTGGCTTGGGTGGGGCTGGGGGGCTCTGGCAAGACGGGAGGGAATAGTCCCACGAGCAACGTGAGCAGCTCTGCCACTGCTCCCTCCCTTGGCTGGAGAAGAAAAGTTTAAAGGACTGACTCACACACAGCTCTTGTGCCGTGTGGGTAACCCCTACCAGCTAGGAGCATGGCTTTGGCGCTGCCACTGCAAATAACCCCTTGCATATGAGGTTAAGCGAAGGGGCCAAACACAGAAAAAAGAGCACAGACCTTGTGATTCCATTTGTGTGAAATACTAGAGCAGGCAAAACCTGTCTATGCAGGTAGAAATTAGTGGTTTCCTGAGCCAGGGGGGTGGGGGGGGATGGAGATTGAATACACAGGGGCACAAGAGACCTTTCTGGAAAGATGGAAATGTTCTATATATATTTTTAAATTATTTGTTTATATTAATTTTTTGTTTTAATATAATTGTATATATTTATAGTGCACATGATGCTTTGAAATATGTATACATTGTGGAATGGCTAAGTCAAGCTAGTTAACATATGTATTACCTCACATATTGATTATTTATTTGTGGTGAGAACACTTCAAATCTAATCTCTTAGCAATTTCAAGTAATAACAATACATTGTTACTCGTTAGAGTCACAGTGTTGCATAATGAATCTCTTGGACTTGTTCCTCCTGTATAGCTGAAATTTTGTATCCTTTGATCAATAGCTCCTTGACCTCCCGCCCCCAGTGTTCTATATCTTGATTGGGGTGGTAGTTACATGATACACATGTAGCAAAAGTCATTTATTTGTGTAGTTAAAAATGTGTGCATTTTATGGTAGGTGAATTATTCCTTAACATGATTGATAAAAATAATAAAATTAATGAAATTATTTAAATCTTATATCTAATTTTAGACAGGAAAAAAGGTGGGAGAATCATTCCAACATATTTTAGGTTAGTGCAACTTTTTTTAAACTGTGGTGAGAACACTTAGCATGATCTATTTTTTCTTTTTTCCCCTTCATGACCTGTTGAGTTCATCTAAGAATCGCAAGATTAGTTTAACATTAGAAAATTAATGTAAGTCACCACAGTAACCAATGAGAAAGAAAAACTTAAACTCCTTTTAAGAGATGCAGAAAAACTACAATTTGACATCTAGCCATGATAAACTCCTACTTTAATTATAGAAGAGTACTTCCTTTAACTGACAAAGAATGTGTTAAAAAACAAAAAGCACAGGCAACATCATTTTTAATTATGAAACATTGAAAACTTTTCTTTGATATCAGGAAGAAGATAAAAATATTTGCTTTTATCAAATTTCAACATTATACTGGAAGTCCTGGCTTACAGAGCAAGACAAAGAAATAAAAGTATAAGGATTGGATAGAAAAAAAATCAATCATTATTTGCAGATGAGATAATTGTTTAGTAGAAGACAAAAAGGAATCTATTACATAAATAAATTGTAAGTTTGAGAGTTTAGGAAGGTTATTATACATAAAATCAACATATAAAAATGAATGGATTTTAATATAATAGCAAAAAAAAGTGGTAGCCAAAAACTTATCATTAAAAATAATTTCAATAAGGTAGCTGGGCCAGGGGCTGACAATTATTAATCCAAATCTTTCTCTGCTTCTGGGCACATGGCTAGACTACTTTTCCCAAGCTCCCTTGAAGTTAGGTTTGGCCATGTGACTGGGTGAACAGAAGGAGCAGCCCCGGGAATTCAGCTTAATGCTCAAGGTTAAGCATGTCACGTGGATTATTTTTCCCTTGGCCACGAGAATGGTGTGTCCCAGATGGAGGCTGTTCCTTCCCTCTGGATCCTGGAATTAAGCCAATACACAGAGCCGAGCAGAGCTATAGCTGACCTACAGTTAATGGGTAACATAAAGAAGAAATAAACTTTTGTTGAAATGAGCCCCTGAGATTTGGGACTGACTTGTTAGCCTGGAATAACCTAATAAATGTTCAGTGAACCATCGGTCTGCATAGTAGAGAGAAAAGTTGGATGTTTTTCCTTTGCTGATTTATCTACATTGGATTTCTACAAATGCCCAAGTTTTCTTCTAGAGTATATTTGGCTTCCAGGCCAAATAATTGGGAAAAAAAGGGTGATATTTTTATCCATGGTTTAGGTTTGGGGGCTTAGAGAGAACTTTTCTTTTAAGATCTACAGAGCTCAAATATATGTCCACATAAATGAAACCAAACCAGCCTTTCTTGATGTGAATCAAAAAAAAAAAAAAAAAATCTTGGAAGTACACAGGGAGCGAGGGGTTTCTGGCTGCCTAGGGTGCAGGAAATGTACTTACAGCTGTGATTAAGTAATGGCCTTTCTCCGCTTTATTTTAAAATTCTGTGGTGATTCGATGATTTCAATGTGGAAAAACAGTACACAGTTTAAAACTGCTTATGTGAAAGTGGAAAAAGGTGTAGAACGGTCTTAGGCACTAGCGAATCTGTACCAATGGGGGCTGCCTGGGGCTTCTCGGGGATCAGTCTCAAGCTCATTCGCGTATGTGAGTGCCAGCTTCGATGTGTTAACATCTGACTTCATATTAAATGATTATTCTTCATAAGTTCTCTTAGGGATGAATTGCACAATTCTAGGAGTTCAAGGTAGACATAAATAAAAGTCAAATCTCTTGATCTGCAAATGCTCATTAATTTTGCATAACTAAGCGTTATCATGTGAAGATTGATGGAAATTTCATAGACCAGAC
>NW_012155729.1:4059520-4062724 GCF_000956105.1 Propithecus coquereli
AAAAAAAAAAATAATTAAATGCGGATATTCCTAAGCGAGCACAGGGTGTTGCCCTCCCTCTCCTTTCCCGCTGTTGTCTGCCGCACCAAGAGCAGAGGCAGCGTGGTGCGTAGCAGCTTGTGGACTTCAGAGTCGCAGGACTCCAAGTCCATGATCGTAACGTGTCTGGGCTCCGCAGCTGCCCCTGACCTTCGCCAAAGGGCCGGGAAGCGATGAGCTCCGCGACCGACGTGCTGTGTGGACTTGGGGAGTCACGTCTACCCTCCGGGCCTCAGTTTCTCAGCTGTAGAATGGGCGATGGGCTAGACAATGTTTCTTACCGTTCAAAAAGTCTATAAAGTACAAAATAACCTAAGCTTGACGAATGTTTGTACTTTTTTAAAATTCTGGATAATGAAACATGGTTTGTATTCAGCTGAGGTTGATTGACTAAAAATTACATCTTCAACTTACTAGGATTTGTGGCCACAGCAGAAGCAATAAGTGAGACGTTTCCATTTCCAGCCCCAGGTACCTGGTGTTTTGGAGTCTTCCATTTCATTATTCACCTTAATGTTGTCACTAAGCACATGTGGTTTTCAAACACAGGAAAGAAAACATGGTAACCTGCGGTTATAATTTCCACTAGAAAATAGAAAAAGTGTAGGTCAGAAACAGTGTTTGTGGGGGGTTCCTTTTTGCCTTAGTTGTGAAAACCCATCTTAGAAGAGTTCTTTTCTTGAGAACACTAGTAATTGTTGCAATTTTCAAAAGTTGTTGGAAAACGTGGCTCGAGGGCATCTGTTGTTGCAAGTAGAGTTGTAGTTGAACAGCTAACTGCGGAGGCTTTAGTGTCGTGGACATTTTCAATTACCCGTATGTCTTCAAGCAGCTTCTCTCTTCTTTCTTAATTCAAATGCTGGGAACCCTGAGGTCTTTCCTGGTGGTCCTTGTTGTACTCAAGTTGCCCTAAGGATGTCTTATCGGGTCCCATCTTGAGTCGAGTCAGCCTGTTCAAATCACTCTTCCTCTATGGCATTTTACCTTTCTGGTTATTTTAACCACTGGTTCTGTAGTCCACTGTGAACAGCTGAGTTTACTCTATATCTAAAATTAATTCACCAACTAAGTTTATGATGTGAGCACACATCTGAATTTCACAGTTAATCAGAAGGAAATGAAAAACACAAATGAAAAAAAAATCCTTTGAAATTTCTAAGATGTAACTGTCTAAAACTATGAGAGGTATGGAGTAAGTTTTACATAAATTCTATTTTCACAAGGCACTGCTATTTGAACTTTGGAAGTCCTCTCTCCAGATGCTTGGGGTACCTAGTAGGGAGGGGGAAGAAAAACACCTTGCCAAATCTCATGCAGTGATTGAAAAAGCCAAACCGCTCAACCTACAAGAGCGAAACACGTCAGCGGAGTTGTAAATCCACGGCAGTTTAAAGCTTTTCTTCTGGTTGCCTTACTGATGACAATCAGATAAGAATACAATGAGCAAAGCTCTTTAGTATATGAAGAGGGACAGATGCAAGTGATTTTCACATGCGAGTTCAGTCTTAGAGGGAGGAACAGCAGCACATGTAGAGTAAGAAAGCTGGAGTGAGCTGTTCTGTATCTCTCAAGCTCTTATCTGTCAGAGAGCAGATCTTATCGGCGTGTACATGTTTATACACAAGCACAGATGTATGTGGTGAAACATGCATTTGTATCAATCCAGGGTGGTGGAGGGAGGGCTTCTGAGTGGTGGATGACGCCCCTCCTCCTGCCCTTGGCCCACCACAGCCTGTCCTCAGCACAGCAGCCAGAAAGATCCCATGAAGGTGCCACTCACTAGTCTGCCCCCACCTCCCAGGGGTCCCTACCCCATAGGGCCTGCCCAGCTCCCACTCCCCAGATCCTCCTCTGATCCATCTTTGCCACTCAGCTCCAGCCACAGGTGTGCTCCTTGGCCTGCCAGCGAGCTTCAGCCCAGGACGCTTGCACAAGACATCCTTCAGGTCTCAGCCTGAACATCGAGTTATCAGAGATGATGTCCCTGAACACTGCATCTAAAATTGCAGCCCCTGTGACCCCCGCCACACGAAGACGCCGGGCTCTACACGCCCCTTCCCTGTCTCCCACCTTATCTCTCTTCCCAGTTGGTTTCACCTGTCTAGAATAGAAGCCCCAAGGAAGCAGAGATTTTTTTCTCTGTTGTTTATTATCATATCTCCAACAGCCAGAGAGTACCTGGCACATAGTAGGCATTCACACCATATTTGTTAAATGAATGAATGAATTAAATGCAATAAATCACAATGCATGTGGATGAAATATATTCACTTATTTATGCAGGGGAATTGAGTAGCTGTGATTTAATTTTCACATCTTAAGAAGTATTTGATACATTGACAAAGAAAACAAAGAGGAAATGCTTTACCATAAATGAAATATCTTCCTTCAGACATTTGGAATCAAATCGCCTCCATAAAAGTCAGTAATAAGACAATGAAAACCTTTATTCATTGATAATCATCCAAAGCTCAGAGCCAAGGTATTGCTATTTGCAGATAGGGTGCTGTGCTGGGTTTCTATGGCTGCTGGAACACATCACCACAAACGATGTAGCTGAACACAAAACAAATTTACTGCCCACAGTTCTGCAGGTCAGAAGTCTGGGTTGACTCAGTCGGCTTCTTCACTCCAGGTTTCATTCACAAGGTGGAAATCAGGATAGTGGTGGCTTGGGTGGGGCTGGGGGGCTCTGGCAAGACGGGAGGGAATAGTCCCACGAGCAACGTGAGCAGCTCTGCCACTGCTCCCTCCCTTGGCTGGAGAAGAAAAGTTTAAAGGACTGACTCACACACAGCTCTTGTGCCGTGTGGGTAACCCCTACCAGCTAGGAGCATGGCTTTGGCGCTGCCACTGCAAATAACCCCTTGCATATGAGGTTAAGCGAAGGGGCCAAACACAGAAAAAAGAGCACAGACCTTGTGATTCCATTTGTGTGAAATACTAGAGCAGGCAAAACCTGTCTATGCAGGTAGAAATTAGTGGTTTCCTGAGCCAGGGGGGTGGGGGGGGATGGAGATTGAATACACAGGGGCACAAGAGACCTTTCTGGAAAGATGGAAATGTTCTATATATATTTTTAAATTATTTGTTTATATTAATTTTTTGTTTTAATATAATTGTATATATTTATAGTGCACATGATGCTTTGAAATATGTATACAT
>NW_012155729.1:4064239-4069863 GCF_000956105.1 Propithecus coquereli
GGTCTGCATAGTAGAGAGAAAAGTTGGATGTTTTTCCTTTGCTGATTTATCTACATTGGATTTCTACAAATGCCCAAGTTTTCTTCTAGAGTATATTTGGCTTCCAGGCCAAATAATTGGGAAAAAAAGGGTGATATTTTTATCCATGGTTTAGGTTTGGGGGCTTAGAGAGAACTTTTCTTTTAAGATCTACAGAGCTCAAATATATGTCCACATAAATGAAACCAAACCAGCCTTTCTTGATGTGAATCAAAAAAAAAAAAAAAAAATCTTGGAAGTACACAGGGAGCGAGGGGTTTCTGGCTGCCTAGGGTGCAGGAAATGTACTTACAGCTGTGATTAAGTAATGGCCTTTCTCCGCTTTATTTTAAAATTCTGTGGTGATTCGATGATTTCAATGTGGAAAAACAGTACACAGTTTAAAACTGCTTATGTGAAAGTGGAAAAAGGTGTAGAACGGTCTTAGGCACTAGCGAATCTGTACCAATGGGGGCTGCCTGGGGCTTCTCGGGGATCAGTCTCAAGCTCATTCGCGTATGTGAGTGCCAGCTTCGATGTGTTAACATCTGACTTCATATTAAATGATTATTCTTCATAAGTTCTCTTAGGGATGAATTGCACAATTCTAGGAGTTCAAGGTAGACATAAATAAAAGTCAAATCTCTTGATCTGCAAATGCTCATTAATTTTGCATAACTAAGCGTTATCATGTGAAGATTGATGGAAATTTCATAGACCAGACATTTTTCACACAGCTGTGATCAGTGAGTTTTGAGTAGCTGAGACAAACACAATTTGCCTGTACAAACCAGTACGGCTAACAATGTCCTAATTGTTGTTATTGAAATGAGGAGTAATTAGTTAGCATTCATATAGCATGCTAGCTTTCACGTAGTTGATTGTATAGATCCAAATTCCAAAATAAAAACAACGCACATAGGACTGTTTGACAAATTCAACATAAGCTGAGAATTCTTAAATCCAGATAGTTCCTGGGTGGTGCTTCATTTAGGAACCCTCCGGGGAGGGGCCAACATTGTGGGTTGTTTCTTCACCTGCCTTCCTAGAGTAGAGGCCGGAACATTAAAAATTACATCTCCTAGACCCCCTTGCAGTTAGGCTCTTAGACATGATTTAGGTTCCACTCAGCAGAAACATTTGCTCAGAACTTGAATTTGAGGTGGGCAATGAACACCCTTTCTGTTCAAGTGGATCCTAGCAGAGCAAATGTGGTTCTGGAATCACCATGTGTGGCGGCAGCTTTTGTCCCTGGATCACCTGCTTCCTGATGCCCGATTGTCACAAAAGCACCAGCTCCCTTGGCTGCCCGGCACTGCGGTGTAATTCAATGCTGTTCTAGAGACACAGCCCCGCGTTTGTCTCTTGTACCATCCTGATGCTTCTGAAAAGTGTTTATTAGCCTGGGATAAGAATCTGTTCTTACTTAAAGTAGCTAGAATGGGGTCTGTTCTCTGCAACTAGACTTTCACCCTAACTGCTGTGACTATTCTCAAGAAAACGGGCAATCCAGGATTGGCAATCTTGTCTGATTGGGTGTGAAAGCAACAAGATACCCAACCTTCAGAATGTGGGTTACCTGAGCCAGAAAGCTTAATGAGAAAAGATAAGATGCTCAAGGTTAAAATTTTCTTTTAAAGACACAGTCAAAAGACAAAGGCGCATCGGTGGATGCCCTAAAATGCCTCTTCTGTCTGGTATGCACAGGGCCGATGCAACTGCAGGCCAGACGTGGTCCGCTCTCGCGGGTGGCTGAATCACAGCACAGGTTGTGCGCTCCCAGCTCCACACGTCCTTTTTTGTAAAAATAGGACAGTTCTGGGAACAAAGGGTTGGAAAGAGGATGTCTGGGCAGATTCAAACCCCAAAGAAGCTTTCTCACAATGGAAACAGGCCCCGTGGCTTAATGTAAAAATCTCACCTGGGGCGAACGCTAACTGGGTTCCACTCGCGGGATCCCTCTCTCGTTGCCTCTGGATTCCTGATTTCTCTATTCCTCCTACCTCCACCGACATGGCCCAGCAATGCCTGGGGGTAAATACAGTCTTACCTGGGAGGGAAAGGCCTACACACTCAATAAATTGCAAGATTTTGCTCATGAATACCAGCAGAAACTGGGGAGGTACGGATGGGAGTGAATGCTAAAAGTCACAGAACCGGGAAGAAAGGAAGGTAATTTTAGATTAGGCTGAGTTTATCAAAACAGAGGCACCTGCTGGAGATTCTAGATTCAGTGTCCTAGCTCCAAGAACAGAGGATGGTCCTGAACCAAAGGACTTTGAGATGCCGGAAGTGCCTTGGCTGGAGACAGAAGAAGGAATCAAAAGACTTAAGGGGACAGGAATGCTGGAGTGGATTTGTCATGCTGACCTTGCTCATTCACCCCGTGTTAGGTTCTTATTGCTGCTGCAACAAAATGCCACAGACTCACTGGCTCAAAATAACACACGTTTACTATGTGACTGCTCTGGAGGCCAGGAGTCCTAAAATCAAGGTGTTGGCAGGGCTGCATTTCTTCTGGATGTTCCTGCCTTTTCTGCCTTCTAGAGGAGGCCACCTGCTTTCTTTGATCCACAGCCCCTTCCCCAATCTTCAAAGCCAGCCACGTAGCATCTTCAAATGTCTCCTTCTCTCTCCCATCTCTGCTCATGTCATCCCACCTTCTTCTCCAACTCTGACCTGCCTGTTTCCCTCTTGTGAGGACCCTCCACTGGGCTACCCCAGGAATCCAGGGTCATCTCCCCGTCTCAAGATCCTTAATCTACCTGCAAAGTCCTTTCTGCCATGTAAAGTGAATATTCACAGCTTCCGGGGATTAGGATGAAGTCGTCTTTGGAAGGCGATTATTTTGTCTACCAAGCTCTCTAATGATGTCCCCTGAGAGGGACCAGGTGGCTCATTCTTCATCAAGGCATTGAGAAATCTGCTAATGAGGGGATGGCCAGGGCCTCTGTAGAGTGCTGCAGGCTGGGGCCGAGGTGGGAATCCTGTGTCCAGGAAGGGCCCCTGGGAGTCCCAGAGTGGCAGAGGCTAGAGCCAAGGCAGGCGTGGCTACGAGGGTTTTTTTTTGGATCTTATTATATTTGAAGTGATGAGAGTAAGACACATAAATAGAGATCTAAATCTCATAAATATGGCCCAGAGACAAAACTACCTTTAGTTGTTGGGAGTTAGGGAGGCGAGGTTCCCTTGTGCTTGTTTCTCAGCTCAAAGTCCATGAGTGATCAGAGGCAAAGGGGTTGACAACCATTAAAATTAACAACCAGAATAAAACAATAATGGCTGAGAGAGGTTGTTCGTTTTGTGTTTTCACTTTTGGGCACCGTGGCGGGAAGGCAGAGCACACCGTGCTCTGGATTCTGGCGCTGTCTCTGGCGGGGCCAGGCCCCAGCTGGAGGACATGGTGAGGTTTAGGGCCATAAGCAGAAGCAGTTACAGGAGATGTCAAAACACCCTCTAGAGACATTAAAATAGGTATGGGCGATATTTTTAGGAGGAGAGACATTACACAAAAGAACGGGAAAAGATTATCACTTGAGAAATACCACTACTATTAACTAATATTTATTACTGTTTATGTGCCAGCTTTGTGTTAAGCACTTTACTTACATTTAATAATTTAATCATTATTTCCTCACTGTGGGGGGATGAGGTGAGTGAGGCTCAGGAAAGTCAAGCCATTTGTCTGACTATCCTCAGCTGGGACCTGGGGGGCACAGACACTGCCGCTGGGCTCTTCTGTACAATGTTTGACAACCGCACCGCTGGCCACCCTCGACACGTGTCCCGTGGTTTCCTCTGAGACCTGCACAGCTTATGGAATCCAAGTTACACTGTGTGTGAAGACTGAGGCTTGCCAAGATGAAATAACTTACCAGAGGTCACGTGGGTTCTTATTAGAGAACTGGGACAAGAATTTAGGTTTCTGACTTTCAGCCTCCTGTTCCTTTGGTGACAATATACTGTCTGATTGTAGAATCACTCAAGAGGTGAACAAAGCTCAGGATATGAGATCAGCCCAGTCTCCATGTGATAAACCAGACCACAGACACTCCCCGGATACACGTTTACCCCACGATGAGGACAGGGTAAGAGCTGTGTGTAACGTGCCCTCCCTCCCCTCCCAGCAGCCTCACGTGGCACACGGGACATGTCTCCAATCGGCACCTGTCACATCTGATACCCACCCAGGGCATCTGATATTCACCCAAGGGCATGAAGCAAACCTACAAATATCCATGTGGATAAAAGTCACAATATCGTGTTGAGAAGACACATGAATGTTAGAGATGAATGCATACAACATAACTTAGATGAAGTTTTAAAAATGTAAACAATGCCATACAGTTTTAAGACTATGTGCATATACAGTTTAAGCATAAAGAAAGGCATGGGGTGCCAATTGTCAGGGTGAAGGAGTGGCTCCCTTGGGTGGAAGTTGGGGGGAGGGGAGTGGAGGTGCAAAGGGATGAGAGGGGTGTGATGACTGCACCTGGGATTCATGGCTGCAAATCTGACGAAGAGTTTGACTCTTTCCAGGCAGTTTTTCCGATGCTCCAAGAGCCATTTTTGGTGTTGGGACCAGCGCGGGTGGTGAGCGGAGTGGAAAATCCTGGCCTTGACCCAGCTATGTCTAGATAAACTGGAAATTTGCCCTGACAGTTTTTTTTCCCTCTATTGTGCAAGGCAGGGCCGAGTGATGTCATTGGGACATGCAGATGTCTCTGTCCTCTTCTTTCACCAGAGCCAGGAAAAATGGTCTTTGCAATCAAGTGATGCTTCTTCCTTCAATCCAGATTCAGCAATCTATAATTTCCACACCTGTGGCCACAGTCCAGATTCCTGGAAACTTGAGAAATCCTTTTCTTTAGAGAGAAAGAATACCTTACTGCTTTCAGCTTCAAAAGAGAGTGCTGGCTCACCTCCAGGACTTTAGAAAAGCTATTTGCATCTCAGCGCCATTACCAGGGGCACACACACAAAAGCAAATTAATTGTTTCCTTTCTACCTTCCTTTATTTACTTATATAGTCATTCATTTAAGGAGCAAATGCTTATTGAGCATCTACTCAGGGACTGTAGACACAGAGATTACCTGCCCTATAGGGGAGCATGGACAATAGAGGAGACAAACTAGGGGACAGACAGCTACTGCAAGGCATTGTACAACAAGAGGAGAGGGACAGGGAGCTCAAGGCAGGGTCCTGAACACAGCACGGGAGGAGCTCTGACTGGGGAAAGTTTTGGGAACAGGACCACGGGAGATAAATCGTAAAGGTCTAGCAGGAGTTAGCTGGCTGGAAAGTGGGCAGCAGCAGTTTTGGACAGAGTGGCAGATGGAAGGTTAGAAGGCCATGGGAGACCATGATGCATGCGGGAAATGCTGGAGACAGGTGTCTCTTGGTGGCAGCAGTGGGTAGAGGGATGAACTGCCTATGAGACATCTAAATGGAGATGCCGTAGAAGCAGTTGTGTAGACAAATTTAGAGCTCAGAAGCATGGCTGGTAGAAGAACCTACATAGGAGACAGAGGGATTGGAAAAAAAACCAGGCAAGTTTTGTGGTCCAGAAGCCCAGAGAATAAAGTGTTTCAAGAAGAAGTGGATA
>NW_012155729.1:4070688-4076668 GCF_000956105.1 Propithecus coquereli
TTTAAAAATGGGCAAAGGATCTAAATAGAAATTCAAGGGCAACACACGTAACCTAAACATCTGTACCCCATAACATGCTGAAATAAAAAAAAATAGAAATTTTTTCAAAGTAGATATAAAAGTGACTTATAAGTACATGAAAAAATGCTCAACCTCATTAGTCATGGGGAAAATGCCAGTCAAAACCACAACCACTACACACCCACTAGGATGGTTATAATAATAAAAAAAGACAGACATAACAAGTGCTGGCAAGGATGTAGAGAAATTAGAAGTTTTATTCATTGCTAATGGGAATGTAAGATGGTATAGTCACTTTGAAAACCAGTCTGGCAGTTCATCAAAAGGTTCAGCATAGAGTTACCTTATGACCCAGCATTTCCTCTCCCAGGTGTATACCCCAGAGACATGAAAACGTATGTCTGCAAGAAAACTTGTACACAAATGCTCATAGCAGCATTATTCATAATAGCTAAAAACGTGGAAACAACCCAAATGTCCACCAACTTGATGAAGGGATACATAAATGTGGTAGATCCATGATCCACATGATTTTGTCTGGGTCAAAGAGTTGGCAAAAATAATGACTTGGACTTGTCTCATGTTACTTTTGCTGGGTTTTATTACTTTCTAAACAAGAATGTAGAGGAAAGGAGATGTTGAGGAAGGAAACATTTTGTAATGGGTCAAGTCAAGTAATCATTGCTATCTGGTTTTTTACCTGCTCTTCATAGAGATGAAGCCGAGATTTAATAATATTGGTTTTTAGGACCCTTTAGCATGAAGGGTCTTCCAGGTAACAGAGTCCTTTACCCTTCTATGGGCTGGAGGTTGCGGGGATGGGGAGAGGAGGAGATAGCACGTCACTGGACCTGGCGTCTGTGTTCTGAGTTCATAATTCCTTGCTGGGCCCCAGTTACCTTACCAAGCTCTCCCATGTTTCATTTCTTGCCTTACCTTTGGGTCTACTCAAATTTTCATGGCATTGGATGGGTCCTGGCCATAGCATGATCATATGAATTTCTTCAGAAACACTCAAATGCACAGTGCAGAGAGAGAGTGGAGGATGAGCATGCTAATGTCTGTTCTTTCCTTTAAAAACTCTTTTGCATAAACGGTAGGGTATACATGTATGTGTTCATTTAAGCTCTGCTCTAGGACACGGTTTCTCAAATGGCATCATGTGAGATGTCACTATTCTGCAAGAGATGTATGAAATAGTAAACACCATTTTTTGAACTTCGCACACACAATGCTGGTGTTGCGAGTGGCCTAGCAGCCCTGGAGGTATTTTGTTAGGGATCCTCCAGCCCTGCTGCGTGGCAGTGAACAGTGGGACTGTGTCCCTTCTTAGTTTTCTATGGCAACTGGGAAAGGCTGTCGATGACTGGTGGGTGCCCTATTGCTTCTGGGAAGGATCCTAGGATGAAGACCTCAGCCTCTTCCTCCTGCAATTACCTCCCCCAACCAACCTTCCCACACTCCTGGAAGACACAAGGAAGCAAACAAGTTGGAGAGACATTTTCATTCCAAAGAAGGAACATTTATGTGTTGCAACTCAACTTCCACCATGTTGCCGCCATAAACATTGCGAGGCAGGGTTTATGCGGGTTAGGAGAGAATTTTATCATGACGTTTGCGATTTGGTTTGCCATTTCTGTTCAGTTATTCATTATGCGCTGTGTTATAACTTATAAGCATTTATATTTTCAAACATGTTAGAATGTCCACGTGGTGATTTTTGAAAAGGAGATGTGAGAAGGAAGAGGAGGAGAATTCTAGGTCTAGACCTGCAGACAATACTGATAAAGCGATAACATGAAGAAGAATTGCAATCTTCTGAGTCATTTCATTGTATCAGTGCAACAAAGGGCGTACCCAAAATTGGTCTGTTCGTATTTGCGATGGAAACTGCTTACCAGTGTATTTCACAGGCCATCCAAGCCGCCTTCCCCCGTTTGGCTTCCTCCGTGACAAACAACTTGTGACCGCAGCAATGGCGCCAGCAAAATGGAAAAGATCCTCCACCTCGAATCTGACCAGTGAAGGTGCTGATTATTTGAAATGGCCACTGGAATCTCCAAACGGCATAAAGCGTTCGCTAAACAAGAATCGCTTTCAGAGAAATGGCTCCGGAAGCAATTTATTTCGTAGCAGAACTTACTGCCCCAAAATGGAAAATTCATACCTTTGGTGAGAAATTAATAATCCCCAGCGTGTAAAAGCGTACTGAGTTAAATGCTAGGCCAATTTTAGTGTAAGAAATTGAAAAAAATTCCACTCTCAAACAGTAAGATAAATGGATATGTTTAGTCAGTTAATGCTAAAGTGATTTTGTGCAGGAAACTGACAGAGGCAGCAGTAGCATCTCTCTGCATGCCAATTAAGTCATATGTAAGGTTTGTAGATAACGATGAAATTCAAGAAATGTTTTCAGCCTCAAAAAGCTGTTCAAAACAAGCAGAAGCCGAGATATATTTTATATTTTGTCTGAGTGTCTTGAAACGCACCTGTTTTGGAGGACCTGTGTTGGCGTCGGTGCTGGATCCCTCATCCGTGGTCGGCTCCATAAGAGTCACCTCTTTTGTAGAACGAGAAAGCCTGATATTGTCCCAACACGCTGATGTGTTCGTGCAGAGTTGTTGGGGTTAGAAATTCTTGGAGAGGAAACAACAGAAGTTTTGGATGTTGCTGCAAATTTCGTTAGCTTCATTACACAAAGATCAGTTCAATTGAGAATTTTTTTTTTTTAAATTGTGTAAAAATTCAAACAGAGAGACATAATCTCCTCCAGACAGAAATGTCGCTCTTGTGATTGAGGGGTGCTTTCAAGTAGATACAAGACCAGGTTTTCCAAAGCGCTTTCGAGATGAGGAATGGCTTGCTGACACTAGCCAGACGGACAGATGTTTTTCATGATGTGAACCAGTTGGATAAGTCTCTGCAAAGCCCTGGAGAAAATATTTTCGCTCCAAATGTCAAGATATTCTGGATTCAAAAGGAAACTGGATTTTTGGAAATATCATGTTGCAAAAGAAAGGCTCGAGATGTTTCCATCACTGCTTGGGCCTGAAGCTATCAGTAAGTCTCAATTCTTATTTAAAAGAACGTGGAAGAACAGCAGAGTAAAACTGAACAGTATTTTCCTTCTCTTTGAACACAAGTGCATGACCAGAGGAGGGAGCCTTTGTCTGAATCTTTGACTGAGCCTGAGAACACAATATGGAGAGAAAAGGAAAAACCTTGTAAGCTGCAGCCCTGACATGGCCCCATACTCTCTAGATGGGACTCGTGGATCTTTCCGGAGACCAGACCTGGGTTTCTGGGTAAGACAGTGTCCTGCCAGCCATAGAGAAGCTATACTTGCAACTTCTCACATGTACCAGCAAGCTTTCTGTTGTTTTATAAACACCAAGAGCGAGAGCAAAAATCATGGTATTTTAGTTGAAAATGAAATCCGTGTGTGTTTACCTCAAGTTCAACTCAGAATTGAAATTTTAGGCAGCACTAACAAGCATATGTTTCCCATCAAAGAGGTAAATTTTGTTCTTTATTTTCAGTTTCAAAAATAACGCTTAAATGTGGGTATAGAGATGAAGAAATAGGCCTGCCTGTGGTCCTGGCTGCTGGTGGCGGGTGAGGATGGGGGATGGAGTGGGAGGATCCCTTGAGCCTGAGAGTTCAAGTCCAGTCTGGTTGACATAGCAAAATTCTGTATCTTTGGGGAAAAAAAGTAAGTTCGGCAAAAAGCAAATATGGCTATCTCTTGCTCCTTTTATACCACCTTGCCTTCCACCATGGGGTGACACAGCAAGGTGGCCCTCACCTGATGCTGCCCCTCAACCTTGGACTTCCCGGTCTCCCGAACTGTGAGCCAAATAAATTTCTTTCTTTCTGCTTCTTTTTTTTTTTAGTGTGTGTGTGAGGGGGGTCTTGCTCTGTCACCCAGACTGGAGTACTGTGGTGTGATCATATCTTACTGCAACCTCCAACCCCCAGGCTGAGGTGATCCTATCAGCTGGCACTGGAACTACAGTCCCAGCGGCTGGGTCTACAGGTGCACACCACCACGCCCAGCTAATTTTGAAATTTTTTGTAGAGACGAGGTCTCACTGTGTTGCTCAGGCTGGTTTTGAACTCCTGGCCTCAAGTGATCCTCCCACATTGGTTGGCCTCCCAAAGTGCTGGGATTACAGGCATGAGCCACCATGTTCAGCCTCTTTTCTTTATAAATTACCCAGTCTCAGGTATTCTGTTATAGCAGCAGAAAACAGACTAAGACAATTGGTTTCTCAATTCTGTAGATTTCTACCATGGGTGTTGCATAAATGAGAAGTTAATTTATTTACAACAGAAAGAGTTTTGTAATCAGTATCTGGAATAAGTGTTTATTAAATCATAATAAATGTTAAAAACAAACAAAAAGAGTTGAAGAAATAAATACATAAAAATTTTGTCATTGCTAGTCTGATTGTATTCTATTTTTATTTATTTTGTATTTGAGCCTGGTCACGTCACTTAGTAAGAAAGTCTTTTCCAAAAGTGTTAGATAAAACCATGTCTTAAGCTATATTTTTCTCATATTTATTTGGCTTAAGGCTTTAGAAGTTTTGCTATATGTTGTTTGTCAATAAATTTTCATGCTGTTAATAACATTAATTGGAGTACATTTACAATATTTCTTTGAATTAAATCAGTTGAGCCAAATTCAGAAAAATTGTATTTTGGCTTAAGCCAGTTATTTAACAAAAATTTGTTAGATTTACCTTATGAGTTTTTAACATTTTTGAAAAGGAAGGAAAGAGCTTAATTTGAGAAAAATACACTAAGTTTACCTATATTTCCTATTTTTTTTTTTTTTTAGGAAAGATTGCTTTAAAAGTCATTATTAGTTTTAAACAAGGGAAACAAATTCTGACTTGCATATACCAAATGCCACATATATTTCACGCATCTTTAACTTTTTTGTAGCCTGAAAATCGTCTAAAGGGTTCCTCCAGATTAAAAAGACCAATAAGTTTATTCTTGGGAGACTTAATTGCTGTCATAGAAATTCACTCTCAGGGTGTCAGAATGTCCACCAGCCACAGGCATTTGCCACAAGAACTTTAGTTCCTTCTATTTCTGATCAACACGAGACTTTTTTCTAATTAGTATAATAATTGTTAAGAATGCATTTTTATTTGTGAAATTGGAGGCTTGCTGATTAAGGCAATTGTTGGAAATGGGCTTTTGGTGGTAAAATAGTGGTATTCAGCATATATGGGTGGCCTAAAATATTTTGGAGACGTTACTTACAGGCGCAAAATACATCCCTAAATGGGACTGTGTCTAGAGGGGAGTCAGGGGTTTTCTGGTTGCCTGATGACAAGCATGAGGGTAACAGAGTCCCGTGTCTGCAACATGGTTTCTACCTCCAGAGAGTCCCATGCAAGCTGTGGACAGATCTCTGAAAGGTCAGAGACTCCACTGAACTTGCAGAACCGTCCCCATCTGATTGCTAGTAAATGATTATATACAAAATGTTGATGATACGTGTGGCAGTATTGGATTTGTGACTTGTTTTTATTATAACCAGGTGGCAGAATTGTGAGACAGGTGCCAACCATCACCCACTTGAAACTTTCCATACTACTGTTGTCTATCAAAAATAACTAAGAATTTTTTGTGGCCAAGCACAAGTGCACATGGCTTCTGATTTGCAACAGCCAGGTTCATCAACGGATGGTGTTTTGCCGTTTAAGTGGACCTTGGAAGAAAGGGGCAAGGGATTTGAAGGATTAGCAATGGAAGGGGTTGCACTATTGAGCTGTAGAATATAAATTGAATTAGGAGGGGTGTGAAGCCATGCAGGTGGTTAAATGCTGAGAAAATATGATGGAATCAAATAATAGAAGCAAAGAATTATTGCCATGTTCTTTTTGATGCTTTTTCCCTTCATCTAAAAAAAGTTTCAGTAGTAGGACCCCAAATTAAACCT
>NW_012155729.1:4077913-4088717 GCF_000956105.1 Propithecus coquereli
GTTGGCGCCACGCTGTTTTATTACAAAAATATCATGAAAACTTCTAAAACAGAACGATCCTTTCTAATATTAAAAATTTGTTATTTTTTATTGTTTTCTGTGCGTGAGTTCTACGCAACTTGAAAAACAGTTCACGTAGCTCCCAAGGTGAAGAGTCATATGAGTTACATATGCTTCACGTGGCCCTGGGATCAAAACTAGCGTGAGTTAAATACAACTCACACGGCAGTGAATGTGTTAAGAAAGCAAGGACTTGTCTTGGAAAGGAATGTTAAGGTGGGTGGGACTCTCTCTAGAGTCTTCAGGGAGAAATTTAGAACAGAGAAGTTCATCAGAGTTCAACTCTCAATTCCCTCTTATCTGCATTGTCCATCTGGTGGGGGTTTCTGAAAAACAATTCAAGAACTTATGTTAAGATATTACCTTTTAGTTTCCATGGGGAACTAAAACACCTTGTGGCTCTGGCTGGCTTGCAGGACTGTTCGTATTGCTACCAGGTTGCTCATTTACTTTTTGAGGCTAGCTAAGTGCCTGGAATTTCCCTTGAAGGAATTCAGTGTTTATCCTTTACTTCCACACCTTGGGATGCCTGGCAGGCCCCTAGGAGGCATCCCTGATCCGTCTCAATCATACACAACCAGGAAGGAGAGGGACCGGAGCCCCTGGTGATGTATCTCAGAGCCTATCTTTTGAACCACTGAGTTAGTCTTTCTTCCAGTCCTTTAGACAACAATGGTTCTCAGCGAGGTGTGGTATGTTTTGTCGACTTTTCTTCTGTCCCCTCTTCTAATCTACACCAGGAGAGGACCTGATATGGTATCTAGTGTCCTGACCCAGTCCAAATGCCCACCACTGAAGCTGAAAACGGATCTGACACTGTCTCGGAGAGTTAATTGCCAAGAGCTACGAGTCACTCATTCCCCTCTCAGAGCTTGCGATGACTGAGTGGAAAACAGAGACGCTAGCATTTAAAGTAATCCAGGCTTTATCGGTAAGAGACGGACTTGCTTTGGTTAAAAGCAATTTTACAAAGGGATTTGCACACCTCGTTTCTACTGTTTCACCAAAGTCTTGACTCATTGCTGCAGGTTGTATAATTAATCACGTTAATCTAGCGGATGATGGCAAATGCTTGGTAATGATGTCTGACTGGGGCGTTTCTAAGGAACCTTTTTTGTTCAATTAGGAGATAATAGCTGAGCACATGGAGGACCCAGGGTTGTAAAAGGCAGTTGCGTGTCAGTGTGTTTATGCCTAGTTTGATACAAAGGCTTTTCCAGCCAACTATTCCAATAAATTGACATCACTATGGTATGTGAATTTAAAAGGGGTCATTATTCAACAACTAATTTTATTTTAACATATACTTAGGAGCGACCAATTACTGCTGGGAGTAATAAAAGGTGCCCAGATGAACAGAACTGCATTGAGCACCAAGGATGATTCCCGGACCCCTACTTACCCGTCTTCTTTCCACACAGAGTCGTAGGTTTGGAAACTTATCTCCTCTTACGTGTGCTACACGGAACCATTAAATTGCAATTGTATTTATTATTTCTAGCTGCAGTTCCCTTGAAAACAAATGAAGAGTTTGTCCTCTAATTGGGTCTGTACTGTTCTGTTTTTCCTAAAAGGTCACATTAAAATTTACATTTCAGTTTGGATGCTTTTGACTAGAAGTAATAGAAAAGCAAACTCAGACTGTCTTAAACAAAAAGGGAGAGTTAGTGGCTAGAGGCAGAGCGGGCTTAGCTGTTTGATCAGAGCTCTGCTTTTAGTCTCAGGTGTTTCTCTCCACTCTGCCCTTCTCTGGCACACTCTAGGTGTGCGGATGCTGCACATAGAAGGAGGGTGGCATGGAAATTGTGGAAATACGTTGATGTCCACTAGTGTACGCTAGTGACCTGGTCATCATGCTGGGAGAAGCCATAGACAATTGTGGAGATGACTTTGATGTCTACTACTGTCTACACCGGTGACCTGGTCACCATGGTGGGAGAAGCCACATGAGATGCTTGAATGGGGAGACTGAGCTCTGCAGCTGCTTGGTCAGTCTCTCCATTGACAAAGACTCTCTTCTCGAGCAGACTCGGGCTCCTCTGAGCTGTCTTCTTGGTGAGACCTCCTCCTTGGCCTATGCGGGCTGCAGATTCTCAGCACAAATTACTTTGTTCACCCATTCCCACACTAAGAGACTCAAACAAAGACTTGCAAAGTTTCTAACAGCTCAAGGCCCGACCCTAGGATGAGGACTCCAGCCTTCTTAACTTCCTGCCTGGGGAAGCTCGAGGCTGCAGGTAGACTTTACTGTTTGTTGCAGCCAACAGCTGAGGACAGGTGCCTGACTCCCAGTCTCGGTGGAAGGGTAGGAGCCTAACTCGGATAAGGGCCAGTTAACAAACCCAGAAGGACTAATCACGTGCACCAACCACCCGCCTTCCTGCTCTTTGTAAATTTCCTCTTCTGTGACTCCACTCCTATCTGTCTGTCTGTCTGTCTGTCTGTCTCTCTCTGTCTCTCAATGTTCTCCCTTTAAAACACCCAGTCACCTCTGCACAGAGGGACGATGAGCTCAGTTTATGCTAGACACTCTTTCCTATCTCAATAGACTAAACAAAATCTGTTTCTATTGCCTTTGACCAGTGTCTGGCATTGTTTATCTTTGGCACCATGTTCTTTAAGAATAACTTCCAAATCTCTACTCCTTCTCTGCCCTCCCCATTGTTGTTCTTCTGTGTTTATAGGACACAGAATTTAAAGGGAGACTTACTACTTCGTACCTAGAGGAACTGCTGAAATCTACCGTCTATCAATACCGTGTAGATAGTAGCTGGCCACGGATTGGAGATGTAATTTGAAATTGTTGTTTTCATAAGCGATGAGTTTGTGGTTGTGAATAAATGTACATACATATGTATAATGTAGCTGGTTTTACAACTTAAAAATTACTCATAAGGTTTTCACATCCCTTATCCCTGATTTATGGGTTTACTTTTAGATGACTAAATCCCATCGAGGTAAGTCCCCTGAAGTTTTCCTGGAGGTAGAAGAATCTGTCCCTTCTGCTAGAGAAGCAGAGATGTCAAACTCCTTTTCTTCTAATGGCTTTGGGGAGTTGCAATGTTCAAGATACATAGAGAATCTTGAGGCAGATAGTTTATGAAATGTTTGGACCAATTACGTAATTCATTTATTCTCTTGATGACCTTCAGCCAAGGGCCACCAAAAACACCTCTGTAGTCAAACCAGTTGGGCTTATTCCTTATTGCAGTGAGAGAAAACACGCACCGTGGGGAAAAGGGGGTAGCCCGGAAAGAGGGTGTTAAGCAGAACCGATGATAGGATTTGGGTTTTCATCGGGTGAGTTAGGAGGGGTCTAAGGAATTAGAGGTTTGCTCTGGAATGGATGATGCTGTGATGTCAACAAATCTTCCCGCTAGGGCTGGAGACTGGAGCACTGGAAGCCGCGACTGGTACAGCAGCGGCGGTCTCTCATTCGGGCCGAGAGACACAGCGAATCCTGGGGGTGTTGGATATTTGTGGGTGGCCCAGTGACCTCGTTTTTGTCTGCGCTTAGACAAAATTATGAAGTGGGCCTCCTTCATCTCATTTTACGGCAGTCTCAGAGTGACCTTCTTGGAGGCTGGTATTCTGCGAAGGGTGTTCCCCTCTCGCAGGAGAAGAACACGGACCAGCTGGCAGTTCCAGGCCAGCTTCCGAGCGTCCAGGGCCACTCTCGGCTCCTTCCTCCTTCATTCTGCGTTGTCACCTGCTCATCGTGCACTGGGATAACACTGCACATCAGAAACGGTTCCTGGCTTTAAGGAATCTACAGTTTCATGTTAAAAATAGATAAGAAATAGACAGCTGGCATGTATTCAGTCAACGAATGTGAACTGAGTGTCTCTACGGTCAGGTTTTGTTGTGGACCTGATATATTAATAAAAACACAGCCGGGGATCCTCCGCCCCCACGGAACCCTTCTTCTAGCAGAAAGAGATAAACGATAAACGAAGTAAGAAATATATTATCAATTTCCTTTGAAGATAATTATGGAAAAAAAATCAGACAGAGTCAGAGGGATGAGAGCTCTAGAAGGGAGCAGCAGACTGCAGTATTAAACTGGGTGGCAGAGTGGGTCTGCTCACATGGAAATATCTGGAACCGTTAGGTAAGGGAGATATATGGCAACTCAGGCATAATTCGGGGAAGAGAGACTGTCCTGTTGTTCCTCGACATGTCACCAGCTTCATTCCCTTCTTCTCCTTCCCTCATTGTAGTTGTCAAGGAGTTTTCTTGGAGATAACAACCACTTGCTTTTATTCTGCTGGTTGGTGCCTCTGTGTCTTCGAGATACTGCCTACTTTTCAGGTTTCAACACAAACAAATCCAGCCCTGGCAAAAGTGTGACCTGGATCCTGACGTCCTGGTTTCAATGCTCTTCCCTTAAGAGTCCAAGAATCGCAGCACAGGAAGACCTCACGGTCTTCTGATTGATCCTCCTTGTTCACACCCAAGAACAAAGCTAGTCATGGAATTCTCTGTTGAGTTGCTCCCAATGAAAGAGAAATTCACTGCCACCCAAGGTGGTTCATCCCATTTTGCCACAACTCTGTGCACACGTGTGCTTGTGCGTGTGTGTGTGCACGCGTGTGTGGCTTCCAACCATTGGTTGTAACGCTAGTACTTGGGGCCATGAAGAAAAATACATGGACTCTTCTGGGCAGCAGTCTTCCAGATAATTGACATGTTTCTCTATTTCTTTACCTGTATTTGTAAAAATTTATGAATGATTAGTATCATTAGTTTTTGCTTTTGTCTTCTCATAGCTATCGACATGTACTCTGGTGTTTCACAGACTTGAGTAAAATGCACATCCCTTAAAAGAAAACACAATACTACACTGTGTATAGGAGCCTTCTTGTTAACTTAAATTAGTTTTTATTATTTAAAGCTATGCAAATATAAATGGGGTATAAAGTCCCTATGTTTATAGTCCTTAGAAACATGAAACTTAAAAATTAAAAGCAAAAATGTAAAATTAGCAACATTAATATACCATGAGAGATTAAAATGTGTTTTTTTGAAACCAAATTACTTTGAACATGAAGATAATACTGTCATCGATGCCTTGTTATAACCCAATTCTCCTACCACTTTTTCTTTATATAAAATGAGGCTACAAAATTTATTATCATCTCATAGAGTTAGTGTGAGGATTGCATGAAATCATACACATTAATCACAATCCTTATTGCAGAAAAATGATCAAAAGTAGCATCTATTATTATTATTATAGATGTTATTGCTAGTGCTGAGTATGTAGCTGGTGCTTGGTAGCTGTTTGTAGATTTGAGTGGAACACTACGAAACCTTGCTGCCAAACACCATCCAAGTTTAGCGCTGGTTTCCAGTCCTCAACATGAAATTTGAAATTTGCTCTGAAAATTCCTGGTCAAGACTCTTTCTAAATTAAACAGACTTGCCAGTTGCTTATTAGCAACGGGGTCATCTCAGTGCAAGCAAGGAAGCCAGGGGACAGATATAATAAGATATTAATACAAAGGATATTCTGTGCTGCATTTGACTCTACTGTCATCAAAGAGTGGATATTTTATGTTCAGAACAAAGCAAATATTATTGATCTGTCTTCACTACCTTGGCTGCCCCTGAGATGCCGTTTTGGTTTTCTTTGTCTTTGAATGTAATAAATGCTAGTTCCTTGAAGGTTAATGAACTGCTTACACAGTCTTAGTGTAGTAAAACTGTAGACACTTCTTTCATTCCATAGTACCATAAAGAGTCGATCTACAACGTCATTCAGGGTCCTGAAAATACGTCACCTTCCTGTTGCCATTCACCAAAACTTGACTTTAATCATGCTATAATTCAAATCAAAGAACACAATGAAATGGGCAAAAATATCGTTACGTTGAAGGATCTTAGCAAAATAGAAGTCGTCTCTTTGGATTTGTCTTTTTGAGTCATCGTATTTTGAGTCATAAAGCAATGTTAAGTCTTATGCTTGGGTTTTTACTGTAGGGAGACAGGACGTCTCGACTGAACACCATCCCTGTGCTGGGTCTTTGTGTCCAGACGCACCAGTGGAGACACCGTGTCAGACGAGACTCCGGACTTCAGTAATGCAAAAATTTCGAAGTTGTATTACCAGCTCAGCTCAAGTTCCTTTTTCATTCAGAATATTTATATAGAAACACACCGAAGGACACACACACACACATACACACACACACACACACACACACATACACACTCCACATGGCTTTCTGGTGTGGAGTTAAAATGAAACTAAAGACCTTGGTTGTTTTGAGTCAAGTTCTCTGATAGTAATTTCCAGTAATTGTTTTTAAATGTCTCTTTCGAGTCAAGAGGGCTGAGGAAGACCTGCTTTGCCCCGGCCCACACTTTCAGCAGCTGCATTTCTAGGCTTTTTCATCAGGAATATCTTGATTTTCAGTTTCCATAGTGGGGAACGTGGGCTTCGTGGAGCCTTTTCTGGTGGTACCGGGGCCAGGTAGTATCAGAAGAGGCAGGTCCAGATTCTTCACCTGATGTCCGTGTGTCCTTTTTCCCAGCAATGATGACTGAGAATTCACGTGGGGCCACTGTTCTTGCTGTTCTCTTTTGCCATCTCCCTTCGCAACCACCTATCTCTTACTTTCTCAAAGAAAGGTCGACCTGTCGCCCACCTGGGATCTTAATAGGATGCATCACCCCAAGGTGCACAACCCTCTGTGCCTTTAATCTAATGGTCCATCGAAAATATTGGCGTCTGGAGTCTCCCTTCATCAAATTGCCATTAACTCATGGGAGCAGTGCAGGGGGTGAGAGGTGTTAGAACGAAGGAAGGATCATAGGACATTGTGAGCCCAGATACAGCATAGAAAATGGGTATGTCATGGTGATGACATTAAAAAAATGCTTCACCTTTTCCATCCCCTGATCACTACCGTTCACTTTGGAGAGAACATCTGACGGAATGAAGTAGAGACTCCGATTATGTCTGAAGGAGAGAACAACCATGAACACTGGAGCAGGCAGCAGCGCTGTAATTCATTCAGGTGGCAAACAGTTGGCAAAGGTCCATGCCCTCCCCGTCTGTCCATTCACTCATCCATCCATCTTAAAATATCAGAATTTCAAAATTCATTAAAAGGCTACTTCTGCTCACCACCTCTGCGTGTTCACCATCCTCAGCAGTGAGGAGATGCTGGGGGAATAACTTCATTCATCCCTGTCTCGGTCTGAGTCTCAGTTGCATGTTTTGCATGATTTTTAGGAAAAGGAAGGAAATAGGGTCATATTTATTCTCTAAAGATCACCTCTTTAATTAAAATATGTGAGTTTTCTACACTGCATAACAAATTACTACAAAGGCAGTAGCTTAAAACAGTGTGCATGGGTCAGGAGTCCGTGTGTGACTCTGCTGAGTTCTCTGCTCAGGGTCTGCCCAGGCTGAAATAAAGGTGAGGTGCAGACAGGGCTGCTACCCCTCTGCTGTACAGGGTTCTCTTCCAAGTTCACCTGTCGTTGGAAAGAGTCATTTCCTTGCAGTTGGATGACTGAAGTCCCAGTTTCCTGCTAGGTGTTCCCAGGGACCACCCTCAGCTCCTGGAGGCTGCCCACAGCTCCTTGCAGGGGTCCCTAGGGGCAGTTCACAGTAGGGCAGGAGCCTGCCTGCTGTTGCTTCCTTCCTCTACAGGGACCTCTCTGATCAGCTCAGACCCACCCAGGACAATCTCCCTTACGATGAATAAAAGTCTACTGATTTGCAACTCAATCATGGCAGTTCATGCCCACCCTCTAGGGAAGGGTATTATATTAATACATGGGGGGGGGGCGGGAATCCTGGGACCATGTTAGACCCACCTACCACAGTCCACTCTCTGGCTCTCAATAATTTATGTCCCTCTCCCTATGCAAAATACATCCACCTCTCCAAAAGTTCCTGGGAGTCTCATCCCATTAGAGCATCCATTTGAAGTCCAAAATCTCACCTGAATTTTAACAGCTCAAATCCCAAATCTAAATTAGTGCCATGTAGGAATGAAGCTGCTAGATGTAATTTATTGAACACAGCTGCTGGGGTATGGTTTCCCTTCATTTGAGGATGAATATGTGAAACAAAAACTGCAAATCATTTGCTCCCAACTTACAGTGGTGGGACAGGCATAGAATAATAGTTAGAAACTTTGTGTTGTTACAAAAGAAAATGGGAAAATGGAAGGTAAAACCTACCTGTTAAAGGCCATCTTGAAATGCAGCTGAGCAGATGGGAATTTCTTGATTAGATTTCAAGACAGGAGAATAATTCTCCCTAGCTCTTGATTCCAGCCTCTGAACCATTTTCCTTTTTCATGAAAGGTAGCTCCTGTTTGCTGTTAAGTGGTTTTATCAACCTGTTTCTTTTTAGAGAATGTTGGGGGTCTAACAGCCTCCTTTCGTTTCCGATTCTGTTCCTTTTAGTGCAAGCTGGCAGTGTTTCTGCTAAAACAATTTTCTTAAGAAGTTGGTGGGTCTTTGGTGAATTTCACTTCGTTTGATGATAAAAGCCACACTCACAGATCTTTTCGAGATAATCATTTTACTATCTTTCGCTTTGCAGAAATGGCTGAGGGGCACCCTAAAACTTCCTGAAGACCCTTTGGCTTGATTGAAGCATGACTTTACTCTCCTAAAAGGGTCACGTGTGTGACTGAATACAGCAACTTTTTAATCTTTCTGAGGTTTATCCATGCATCAGTTGATGGACATTTGGATTGTTTCCAGTTAGGGCTATTATAAATAAATCTTCTATAAATACTTGTTTACAAATTTTCGTGTGGGCATATTTTTTATTTTTCTTGGGTAAATGCTTTGGCTACCGTAAGTCCTTTCAATTTCCATACTCATCTTAGAATCTGTCAATTTTCAGTATACTACTACACAGTTCTTGCATATCTTTGGTTAAATTTAGGAGTGGAATTTCTGGGTAATAGCGGAAAAGCATTATAAGAAACTATTACATTTTGTCCAAAGTGGTTGTGCCATTTTACACATCTGCCAGCAATGTGTGCCATTTCTGATTGCTCAGCATTGTAAATTTTAGCCATTTTAGTGGCTGTGTAGTGATACTGCTTCATGATCTCAATTTGCATTTCCCAGATGATGATGACATATTGGGCAGTTTTCATGTGCTTACTGACTTAATTCAAATTTCTCTGTGGGGTATCTATTCAAGTTGCTTTGGCCATGTCTTTAATTGGTTGTCTTTTTTTTTTTTTTAACTTCCTTTGTTCTTTTTTTTAAATTTCAGAATATTATGGGGATACAAACACTTTGGTCACATAAATAGCCTCTGCACTGCCCGAGTCAAAGCTACAAGCATGCCCATCCCCCAGACAGTGCACACTGCACCCATGAGGTGTGATTTTACCCATCCCCTCCTCCCCACTCCCACCTGCCTGATCCCTGATGAATCTTACTTCCATATGTACACATAAGTGTTGATCGATTAGTCTTTTTATTATTGAACTGGAGAGTCTATGTATTCTGGGTACAGGATATTTTTTAGATATAAGTATTGCAAATAGTTTTGTTCAGTCTGTGGCTTATCCCTTCATTTTCTTAAAAGTGTTTTTGTCGAGAAGTTGTTTTTTTTTTATTTTGATGAACTGTAGCTAATCAATATTTCCTTTCATAGTTAGCGATTTGGAGATGCTGTCTAGTAAGTGTTTGTCTACTAGGTCATGAAGATATTCTCCTATGCTTTTCTAGAAGTTTATAATGTTAACTTTAACACTTAGGCCTATAATCCACCTTGAATTTATTTTTATGTGTAGTGTGAGATATGCATGAAGACACATTTTATTCTATATGTATATCTAATTTTTTCCATCACCACTTACTAAAATACTTACACTTCCCATTGAATTGCTTCAGTGTTTCAGTTGAAAATCAATTGACTGTATAAGTTTAGGTTTATTTCTGGACTCTTTAGTCTGTTCCATTGATTTATTTGTCTCTATTTATGCAAATACCACACTATCTTGTGTGTTGTATTTTTATAGAAAGTATTAACGTAAGGTAGATAGGTTCTTCAATTTCATTGTTCTTTTTCAAGATTGTTTTGGCTACTGTAAGTCCTTTCAATTTTCATGCTGATCTTAGAATCAATGTCTACAAAAATGCTATATTTTTTGAGAAGGAAGTGTGGAATCTATAAATCATTTTGGGAAATGATTTCTTTTATCTTTGTGATAGTATATATCTTATAGGTCTTATATATTACATATGCATGTGTTGTAAGTCCCACAATACAGTGTAACCATTTTCCTATAAACAGTTACATCTTTTTAAAAAAATTATTTATATTTTCCCACATGTTGAACATTTCTGTTGCCTGCATTTCCTGCTTGTAGATCAGAGATTCCATCTGGTGTCAGCTTCCTTCAGCCTGAATAGTTTGTTTAGCATTTCTTCCAGTGAAGATCTGCCGGTGACAATTTCTCTCAGATTTCCTTTATCTGAAAATGTCTATTTTACCTTCATTTTGAAAAATCACTATTTCTGGATATAATATTTTGGTTTGACAGCTATTTTTTTCTCCCAGCACTTTAAATATGATGTCCTATCATCTTTGGTCTCCATTACTTATTAAGAAGATTCAGACATAATTCTTGTCCCCTTATGTAATGTGTTATTTCTTTCTGTCTGCTTTCAAAACTTTCTCTTTGTCTTTGGTTTTTAGCAGTTTGCCTGTAATATGCCTAGAGCCAAATTTGTTTTGTTTTCTTTTTATTCT
>NW_012155729.1:4090742-4092897 GCF_000956105.1 Propithecus coquereli
GGTATCTGACTCTTCGGAGAAAGGGGGTCAGGAATCTGTGCTTTTAACAACTCCCCAAAGGGACCCTGCAGGAGCTGTCAATTCTTCATCTGATGAGGGGTGTGTGGGGAAACAGCGAGACAAGGAGAGGTCACAGCACAGATGCAATTTTCCGAGGTCCCCGTTGACTGACTATTCGATTATTGCCATTTTTTAACCTCTGAGACACTTGCAGGGATGAAGATAAAGGCCAGACCCGACATTGAAAACATCCAAACCCACATTTGTGGCGCAACCACTGGGGCCCCAGTAGCTTCCCTGAAGCCATCATCTTCTGAGGTTTGCTACAAAAACACTTAGTCATCCTGAGGTGTGACTCTTTCTGTCTGATGGACAGGAAGGGGGAAAGTTTTACTCATATCAATTAATAAAGAAGTTCTGGAAAGATCTGAAATTTCCAGAAAATAAGCCAACCTAGTAACACCCCTGGTCCTCTCTGTACTTGTTTTGAACCATCTGTAATTCGAATTTAGTCTGGGTGAGAAACGGGGTCTCAAAACAGTATTTGCTGAACATGGATCCATTTTCAGAGTTCCCGCAAGCTCTTCCTGAGACCCGCGGGGCTTTTCGTAAGTGCTCACTGGGGGAGAGATGGCTCGTCGGCCGTTGGTGGCCTTGTTTCTCATCTGCCTTGGTGTTAGGCTTTTACCAGGGTGCTCTGTCTACCCACGGGGGTGTCTGACCTGTGGATATCAACTATCGCACGTACTCCCAAGGAAAAATGCTGGAACAACCTAATCTGGGACGCAGAGGATGAAATTAACCTCTGACGTGTCTTTAGAAGAGCCAGGGGAATGTCTGAATGTAAAGGTTTTCAGAAAACAAATCCATCCACTTATCTATCTTGTCCATCTCATTAATTAACACCACCCCACCTGATTCCTAAAGCTCTCAAGATGACTGAGTCAACGTGATCACTTATTAGATATAGGACAGGGTAAGTGATTCTTTGATACAAAGTAACTTCCAGGGACGCTTGGCTGGTCTCTGACAAGCATGTGAGGTGAAGTCCAAGATATGCTTCTAATCAGAGGTGCCCAATAACACGGTTACTTCTCCACACACACACACGCCCGCATGCACGATTGAAATTGACCTACATCCTCAGTTGGGTCAGTTAACACGACATTGTGAGCATTTTGTAATTCTCTTGAAATTCTTCAAACACAGCCCCTTCAAAGGGCTGTATACTATTCCACTGGGCGGCAAAGACATCATTTATTCAACTTCTCCCTTGTCTTTGAACATGTCTGTTACTCTCGATCTCAGTGTTACCAATAACACTGCAACAGACAGAGATAGGAGAAAGTCACCATCGGCCGGGCTTGCCCCCCAGGGTCAGCGTGCAGCAGTCATAGGGGTGGGGGGAAGGACAATGAGAAACACCGTGAATGATTAAGATCGGAGTCACAGATCTCAGAGTGGCCTCGATGGCCGCAACGGAAAGCAAGCGTGAGCACTTTCTACCCCAAGTCTTATTACTGTATCTGCTTTTTTTGCAACCCAATCGCACTGCATCATCATGACATCCCGACAGCACCCCCTGACTCCCACCTGATGTGCTCTGGGCAGGAACTTCATTACCCATAGCTGCAATTTAGTGTGCCAGGCATAGCTGCAGATGTTTTACACATACTAATTTAATAGTACAAACCACGCTGTGACATGCCGGTAATTATTCCTGTTCTACAGAGAAGAAAACTAAGGCTCCCTGTCCAACGTCACAGCTAGTAAGTTGAGCTAGCACCCATCTCAGGCTGAGCCCTGCTCGGGACGATGCCACACGGCTGCTGTTGGTGCCGGTGCGGGATGGGGCTCAAATGTCACACTGGTCAGCTGAGCCTGAGAGGACCTCTGGCCCCCCAGAGAGCCACGCTGAGACAGGATTCTGCGTTAGGCAATTTCCTGCAGGTTCCACTGAAGGACACTGTGACAACACTAGCTCAGGGACAGAGGGTGGTGGTGGTTCATGGCTCATGCTTGGGGACAGTGTTTCTGGCTGCGTATCAGAGTCACGTTCAGGGCTGTGACCTTGGGGCCACATATGGCCTTCTGGATCCTTGAGTGCAACCTTTTGGCTGAATCCTAATTTTACAGAATAAATCTTTTTTTTTTT
>NW_012155729.1:4093882-4097136 GCF_000956105.1 Propithecus coquereli
AAAAAAAAAAAAAAGAAACCTTCACAGTGACATTAAGACTGGTGTTTGACCACATACCTGGGCACGAGTTCCTCACAGAGGTACAACTGATGTCCCGGGGTCCCCGCCTCTGGCAGGGTGAGGGTGCCCAGGCGGGAAGAGCCCGGAGCCCTGCAGTGCCGTCCCTCATGGGCACAGGTACAGGCTCCTAAGTCATCTTTTAATGGTGTGATCAGACCTCCAGCAGGTCTAGCTCTGGAATAATAAAGGATGCCCCAAAAACATCTAAAAAAATGCTTGACATCACTAACCATCAGGGACATGCAAATTAAAACCACAGCGAGATGCCACCTTACCCCATCAGAATGGCCATTATTAAAAAGTCAAAAAAAATGATAGATGTTGGCGCAGATGCGGTGAAAAGGGAACATTTACACACAGTTGGTGAGACTGCAGATTAGCACAACCCTGATGGAAAACAGTATGGAGGTCCCTCAAAGAACTAAAAGTAGACCTGCCATTCAATCCAGCGATCCCACTACTGGGAATCTACCCAAAGGGAAAGAAGTCATTACATCAAAAAGACACTTGCAATTGTATGTTTATCTCAGCACAATTCACAATCACAAAGATATGGAATCAACCTAAGTGCCCATCAACTGAGGAGTGGATAAAGAAAAGGTGGTATATGACTACCGTAGAATACTACTCAGCCATTAAAAAGAATGAAATAATGTTTTTTTCACAACTTGGATGGAACCGGAGGCCATTATCTTAAGTGTAATATCTTGTGAACGAAAAAACAAATGCTGCATGTTCTCACTTATAAGTGGGAGCTACACAGTGGGCATACATGGTCATGCAGAGTGGTATAACGGCCATTGGAGACTAAGAAGGGGGCAGGGAGAGGAGGATGAAGGATGAAACATTACCTATTGGGTACAAGGGACACTGTTTGCGTGATGGGTGCACTAAAAGCCCTGACTTCACTATTATACGATTCATCCATGTGTAAGAAAACCACCTGTACCCCCTAAATCTATTGAAATTAAAAAAAATGTTTTAAACTCCCTTGAAAATAAGAGAAAACTATAGGAAGCTTAACAGAAGAGGGAGAACCATGTAAGCAGGTCTGAGCGAGAACAGGTGGTAAAATTGAGTCGCGTCGCAGAAAGTGGCGTCAGCGGATGTTGAAGACACCAAGGCTTTTCGAATTCTAACATGCACGTGAGTGACCTGGGGGTGTTGTTCAAATGCAGATCCTGGTTCCGTGGGCCTGGGGCAGGGCCCGACATGCTGCATTTCCAACGAGCTCCCGGAGGTGCACCCGCTGTTGGTTTTTGGAGCACAGTTGGTAGCTGGAGCGCGCAGGGTTGCACTGATTCCTCCACGGCTGGTTGTGTTTAGCCGGGTCGGTGGATTTGCAGGAGGCTACTGTTTTCTTGAAGGCACAAAACCTCCTGGGAAAAGCTGTATGAATCCTCGCGCCTTTTGTACCGTTTGGATCCTCCCAAAGTCATCAGTCATGGATGAGTTGATTGAAATTACAGAAACATGTGCTGTAGCACAACAGACTCTACTGGGTCCAGAAATATTTATCTCTGATTTCCTTAGACATAGGTCCGTGTTCTGCCGGCGCTGAGGATCAGGACATGTTAGAGCTGAAAGGGAGAGTGAGGCGCGTTGTTCTGTTCGATGCTTTCATGTCATAGGTGATAAGAACGGAGGCTCCACGTCACCTGGCCAGGGAAGGGCGCAGCTTCTCACCGTCTCCTGTCACTTTTCCACTTCATCCCTCATCTGTGATTGTGACTGCTTGTCAGGAATGGGGTGGTTCAGTTTAGAGGTGATTTCTACGCACTCTCCGGTTTTATACTTATCCCCCGTTTCACTCAGATTGCAGACCCCGCGTCTGTTCGGGAGGAGTGGCAGAGATACGGCGGACATTCCGCTTTCTGGATGCTGGAATGAAGCTCCGGTGTCACGTGTGTGTATCTGCACAGAGTGTCCCCTCCCTTGCATGGAAAGGTGCCACCGTTCTCTCCCGGCTGCTCCGGTCTGCAGGCGTTAAAAGATTCCACGGGTAGACTCACAGGAGAAGGGACAGAACGGTGATTTGGGGAGGAGAAATCTGCCCTCGGTTCTTGGTTCACTGTGTCACTCACAGGCTTCTTGACATCACACCTTAGCCAACCTGGTCTGAAACGAACCTGGTAGCGTGCACACCGCACACGGGCAGAATGAGGACAAAAGCCCGTCATCACCGTGGGCTGCGGGGAGGAGGCTCCTGAGTCCTGTGACCGGCGCTGCCTGAGAACCACGAGCTGAAGCATCTCCCGCTCCCCACGGACCTCAGGGTGCCCTGTGCTGTCTCCTTTCCCCAGATGGATTTGCCGATCACTGTTCCCTTACAGGCTCAGACTTCCGTTCTTTCCTCCCGCCTTTTGTTATTGACTGTCTTTCACATTTCTCTTTCACACTAGATTATGAACAGTTTCGTGTCGGTAAATGTTTAACAACAAACCCTGTAAAAGAAACTGTATGCATATATATATTTATTTACACACTTAGGTTTATTACAAATTCCACTAGTGTAAAGGGTGCATAGTAAACCATTTACAAACAATAATACAGTATTATGCACAGTATTTTACTTATATAAATAATAAATATCACATTGTATGCTAATCTTTCCTGTCAGTTCCATGCAGTCCATGGATTCTCATGAAATGCTTTCATTGGTATTAACTCTCGTAGCTGCAGCCAACCTACGGTTGCAACGAAGAATGAGCGTCGCTCTGCTGTGACAGGGGGTTGATATTTTCATTTACATTAACAAGGCAGAGCTGAAACAATGAAGACACAGTTGTAACTTCACTCATTTGACAGTGACGTGAGTGATTACTTTGCTGAACTGAGTGACAGTTTCCAAATACTGGAAAAATATTCCTTAAAATTTGTGCCGTTCACAATGTCATGGCTACAGGCGCCGCACACATGGAAGTACAATCTGCGACATTAACATTTTCTTCATGATGTTCTTAAAATAGTCAATCAAGCCCAGATTTCTAGCAGTTGATACTTTCCCTGATGAAAACCCTCCCACAAAAGCCAAAAATTCAATTTCTCAATGTGATATTGTTGAAGCAGAGTTGGGAAAAGGTGTTCAGTAGCCCACCAGGCACAATAGGTGTGAAGAGCACAGGTAACAGCGCAAAGTAGTAAAATAAATAGGAAGTGATGAGTTCTGGGTATTTATTACTTTTATTTTTAAT
>NW_012155729.1:4097186-4098044 GCF_000956105.1 Propithecus coquereli
GGGCTGTGACCTTGGGGCCACATATGGCCTTCTGGATCCTTGAGTGCAACCTTTTGGCTGAATCCTAATTTTACAGAATAAATCTTTTTTTTTTTAATTTCAAAATATTCAGGGTGTACAAATGTTCTAGGTTACATGGATCATTTTAGTAACACTTGAGTCCTGGCTATAGGAGTGCCCGTCACCCAGATGGTGTTCATAGCACCTACCAGGGTGGTTTACAATCCTTCAGTGCTACTCAGACATGAAAAAAGATGAATTAATACCTTTTGCAACAAATTCTTCTAATAAAGAGATTTGTTCTGTGAAGTTTGGATTTGATCGAGGGGCTGCCCTTGGGGACTTGGAGGGCCGTGTGTGGCCTCGAGGCCGCCGGTTCCCCTCCCCTCCTGGTCTTCTGTGGCTCTGAATTTTCGTGGTGGATGCGAGTCCTAATGTGTCCTGTAGAAAACACTGTTAATTGTGTGAATTACTCTTACAGCCCTCGCAAGGGTCCTGCAAGGACATAGCAGTTGTTAAAAGACGTGACACATGGGGAGATTCTGGTGTCTGTTCACCTGTTCTGAGGTCACGGAGATGTAGGTCCAGTGCTCCTGTGCCCAGCAGTGCCGGGGGGTGGGGAGGACGTGGGGGGATCCCTCTGCGGTTCATAGTGGTTTGTTTCAGTTTAGATGCTGTCAGCCTGCCCAGTTTGGAATCCCGTAAGTCATGAAATCACTGCCACCTAGTGTCATTGCTTTTCTTTTTTTTTTTCATTTTTCTTTTCTTTCTTTTCTTTTCTTTCTCTCTTTTCCCTTCTTTCTCTTTTCCCATCTTTCTTTTTCCTTCCTTCCTTCCTTCCTTCCTTCCTTCCTTCCT
>NW_012155729.1:4108461-4121730 GCF_000956105.1 Propithecus coquereli
TTTAATTAAAGAAAGGCTCAGGGGCATGACATTTCTTTAGTTCTTCCTCGTGGCTTTTATATCTTCATGACATCTTAACTTGGTATGATATTCCTGGCCCACACTTTCTCTTTTCAGAACTTCATAGATATTATTGATGTCTTCTGTCATTGAATAGTATTGTAGAAAACTGTAAAACCAACCACGATCATGTCCTTCTTTAGGGTGACTTCCTCTCTCTGCCTAGTGCCTGAAGAATTATTTCTTTATCTTTGAAGTTCAAAAGATTTAGTAGGACAAGTCTTGCTGGTGAGCTTTCTGTATCACATTTTTCCAGACACAATGTGTTTTTGCGATTTGCAGCTTCAATTCTTTCTTCATTTTGGAGACATTCCCTTCTGTCTTTGAATACGTCTTTTGTTTAATTTGTTGCATTTTCTACCGTAGGTACAACACAATATTCTTATGTGTTCCCTATTTGTTAATTTCTCTCTAATTGCTTTTTTCTATTTAATCTGCCCTGGAGTATTTCTCTTATGTCATTGATTTGACTTTCAGTGATAATTACTTTGTTCTTTGCTTTTTCTAATTAATTACATCCAAAAGGTTGTGTTTTTGGTTGACAATTTATTACATTTCCAATCCCCTTCTTTTTTTGTCTTATGCTCTTATCTTTAGGATGTTATTTTATTAAATCAATGCTATTTTTAAGTTATTGTGTAGCAGGAATTAATTGAGAAGAATTAATGTATACTTTCTTCTAGGTTGGGATCTTCATTTTCCCTTGGTGTGGGTTGTGTGTGTGTGTGTTATAACTATGTTATGCTAGCATGTTAGCAGATATAATGTGCCTTTTCTTTCATCTTATTTATGCTTAGATGGATCTATCCGACATACTGTTTGCTCACAAATATAATGGATAAATAACTATTTGACTCTCTTGTCACTTTATCTAAGACCAGGTTTTTTTTTTTTTCTTTTCCACAAGTAAATTTAAAGGAAATTTCGTGTTCTATTTAGTTCTGTATAGTCTGCAAGAATGGGTTTGGGAGAAGGGATAGATTCAGGTTTGCAAGGAATTTGTTAGGATACTTGGGCTTTATGCCTTCTTCTGAGCTTTATAAGTGGTGACCATACTCCGGGATGGGACAGCCCCTCAGGGTCCTCCCCTCCTGGTCCTCACCCCCTCGGGGAGTCCTCCCTACACTGTCGAGGTTGGTCTGTGTGACCCATAGCACATGGCAGAAGCCACGGTGTCGCTCCTGCGGGCAGGTTATAGCAGATCCTGCAGCTTCTGTCCTGGCTGTTTTTCCTCTACTGCAGAGCACCTGCTCTGCTCAGCTGTGTTGTGTTGTGATCAGCTCTTGGAAAGGCTTTTAGGGCCAGTAAAGAAGCCAGGTGAGTGAGCTTGGAAGTGGAGCCCCGGCAAAGCCTCGCGGGACTGCGGCTCCTGCTGACTCTTGTCTGAAGCTTCCTGAGAGAACCGGAGCCAGGACCACTAAGGTGAGCCACCTCTCGGCCCCCTGAGACTGTGAGATAATGCTTGTTGCTTTGCGCTGCTAAGTTTTGGGCTACTTTGTTACGCGGTCATGGAGGACTGACATACTGGCCTGTTGAAAACCATCCCTGTAGAGAGGCTGCCGGGCTTGAGTTATGTCTTCACGTCGGTGTGTTTCTCTGAGCCCTGGCTCGTGTCAGGAAGGGTGATCTCCCTTCTTCACTTTTGAGAAGGAGGAAGGAGGAGGTACGCAGGGATGCCAAGGCTGGGCAGAAGGACTCTGCTCTGTGGGTTCCTTTCTCCATTTTGTGCATTTCCCTCCACAGAGGTTTGCATTATTCTTTGGGGAATGCATTAGTCTGCTCGGGCTGCCGGAGCAAAGTACCGCAGACTGGGTGGCTTCGACAACAGGAATCTCTTTCCTCCTGCTCTAGAGGCTGGAAGCTACAGTCAAGGCGCTGTCAGGGTCGGCTTTTTCCGAGGCCTCTCCTTGGCTTGCAGACAGCCGCCCTCTCGCCGCGTCCCCACACTGTCTTTCCTCCGTGCCAACGTTCCCGGCGGCTCTGTGTGTCCTAATCTCCTCTCCTTAGAAGTCAGACTGGATTAGGGCACACCCGCGTGGGCCTCATTTGAACCTAATCACCCCTTTAAAGGGACTCTCTCTAAATACGGTCACATTCCGAGGTCCTGGGGGCTAGGGCTTCGCGTATGAATTGGGGTGGGCCGACACGATTCAGCCCTGAACAGTTAAAATGGCAAAAGCTGTGAGTACTCATCAGTAGGCTGCCTCAGGAACCCCAATCATCTCATTCTGCTGGCACGTTGGTGGAGGTGGTGGGGGGATGGGGAAGACGGTGGTTTGTGAAATCCTACCACGGGAGCCCACAAAGATTCGAGTCGGAGTTACCAGGCCGAGAGGGGGGTAAGTCACCCCCGTGAGATACCATCAAGGAATCAAAGACTTTTCAAACTCTTTATGTTCCAGATGAAGGACCTCAGCCCCACCGAGGTAGAGCTATCAAGCAAAGCAAAAGCACAATTAAATATAACAATATATTTCAGCCAGTTAGAAAGTTGTGTATACATGCGGCTTCAGCGTGAGAATTTCTTTTAGGCAGAGGCGTGTTTTGACCAACTCTGACCTTGGACAAATCATTTAGCTTTTTATGCATCTTGGTTATTACTTCTATTAAATTTAGATGTTGGACTAAGTGACTTTAAAAACCTCTTCCGGCCGGGCGTGGTGGCTCACGCCTATAATCCTAGCTCTCTGGGAGGCCGAGGCGGGCGGATTGTTTGAGCTCAGGATTTCGAGACCAGCCTGAGCAAGAGCGAGACCCCATCTCTACTAAAATTAGAAAGAAATTAATTGGACAACTAAAAATACACAGAAAAAATTAGCCGGGCATGGTGGCGCATGCCTGTAGTCCCAGCTACTCGGGAGGCTGAGGCAGGAGGATCACTTGAGCCCAGGAGTTTGAGGTTGCTGTGAGCTAGGATGACGCCACGGCACTCTAGCCCGGGCAACGCAGTGAGACTCTGTCTCAAAAAAAAAAAAAAAACCTCTTCCTTTATGAATTTAAACGCTAAATCCCAGGAAGAGGAACTTAGGTTATACATTAAGCATAATTTTTAGGCTATTACAATTGTGACACTGAACTTTTAATGCTGGGAGTTTTGTTAGTTTTTCTCAAGTGTCTTTAGGAGAAAGGTGGCCTGCATTCCTGCAGTGGTTTATATTAATATATAGTTCAAACCAACCGTCGAGAGATTGTGTATCACTTCTTGGTTCCCTGTGTCTCTAGAAAGCATAAGATGGCCAGCTTTCAAGGGATTAGGTACAGATTTTAGGTTTTAACCTATTTCTTTCCATCTTTATGCATTTACTGGGAAAAAAAAAAAGGGAAAGGAAAAAAGTAACAGTCTCAACCACACGAGAGGAGGTGTTTCACGGAGAGTTAGGAGACCACCGCCATGCGCTGTTGCAAAGGCAGAGACCGTTTGTGGCTGGCTCTGCGTCCGTCTGGGTTCTCATGGGCGCTGCTGTCTTCGGGTCACTTCTGAGTAGCTGTAGAGGACCTGGCAGTCGGCTTTCTGCAAGGAGCCAGGGAAGAAGCTCAAGGACTGTGGGGTGAAAAGATGAGGAAGGGAGGGTGGTTTTCTGCTCAGTGGCAAATGCCGAGCGTGTCTGTTTGGGCGTGTGTACTTGTGTCCGACGGGTCTTTCTGTTGGGACACGGCTTCCTCAGTCTCGCAGTCCTGCTCTGAAAATTCAACGGGCTGTCCTTTCCCTCCATTTCTGAAATTGTCACTTGAGGAAAATGTCGGCTAATTCGGCGGCGTGCTTTTCTCCTTGTCTCCCCACATCATTTGGCTAGTTCACGATTCACCACCCGTGTGGGCGAGCTATTCTCGCAGCGGTAGTGCTGACATTGACCATATTCTCGTTTAAGTTAAAGGCGAATTCTTCTCTGTTGTTGACTATAGTAACAAGACTTAGGAGGAAAAGTGTTATTAATAATTTAGTCATGGTATCAGTGTGAGCATAATATTGATTATTACTATAATAGCTAACATTTTTGAATGAGATCTAAGTTCGTGGCACTGGCCTGAGCATAGTAAGTGTGTTAATTTAAAGGTGCAATTCTTTAAGGGGGTACTACTATTATTCTTCCTATGTTATAGACAAAGAAACTGAGCACTGAGGGGCTGAGTAATATTGCAGAAGAGAAAATGACAAATTCACACCGGTAATGTTTCTGTAGGTGAAAGCCTCATTCCTGTGTCATTAGGGGAGAAGCTTCTATATATATGTGGCAAAGATGGAAAAGGTTTAGAAATTATCCACTGAGAGGCAATTTCTGTAAAGGTACTTAGAGGTTTCATTATGTGTCATTGGAATCTTACATAATATCGGGGTATATCACCTAATTTACAAAAATGGTACAAATACCTCTATTTTATATCATTGTCTCCATATGAAGTTATTTTATTCCTGCTTAGCCAGGTAAATAGAAAAATTCATTAGTGATATTTTGAGATCTTGACTTTAAAGAGAAAAGACAGAGTGAGCAGTGACAATTCCTGGCATGGGTGTTTACACACACACACACACACACACACACTCCACACAATTACCTGTTCATTTTCACAAATAGCAGGATCGTGACTCGTGTCCAGAGTTGACTTGTGTGGAGGCAGAAACTGTTCCGAGCTGGGCTGGTAAGTCCCTTCCTGGGGACATTAGGTTTGAAACTGAGAAAGTCTGCTTGGTATCTGTCTTGGGCCTGAAACTGTAAGATAGAAAGCACAAAAGATGTTGTCAGCCATGTTGTTTCCTGCCATGTGCTTTTGCAGAGCAAGAGAAAAACAAACCATCAGATATGCAGATGTGGGTAGATAGGAGAACAAGATCCTCACCTGGTTCTAATTTTTTACTAGGTCCGATTACATTCTCATTTTCACGTTCTGAAAGACATACGGACATTCTTATAATAAATTATTTTTCCTTAAGCCAGTTTGAGGGTTTATTTTTGTAGAATGATTTTTTAAGGAAAAATTTTGGTATGTTTTTGGATGTATTTTAGTATATCTGAAGTGTGTGCTCTAAGACTCAAGGACTGGCTTAAAAAGCAAAGGAAATGTCAGCTTGTTCTTTAGGTGATGAATTTGCCATGCAAATGCGAAGTTTCCCTATCTCTGATAAGCCCCATAAACAGTAAAAATTCATTAGAGGCACTTGTGAGAGCTCCGTTTTGAAAAAAAGAAGACAGACAAAGACGGTTAAAATAGCTCTCATATGGTTTAGGGGTTTTCTTCCATGTGGCATTTTCAAATAAGAGCCAGTAAAGTAGATGCCTGACATTTGGAAGGGGAAATTCACAAGAGGTGCGTCTGAAACCCTTCAGATGCGCCATCCTGCACCGCCGCATGTCCCCTCCTAGGTCTCTTCGTCAATGCAAAGGGGTTGACAATATCTACTCATTGATATTGGCAAAATGAGATGGTGTTGAGTGAAGTTGCTGGAAACCCAAGGACTCCTGCCTCCAAATCAAGCCTCTGTAAGGGGATAAATAAAATTTCCTTCATGTGTGTCTCACAAATAGTTGACACATGAATGTCAACTCTGTCCTCAGATTGCAGAATTTAGAAAGGCTCTAAATGTTTCTAAATGTATGGTGCTGACGTATTTGATGCTGGGTAATGTGTATCTCTAAGTAGACCACTTCCCACGCACAGAGCCTAGCGCACACAGCTTGGATGAACCTGGTATACATTTAATATTTTCTCTGAGAGTACGACATCAGGTGCATTGGAGAGAGGCATCATTCATTACGGACACCAGAGGACCACGTGGGAAACCGCACTGCAATGTGCTAAATGGAACTATCGCGGTAGTATGTACGAGTGGGAGAATCAACCTCGTTATGGGCTTTTCTACTCAGATACCTGCTTTGCTGTTTTTATTCATCAACATGTAACTGGCCAACCCCTGCTGTTGCGTTTCAGAGTCCGAGATGGAGAAGTCGTCTTCTAGGAGGTCACTCAGAATCATGGTTCTGAGTCACTCCTGTGTGTTGAATACGCTTTCCAGACTATCCCATGAATGTGTTTGGAGATGTACACAGCCATGAAAATTATACAGTGCTATTTGGTGTATACTTTGTGTCATCATGCAAGTTTATTTGCTATAAATAATCCATCAGGTTTTTACTTTTCTTCTAAAACTTCTAAGATTAAGGGTGTCGTAAGAGAGTCGTGAAGTTTTCCATAGCTGTAGCAAAACTAGGTTTCTATTTTGGTGCCTTAATCCGGGCACGGTTGTGCCGTATCCGATTTCCAGTAGGGAAAGCATCGACCTCAGTGTCAGAGGGTGGCAGCTCCCTCTCCTGGCCCTGTGCAATCTTTAAATCCTGCTTTTTTCAATTCTCTGCTTACTTACATTACACTTAACCCCTTGTAGTCCTAAGGGAACATCCTCTGGGGACTCAATTGCCATTCTTTGGGCCATTAATTATGACCTTGTCAGAGCCAAGAATTTCACATGAAATGAGGTTGTCTGGATCAGCACTGTCCTTTAGAACTTTCTGTGATGACAGGAATGTTCTATATCTGCACTATCCAACATGGTGGCCACTGTCACCTGTGGCTAAAACAACAGAGCGACTGAATGTCGAGTCTTAGTCAATTTTAACTAACTTAAATTTAAGTGCCACGTGTGGTTAGTAGCTACCACGTTCGATAGTACAGTTTAGACACTCATGACTTCTGTCTGTAAAGATCTGCGTTGTGTCGCCACTCGCATCAAACACATTCATATCCCTGCCCCAAGACGGGGAAAGGATGGTCACACCACGCTCTGCCGAAAGCACCCTTTATTCTTTCTGCTAGAGTACGCCACGGCTTCTGCAATCGTGGCTCCGCGACACGGGCAGCTTGTATTAACAGTGACTTTCTGCTTCATGGCATAGTTTTGCCCTCAGATACTTCAAGTGACAAAGCCAGGTCTAACCTGCAGGAAGGTGCTGGCTCTGGTTTGGGTGACACATTTAGTCACAGTAAGACACAGGGAAAAGGCAAAGTAGAACATATACACGTGGGCTTCTTGATGAGACTGGAGTTTTATCAGTTTTCGTAGCAGAGATGAGAGGGATTTAGTGGGAATCGCGGCAGTAGCCACGGGGTGACTGGCAGTGGAGAAACCCTTGAATGCTCTCAATGGCAGCATCCACAGCCGCCCCCTAAACCACCCTGGAGAAACATACAGTCCATGAAAAACCAGCTGCCGTGTCGCTCATAGGCCCCTTTCATATGAAAATTCTAGCTCTTCCCCAGGCAAACCTGGTCCACATAACAACTGAGTTTGCGAAGCAGCTAACATCCAGGAGTCTTTATTTGCTTTACAAAAAACAATTCACCAAAGATTTTCTTTAAATAAACAGTCCCTCTGAAGCATTTAATGATGCAAAAAATAGCACAAATTTTCAGAGACATCATGTGAAAAAAGCATTCACCTGTATTTTATAAACCAGTGATTAATGTTCTAAAATAGACTGAAAGCCCGTCACAGATCTGTATTCCTCCGGGTTTCTTCGGGGAGCTGCCTCCAACTTGGTAACAGCATTAACTTAAGGCAGAAAATTGTTTTGAGGCAGTTTGTATGGAAGACACGAGACAAAGAAGGTTTACTGCCTTGTGTTGTATTGATTTAATTTTATTCTATCACGTACTGAAATTGTTGCCTTTAAGGAAATAGATACATTTTACTGAGAGTGTCAAGGGAGTTGAGAGATACTTTATGAACAGATTAGATTTTCAAATTCAGACTTTTCCTTCATTCTGATGGAGAAGAAATGGAGTCGAGGGGAGAGAGAGGAAGGAGGTAGCAACCAGTGTAATTGTCTCGCAATTGTCATTACTAGTCTCTGACACAAGAGGGAGGCAGAAATTAACTCAAGAGCCCTCCCTGTTCGTAATTCAAGTCATCCAACAATAGTCCCTCGTATGGCAAAGTGGAGAAGCACTTAAATAAAATAGTTTAATGCTCTCGTTATGAAACAGTTTATTATTTCTTCAATATTGGAAAGAGAACTCACGGTCCCTGTTTTTGCTGCCAGGCGGAGTTTATGGAAAGCAATGCACGTAGGATTTTAGAATCGGAAGTCAAACAAATTTGGAGTCAAGTTGGGTGAAATCAGTCTTGTGCTGTTTGCCGCTGTTTTATGAGAATGTTTTTCCAGCTCTGTTGAGGTATATTTGACATATAAAAATTGTATATATTTAAGATGTACAGTGTAACATTTTGAATATATATAACATAGTAACATGATTACCACAATCAGGCTAATCAAGATATCTATTAGCTCATGTGGTTGTAATACAATATTTTTTTGTGTGTGCTAAGAATACTTCAGATCAAATCTTTCAGCAAATTTCAAGGATACGGTATAGTATTATTAACTATAGCCACCCTACTGTACATTATATCTTCAGCTATTTATCCTGTATAACTGCAAGTTTGGACTCTTTGACCGATATCTCGCCGTTTCCCTCCAGCCCCCAGCCCCTGGCAACCACCATTCTACTCTCTGCTTCTACCAGTGACTTTTTTTGATTCCACATATAAGTGAGATCTGGCAGTATTTTTCTTTCTGTGCCTGGCTTATTTCCCTCGATATACTGTCCTCGGGTTCACCCATATTGTTGCAAATGGCAGAATTTCCTTCTTTTTTAAAGGCTGAGTAATATTCCGTCATGTGTGTGTGTGTGTGTGTGTGTGTGTGTGTGTGTATGTGTGTGTGTAACATTTTATTCATCTGACTGTGGACACTTAGATTGTTTACATATCTTGACTATTGTGAATAATTCTGCAATGAACATGGCAATGCAGATATCTCTCTGACATATTGATTTCATTTCCTTTGGATATATATCTGGAAGTGGTATACTAGAATGTATGAAAAAGAGTGGACTTATTTATATAAGTAAGTTTGGGAAGGTTGCAGGATACAAGCTCAATATACAAAATCAATTGCATTTCTGTACCCTAACAATGAACCATCAAAGTGAAGAGAATTACTGGCCTCATATCTGTCTTTTGCCTGATAAACAGGGTCATGTTGCAGTATTTGGAATGAAAAAGATTTATGGGGGTGATTATATGTTTATAAAAGGTTATGGTGAGAAGGATAAGGACAGTTACCAGTCGTTCTCCTTTTTGGAAAGCAGAGTTGTACAATCTGTCAATGTCAGGGGACAGTGAGAATCTTCATACCTGCAGTAGACAGGGAGGAAGGCTGGGTGCTGAGGGAAATGAGGCAGAATGACGCATGGGGGACTGTCTTCTGGGAGGACGGTGCGCCTTGGCCCTTCTCTGGCACTTTGTCCTGGCGAGAGTGGAAGCTGGATCCCACTGAATGCTTCAGCTGCATGTGTCTGTGCTTTGGCTGGGGATAAGCAGATCGATTGCTTTTCAGATAAGCAGATGAGGAGGGAGGGAAACTGAGGCCAGGCAGGACAGCTACCGGGAGAGTGTAGACGCTAAGAAGCTCTTTATCTAGGACATGGTGGACAGACGATGTCCTGAGCTTAGGCCTGTTTTGTGCCAGTGTTAGTATCAGATAGACCCAGCCTGAAGTGTGGAAGTCACCCAGGTCAGTGACGTCATAACAGGGTCACAGACAGTGGGTAGGGCAAGAGTTTGGGAAGGTCCCCCCAAGAGGGCCGACTGGGGAAAGAGGTGCGTGAGGTGGACACTCTGAGTTTCTCCTGGGCCCCCTCGTTACCAAATCTATTAACGGCAAGAATGAGGATGCTGTTCTGCTTCCTCCTTCCACTGGGGTTGGCCCAGGAGGCTGCAGGCAGATCCGGCAGCAAGTGCTTGGAGAAAGCAAGGGCAGGGAGACAGGCACGAGACTGGCCGGTACGCCGCAGCAGTCGCTACTGTCATAAAGGTTGGTTTGCCTAATCGGTTTTCCTGCAGGATAATGGAAGAAGCTCTTATTTTTTATTTGTAAAAGTACCAAGAATTTAATTCCTTTCATTAATGGTCAAAAAGGAACATGAACAGAAAGTAAGACTTCACGGTCCCAGACTAAAATGGGAAGAGGTATTGGGGCTGAAAATTCAGCTGGGAGGGTAGACGGTAGATAATTTAGGTTTCCTTGGCTAATGCCTTTTGTGTAACAATAAGCTCAAGTTGCAGGTTTCAGAGGTGGTGACAGGGCCTAACGTAGACCCCAAAGGCCACTGCAGTGTTACGTGGTGAAGTAGGTAAAGGTGTCGTCATTGGCAGGTCAGTGCATTTATATTTATAAAGGGCCCTGGGGGGGTGAGTGTTGGTTTCAAGTGGAACAGATACAACCCAAGCCTCGTTGATGTACTCTTTACTCACTAGTTTTCTGTCCTTAACTAATGCCTCTTTGTCACAGGAAATTCTGACTGATACCAGGTGAATTCTAAGCCATGGTTTCCCCATGCAGGCCAATATCTGTTGAGTTAGTGATTTTCTTCCAACATTATCATCTTTTCTCTAAAAGTGAGATCTAGAGGAGTCCATAATTTCCCTGAAGATGCTCGAAGTGCCAGAGGGAAGAATGGTTTTCAGAACCTAGGTCTTCAGAGCTCTTGGCCACTCTCAGAGGGCTAAACCCAGATGTCGTCATCTTATTTTGCCTACCTATAAAATATGTAAGCTCTTACCTCTCTTGACCATTGTAAGGAAGGGCTAACAGAGGCATGTTGGATGTACAGAGAATGTATACAACAGGAAGTCAGAGCAGAACAGTTCAAACATGATCAGGTCAGCTTTGTACAAACACATGTGAAATCCAGTTCTTGGGTCCAAGAAAGGGATGTCATATAGCTGCCCCATCTGGTGGAAATCTCAAACCCCTTTCTGACTTGGATTCCTGTACTTCCTTCTGGGCATAGTGCTGACATGAGAGAGGTATTGTATTCCCTTCTGTCTCCTCTGGACTCTGCAGCTCCTTGTATCAAGTTCAAAGTTCTTTTGGCTTTAGTCTCTGGGAATCTAGCACTTCCCTCTTTTCTTCACATGTTTTTTTCCTTGTACTTTCCCCTGGTTTTTCACGCATGTTCACAAACTAGCAGCAGAGGCCGATGTTGCCAATCCTAGAAGCGCCCCCTCTTCAACTGAACAGTCTCTCCCCTCCTGCCCCCACTTTTCACTGGGTTTTGAGCCCCTGAGATCACATCCCTGAAGATGGGCTCTTGAAAATGCCCATTGAATGAGTGAAAACTGAATGTTTTTCTAGGGGTAGATGCCCGGAAACAACTGTGGACACCATGACAACATCACGTCGGTCGTCTCTGCCTTAGGCCAGCCACTAAAACTCACAGTAGATTTTTTTTCTTTTTAAAGTCCTTTACTTCCCGTTGACCATCTCTACAAATTTCCACGTCTAGTCTGTGTTTCTTTCTGGCTCCCAGGTCATTGGAAGAGCAAAGACAGTTGACACTGTCTGGGGCCTAGGAAACATCCAGCCCCTGCCCCACCCCAGCTTTGGTTGACACCGATTATCTTGGTTCTCTCTGCTTCGTTATTCGGTCTCCCCCGCCCTTGGTGCAATGGTTCTTATGCAATATCGAAACATCTCCAATATACAGAAACACCAGCAGTCAAAATTTCCATCAAAGAGAGAAAATAAAATCACTTTTCCTTCATTCAGCCAAACCCAACACTGTCACCCAGTCTAGAAAATATGCTGTCCCTGCAGTTCTTGCTAATTACCTTCTGCTGCTCTGCCTCTTGCTCTAAAGAGGAGAGAACCATTCTGGAAACTATAATTGGATAGTAGGCTATTTTCAACAGAGGTCAAAGGTAGTCATTAGTTTTAGCAACTGGTGGTTTGATAAAAACGCTCTGTAATGATGCACCCGGAAGCCATCTCTCTTGGTGAACAAAATTATTTTTTATTCAATCCCGGTTCTCTCTCTATATAGCATGTCAATAGGAACAAAAACATGTTTCTGAAACAGTGGCTTTATCAAGATTCTTTGTCTTGAGATATGTATAATTCCCACCTTGCGTGGTTGACATAGGGAGCCCTACTGAGGCAGAGTGGAACTGTATTGGGGTGGCATCAGACCTGCGTCATTTAAAGTCTTGTTCCAAAAATATCAGACACTCCAAGAGAACAGATGCACCTCACACTCCCTTTTCGTCTGTGAGTACCATTGAAATTCGTGATTATCTTAGCTTAGATGCCCAGGAACTGTTTTATGTTGCAGAAGGAAGAACACTACAGAACTATTAGAGGTATGGTAGGATTGGGTTGTTCTGACTTTTGAAGCAGGTTAGACATGAAACAAAATAAGCCCAAATTGTAAACATTTAGTAGGAAACGTGACCAATTTTTGGAAGGGAAAGATGGTAACATTTTAAAGGGTTATTTGTTTGGAGGCAATCATGATCTTGAGAACGCAGCTCTGTCAACCAAGCCGTCACTCGGTGAGTCCTTACAGAGAGCAGACATCTGCCCAGAGCCGCTCAGCATCAATTGGATCATTTCACTGGTTTTGAATATCCCTGGGAAAGGCTGCAGAGCAAGCAATTCTTCCAAACCTAACATCTTATGGCGTGTATTTTGTGTTTTGTTTCTGATTTTAAAAAGTGATTTATGAAAACAGGCAAAAAAAAAAAAAAATCCCTAAAATACCCCACCTCTCTTCTGTTTTCCTGTTCCTTGTTCCTGAACAGCATATGCCTCCTTTCTGGTCTTGTCTACCTTTGCAATTTCTGGCACATATGTGCTGTGCTGAATGCCAGGTTTAGGTCAACAGATGTTGTCATGAAAAACAAGAACTAGAAAATTACAAAATCTCACTCCCTCGCAATGCTTATTAGCATGAAACTGCAGCAATATGCTCTATATTTTTTAGTAGAGGGCTCTTGGGGGCATTCTACTCATTGGCTTGTGGACTTGTTCTTGCTAGGAAATGGATCATTCTAGGAAGATCTGTTTAATTGATCAAGACTTTATAAGACTTCGTTTATAAGACTTTAAAAAAAGGTGAGACACTGTCATATAATTCCTGGTGAACTGTCAAAACAACAACAACAACAAAAAGACAAAGAATTTACGGGATGGTAGGAATTAAGAATCACCCAGTATGTAGTTCAATCTCCCTCTCAACATAGAAATCCTCCTAGCAGCATCCCTAATCCTTGAGTTTAAGAGTCAAAAGGGACCTTAGAGAGATAACTGTGCAACCCCCTAGAGCCTACAGCCTCATGTAGAAATTCTCTTTAGAACATCCTAGCTGGGTGGC
>NW_012155729.1:4123075-4124213 GCF_000956105.1 Propithecus coquereli
TTGGCTTGGTAAAGGGGAAATTTGAGGGTGCAGAGGGAAGCTTGCTTCAGAAACTCAGGAAGTTATCCTATCCTACGTCCAATTTCCAAAAGTAAGATGTCTACCTTAAAAGACTTCTGGTTTTCAATTTGAGGATGAAGTTATATAGAGCGATACTGCAAGCAGACCTCCCTGACTTCAAGGTCAGCAGAAATAATATCCAGCTTGCAAGGTCGACATTGGTCTCATCAAAGTCCATCATCTGCCTCCTGCTACTTCATTACCCTACTCTCACGGGTCCCCGCTGAGCTGTAATGAAGGGAAAAGGGATTTCTGGACCGGCGGAAGTCTCTCTTAGTTTCTTTACCTGCAGAATGAGGGGTTTGTATCACATCCTTTCCAACACCCTTGCCATATACAAAATTCGGAGGTTCTTATGTTGCAACATATCATTTTGGAACTGCTCCCAGAGGCACATGTCTAGGAACTTTCAGCAAATTTGGGGAACAGAAAGCATTTAAAATTATGTAGTTTTTAATCCTTGGCGTTTTTCATGTGCATAATAGTAATAATTGTCTTGTTTCTTTAACTCTGTTCTGTACAGATCAGGAGTCATGCTCTTTCAGATTCCTGAGGCATCTTTACAATTATCCTCTCCTTTGCACTTCTTTCTCTTTTATCCTTTCATATCTTATAGTTTTTATTGTATTTCTTTTCCTTTTCCTTTTTTGTTTTCTTGTTTTCTCTTGACACATTTTCTCTTTTCATAGTTGCTACTTGAGGTTTTATGAAATTAGTTGCCCCTTGGATACAATAAACATCATAAAAGTACTGGCATTCTTGAGTTTACAAAGAGACATTATTTTTTACAGCTTGAAATTATAAGCTCTTAAATGTTAGGCAGATTGGTTCCATCCTGTCCATTTAATTAAAGTGTCATCCTAACCGTGTGGGTTACACCAAGCTTTCTTTCCTTTCCAGTCATGTGAGTGTTCATTTTGCTGTATTTCACCCTAAAAACACCTCCCATAAATAGATTTGACATTTTGTGAGCATTTCATTCTATGGAAAGCCTGATATTTACACTACCAAAATGTGGCTTGGAGAAAAGCTTCCTGGATTTTTTAGTTATTTGGCTTATATAATCAAATCAAGGTAG
>NW_012155729.1:4124343-4125728 GCF_000956105.1 Propithecus coquereli
AGAGTCAAAAGGGACCTTAGAGAGATAACTGTGCAACCCCCTAGAGCCTACAGCCTCATGTAGAAATTCTCTTTAGAACATCCTAGCTGGGTGGCCACTTGGTAGCAGCTTGTTAAACTTTCCAGCATGGAAACCTGGGCAAGACACACCACTGCATTTTGAGAAATCCCAATATTTAGAAACAAGTTAATTTTAGAGAGCTGATTTCTAGCCCCTTGATGCATCCACCTATGGGTTCTGCTTCTCTTTCTGGAGCCTCAGAGAAGAAGTCTCATGCCGCCTCAGCACACACATCTTTCAGATAGTTGAGGTCACTTGGTATAGCCTCCGTAGGTTTTCTCCATTCCTAAGTCACCTGAGTCCCTTTATCTGCCACTCCCGTGTTAGGGCTCCTCCTGCCTTCCCTCTTCACCACCACGCGGACTGTCTTCCTGGGTGAGCCACCGTCTGTGCTCATCCTAAAACAAGGTATGCACGTCTGAACACCCTGTAGATGTCACATGATTTATAAACTCTGTCCTCTTTATGAGACCACCCTTTGTTATGTGAAGTTGACAACTTCCTTTTTGTATGACAGTAATATTCTCTCTAAGAATATTTTCAGCTGAGAAATGCTTTATTAATTAATCTGTGCCCCTTAGTTGCCTGTGAACCATTCAGTTTTCTAATGCTCCGTTCCTCTCAAGCCCACTTCTTGCTGGTTATTTGAATTCCTTTGAGAGAAGGGTGAGTTTCTGAAGTGCTACTTTGGAGGTTCAACCATTCCAGTCAATCAGACCTAATAATAGAGAAAAGAAGAAGAGACTGGGTGAGAGGCAGTGATTTTATGAACAGAAACACACTTATTTTAAAAGCCATCTTAAAAGCACTAAAACATGAAAGGTATTAGGTAAACCAGTGGCAGTGCTTAAAGACACCAAAGTAGAAATTTGAGATGGTGTTCCAGATAATTCAAATACCTTGCACCAATTAACATCTCGTCCTACAGTTCTATTTTAAAGTCATTTTGTGAGAATTTTAGATAAACAGTGGAGGTTGGAGAATGGCCTCAGGAAAAAAAAAACCTAAAGTAAATACAACCAAATGTTGGCAATGATTGAGTTATGAATAACGTTTTCTAATTTTTGCATTTCTGTATTTTTAAATCTTATTGAGCATGTGTTATTTTTGTAATGGAAAAAAGGTTTAATGTGGACATTGTAACGGCCTATTTATCCACTTCTCTTTAGCCCAGTATATGTGGTAATGGATGACCCAGCATGGGCAAGTGTCTAGAAAAACTATGGGCGCTACCAAATAAAGCTTTCAGGGAAAACAAGTTTTTGAACATTTTTTAACTGAGGTTTTAAAAGCACTTCAAACTTTTCCTTTTGCTTAAAAAAAAT
>NW_012155729.1:4126338-4127801 GCF_000956105.1 Propithecus coquereli
TTTTATTGTATTTCTTTTCCTTTTCCTTTTTTGTTTTCTTGTTTTCTCTTGACACATTTTCTCTTTTCATAGTTGCTACTTGAGGTTTTATGAAATTAGTTGCCCCTTGGATACAATAAACATCATAAAAGTACTGGCATTCTTGAGTTTACAAAGAGACATTATTTTTTACAGCTTGAAATTATAACCTCTTAAATGTTAGGCAGATTGGTTCCATCCTGTCCATTTAATTAAAGTGTCATCCTAACCTTGTGGGTCACACTGAGCTTTCTTTCCTTTCCAGTCATGTGAGTGTTCATTTTGCTGTATTTCACCCTAAAAACACCTCCCATAAATAGATCTGACATTTTGTGAGCATTTCATTCTATGGAAAGCCTGATATTTACACTACCAAAATGTGGCTTGGAGAAAAGCTTCCTGGATTTTTTAGTTATTTGGCTTATATAATCAAATCAAGGTAGCACAACAAAAAGTGTCCCGGACAGCCCTGGATTTGGCAAGCACAGGACCTTTCTCCTTTCTGCCCCCACATGTTTAGAGAATGATTCTCCCATTAGAATGGGTTTGCAATTCTGGAATGCTTGTCTGTTCAGAGAGTCAGGAATGTGGTCACAGCCGAGGGGAAGGGGTAGTCTAAATGCTTCCTAGGTGCCATTGAGGAAAACAGCTTGAGCTAAAAGAAAACAAAAACAGAAACAAGAATTGTGCTCTCTGATTGAAAAGTTTAATAGCTAATTCCCTCAGTCTAGTGGATCAGGCCATCGGAAGGCAACAAAAACAGGAAAAGGACTGGAAAATGACCAATTCTATGACCTCCTTATGATCTTATCTACATGGTAAAGGCAGGGTAGCAATATATGCAGGTTAACTTCATCCAGAAAAGATAGCAAGAATTCTTGAAATCCAGAAAAAAAAATTATAGTCTTCTGGAATAATGTAGAATTCACATCTGCATACACCTCTTCTTATACAAGCTTCAGCTTCATTACTGAAAGGAATTTCTAAATTAGAAATTCTTAGAAACATTTCTCAGAAACACACTTGATAGAAGTAGTGATGGATGAGAGAGGGAGAGAGAGAGGGAGAGAGAGAAATAATAGGAAAGTTTAATTAAAAAAAATTCCGTTATATTTTCTTTTAAAGAGCTAGTTTTTCACCTTTTACCTGTCAAGAAAATGTTCTGTCTTGAGCACTGGGAGCTCAGTGATTACTTTTGTTTTCAAACGTCAAATTGTACATGTACTCTCCTTATGATTTGTATCCAAAGATTAGTGCCACGATCACGTTGAGAAAGAGAAAGTACCTTTGAAATAACAAGTCTGGGATGTTTCATCTTCCCACTCCTCCTCTGTGAAACTCACCATTGCTTCGGAAAGCTGAAAGCATCTCTGGTGGAAAAGACATGCTCTTTTCTGGAGAAGGAGCCACTTAATTTAACTATGAGCACAAAGCATTTTTTTCCA
>NW_012155729.1:4139911-4140433 GCF_000956105.1 Propithecus coquereli
AGCCTTCCTCTTAATAAAACTCATTTTGACAATTCGAATACATTTGGTAGGTGATATTATTTAGGTGTCTACTATTTATTTTTTAGCAATCTGCAATGTGTAAATTTTCCTATGAATTATCTAATTTGAATCTTACTATAAAGCCCTAAGAGTAGACAAGGCAGATATTTTTAGCCCTATTTTATAGATGAGGATACTTGAGCTTTGGTTAATTTTCCCTCATTAAACTGCTAGTAATGGCCAAAGGGAGGACTTTAGCCTAAATGCTGTGGCTCTAAATCCTGTTCCTTCCTGGGTCGCCGTAACACAATGGTTAAGGACGTGGCTGTAGGACGACCTGCCTGGGTGGAGCCCAACGCTTCCATGGGCTAGCAACAACGGTCTACGAGCCGCTTGCTCTACTGAACATTCCTGCATCTCAGCTTCTCAGCACATCAACAGCTCGTGCACCTGTTCTGAAGCAGGTTCGCCATGCACCAGCCACTCCAACACTGCAGCCCTCTGCACGCTGGGCTGCAATTT
>NW_012155729.1:4143848-4145853 GCF_000956105.1 Propithecus coquereli
TGCTCTTTTCTGGAGAAGGAGCCACTTAATTTAACTATGAGCACAAAGCATTTTTTTCCATAATGGACATGAATATGCTGTATAAATTTAACCGGTCCTGAAACTACTGGAAAATCTTCAAGTTGGTAGTGACCACCTGGGTGATTTTGAAATCCTCGGTGATTTCAGGCTCCCTGGAAGGCGAATTTCAGGAGCCGTTTTAACAGTGGACACGTGTGGCTTGTTTTCTGCTAACCGACCCTGGCAGCAAGTAAGTTATTACTCAGATCCTGACACTTTAGTTTATGGTTCTGAAAAAGCTGGCTTTCCACGTCCCACTATCAACTGAGATAAAATGCAGTTGAAAGGTTACGACAGATGGCAAAGATGCCTTCTTTTCCTGTCTTTTCTAGCCTACCAGTGTGTTGATCAACTTGTGCCTTTTCTCTGTAGATATCACACAGAACGTTGCTAGAGTGCCTTGCCCACCGGCGGGTGTTTTGTACTTGTGAATTTAGCATCATGTCTTAACCATCCCTGCATCTCCATTCATTCTCCAGAGGAGGCTGGGATTCTGGGTCCGCAGTGTTCACAGCTTCACTGCGGCGGAGAGGAAGAAGGTGGGTGGGGGAGATGCCGCTGGGGGATTCTAATGTTCACGTTCAATCTCGAATGGAGAGCAGTTGCCTGGGAAACAAAACCTCAAAAAATCTCATTTTTGCACACATCTCCAAATCTTCAAATGGCAGGATGTGCTTCTGTGTTTAAAGGAAGTCCTCAAAATCTCAGGTCCAATGCGTCGATGTTTATTGTCTGCCCAACTCATCTCAGGACTCTGTGGCTATTTTCTACCGCACTGGTAATCGAATAGGAGGAGACCATACATATGTTAAAAATAGAAACAAACCAAAAAGGTTAACCTGTCTTTCTCTGGTCCTGTGAGTTCAGAGGCACCAGGGTATATGGAAAGGATTCTGCAATGCAGTCAGAATTCTCGTTTTCTAAACATACCTCTAATTGGTGACTTCAATTTTAACTTACATACAAATGTGACCAGAAAGGATCGAGTTCACAATCATGCTACAGTTGCCAAGAGAAATGATCCGTGCAGACGTCGTGACGTGCACCGGAGCAAAGCCTGGCAAATTATAAACTCTGGGATCCTGATGATGCAAAATGAAATCTATTAAAATATAAACATTGCCAACCACAAAAATGGGAAAAAACATGCAGAGCACACAGCGTGCTCCACAGAAAGACGTTTACTCTGTATTTCAGCGGGATGACGATCCACTTTGCACAAGAGTGGTTTCGTTGCTCTTGTCAGCCAACGAGAGCAACGGAGATCTTGACCTTCACCAGTTCCCTACAGAGTAGGAAAGCTTTTCTTGTAATAAAGATTCTGGCCCCAAGAAGTTGGATTTGTAGAAAATCTGCAAACGTACTGGTGCTGAGGTTGGAAAAATCAGTAATTGAAGAGGATGTGTTCTTAAAGCCAAGGCTCTTTCTGGTGTAGAACACGATACGCTCTTCCTACCAGTGTAAAATAATCGATTGCCAATTCTACCCCTACATAGGCTTGTGATGGCCAGTATGTTAATATTTTTTAGCTGTTGCCATGCACAATAAGACTATCTTTAAGGTGGGTTCTATAACTCTACAGGCAAGTCTTACCTCTTCGAGGAGAGGAGATCTCCTTGGTTCTCCCTTGGGGCCGGGAAGAGCCCAGCTGACTGCATCAACCGGAACCGTGGACTGTGGCGGCCACTGGTTGTGTGCAGCTGCTGAAGCTTTGCAACGTGGCCCGAATCCAGATGTGCCGTGAGTGTCAAATACACAGCAGCTTCTGAAGACTTAAGTATTTTTAAAGAATGTGATATAGCTCAGTAGTTTTTGTATTGATTACATATTGAAATGATAATACCTTGTATTTATTGGATTAAATAAAATATATTATTAAAATTAATTTCACCTTTTTCTTTTTACATAAATATAGCTTTAACGTGTAGCTTAATTTAATGTGGCT
>NW_012155729.1:4146828-4157429 GCF_000956105.1 Propithecus coquereli
CAGCACATCAACAGCTCGTGCACCTGTTCTGAAGCAGGTTCGCCATGCACCAGCCACTCCAACACTGCAGCCCTCTGCACGCTGGGCTGCAATTTCTACCATTTGCACAAACCCGGTGATTCAGAACACTGATACAATAAGTCAAGCAAAACAACTATATTCCTCGCAGAGAGGCAGCAAGGGGCACAGGGAAGCCAGAATTCACAGGGAGCCTGCCCCCAAGGCTCAGGAAGACTGTCAGGCAGGGGGAGTTTCATCTGCATCTTCCTACATTAGCCTCCTTCCTGCCCCACCCCCACACTCATTCCTGGCCCCTTTGGGGTAGTCAGGGGAGGGAGGATTAGGAGATTAAATGGCTGGGACTGCCTTAATCTAGCTGCTGTTGTCTGTCTAAATGTCACTATGCTGTGGTGTGTCAGGGTCCTGGGAAAATGTTCATGGGGAGAATTCCTGGGTCAACTCAGATGGGGCAAGCTCCCTGCCTGTCCTGAGGCCACAGGGGAGACCTGAAGGTGCACCCATGAAAAAAGGCAATTTCAACACACAGAATAAATGATACCCTAACTATGAAAAGGTACAAGGGGGATGCTTACCCCAGACTGGGTGCCGAGGGCATAAACCCCCAGGGGCAGGAAAACGGAAGTAGAGTCTTTGAAGACAAGTTGTTGGTAGCTGCAAGAAGGGGGTCCCTCGAGAGAATGTGGAAATCCCAGGCAGTGGGTGGGACAGAGTGTGGTACCTTCATAAGCTTGGGGCAGTTCTATGAAGCTGGAATGAACGGTGAGAAAAGAAATGCTTTATTTCAGTTGAGGAAAGATGTCACAAATTTGTACGCTCTCTCTCACTTGAGGTTTCAAGTCTCTGATTGTATAAAAGGGTGATTTCTTCATCTCGTACCTTCGAGGACGGTCAGATTATGTTTGCTGAGCACTGTGAGCTTCTTGGGTGAAAAATACAAGCTGCCCAGCTTGGACGAGTATCCGTACACACGGCAATCGGCCAACAGGTAGGATTCCATCTCTGTACTGAATCATTTCCACACTAGACTGAAAGGAGTAATACCGTTTCCTTGGCAGCATTTTTGTTTGTCAAGTGAGTTGAGATGAAAGCTGGAGCCTCGAATATTTATCCTGATCTGAAATGTATGAAAACAACACTGGGAGAAAATACCGTTGGGTGTAGATGGGGAGGAGTCCTTAATAAAGCATTTATTTGCATCTGATTTCTATTTGTTTTTAACCAGGTTCATTTAATTTGATAGAGTATCTAAGCCTCCGTGTAATGCGCTGGCAATCTAATAAAAACGTATAACACTGAATAAGATGTTTGTGCTGAAATGCAGCCACTGTTGTTGTGGTAATCACTGAGTTTGTCTCAGTCTGCTGAGACTGCCGAACGAGACACACAGACCACATGGCTTCAACAACAGAAATTTATTTCCCACAGTCCTGGGGTTGGGAAGTCCAAGGTCAAAGTGCCAGGGTTGGTTTCTGGTGAGGGCTCTCTCCTTGGCTTGCAGACGGCTGCCTTTTGCTGTGGCCTCACATGTCCTTCTGTTCCTCTGTGCGCACACCTCTGGCTTCTCTTCCTCTTCTCATAAGGATGCTGGTCCTATCAGATTAGGGCCCACCCTAGCAGCCTCGTATGTTCTTAATTACCCTTTCACAGGCCCCATCTCCACCTACAGTCACATTGGGATTTAGGACTTCGACATATGAATTTGAAGAGACACAATTCAGCCTACGCAGGGCTATTCACAAATGTTCCATTTTTTTCTACATGGCATTTGGCAAGATTGCACATCCTTGTTCCTTTTGAACTTGGATGTGGACGTGTGACTTGCTTTGCTCAATGGAACGTGTGATGAAGTGACATGTGACCTTCTGCAGAGAAGCTTTCAAAACCAGGACATGAGCCCCACGTTCCCTTCCCCTTAAAATAGCGTATTTGGAGGTACACATAAATAGAGGAAGTCTCCAGTAAAGTCCATGTAGTGTGAGTGGAAAATTTTAAAAAATATGTATTCTTTTAAATATGTTTAGCCACTGAGGTTTTGGGGCTGTTTGTTGTTGGTGCATAACCTCACCCATCCTGACTCACACAATCAAGCACTTATCTGCTATGACATTTGGGATTTATGAAACCCAATATGCACCTTGACATCCACTCTTCCTAGGCTGTGTAGGAAAATAGTGTACTGTGATATTTATTTTTACAATTAATTTTTATTTTCATTCAGTTAACTTTAATTTTTTTCATTCCTTTCTGAGGGTGGGCCTGTTGATATATACTATCTGTGTTACCTAACCTGGCAATTCTCCAATACCAAGTCTTCTCCTAGGCTGGAGACCAACCTTTCCAAGTGGTTGGTTAAACTTTTCCGATGAACATGCTCCCAGAACCTTCGATTCAACATGATCAAGAACATATTTCGTCTCTGCAAGCCCAGGCATTTTTCATGATTAGCAATTTTGTAATGATCCTGGCTGCAAACCTCAGAGATGTTTTGGGTGTGCACTGGGGGCAAAGTGTATTATGCCTTTTAAAACCTTCTATTTTTATAACAAATATTTTGCAAAAATTCAAACATTTACAGAAGTCGACAGAATTATATCACAGACTTCCAAGTATCCCTCATCCAGCAACTAATTATCAACACGTGGCCAGTCCTGCTTTTTCTTTTCTACATCTATCCCCCTGAGATTATTTCAAAACTATACATGTTTCATTATGTGTCTCTAAAAGATAAGAATTCTTTTTTTGGGGGGGAGCCACAATATTATTCCATTGAAAAATAATTAACAACAGATGACATTTTGAGTCAGTGTTACCCTTTTCCTGGTTGCTACCGTCTTATAATTTTTTGTGTGTGTGTGATTGTCATCTATGTGAATCAAAGTGAAAGAAGGTTCATACATTGCAATTAGTGGATATGTTTCTTAAGCCTCCTTCAGTCTATAGGAGCTCTCTCCCCAGTCTCCCTCCCCATCCCTCTCTCTCTCCTCCTTACAATTCATGAGTTGAAGAACCCATGTCTTTGTCCTATAGGATGTTCCACAATCAGAATTTTATTGTTAATAATCCCATGAAAGTTTGTTTAGCATATTCTACGGTCCCCTGCATTTCCTATAAATTCATAGCTGATATACAGGTGTGATATGGATTATTTGACAAACTACTGCACGGTGACATACTTCTAGCAAGAGGCTAATCATATGTGGCTGTCTCTTCCCGTGATATTAGCAACCACTGATGATTGTTGTCAAGGTCATTGGTTTTCAGTCTTGATCACACTCCAGAATTACCTGGAAGGCTTGGTAAAATGTAGATTGTTGAACCCTAACCTGAGTTTGTGATTCCATAAGTCTGGGTCAGGCCCAAGAATTTGCATTTTTAACACACTGTGCTGGTCCAGGGACCATACTTTGAGTACCACTAACCTGGATCTATTATTTTACTGGGGGCTGTAAAATAGTGATACTGTATTCTATCCTTCCTTCTTAAATCATTGGCTAGAATGATTCTATAAAGAGCAGTGTTCCAAATAATCTGTTTGGTGACGAGGTACAGTTTGTAGAAGAAAGGCAATCTAATGTTTGATTCTTTTCCTTTATTTATCAGTTTTCAAAATAACTAGTTGGTAAAGGTTACCCATGGTGAGTGTGTGTGTGTATGTGTGTATGTGTGTGCGTGTGCATATGTGTGTGTGTGTGTGTGTGTGTGCGCTTCACTCTATTGCAGTTATTATTGTCATTGATGTTCAAGTTGTCCCATCTTTAGCTATGGGAACCTCAGGAACATTTTTGAGTCTACTTCCTTGCCAGATGTGTTGTCATTGGTTAGATGGGTGCATTCTTGTGTATCTCTCACATTCCTCGCCTAACGTCTGCCCTACTTCAATTCATTTTCCATATGAGTAGGTGTCTCATTAATATTTTTTGGTGCGTCTCCAGTCGTGTCATTACCTGCACAAGAAATCCTCAGTGACTCCCCAAGTTAAATATAAACCTGTTGCATTGCCATTCAAAGCTGTCCCTGGTATCGTACCAATCTGTCTTCCAGTTTTATTTCTACCCCTGTTACTCCCACCCTGAAGAAACGCAGTGAAGTTGCAGTGTGAGCTTTTGTTCATTCTCACCTTCCTGCCTCGAGTGCCCCCAGCTCGACCAATGCTTTGTTCCTCATGATTCATCCTGAGCACGTGCCCCCCTCTGACTCTCTTCCTGAGCCCTCCTGGAGCAAGCATCTCCCTGCACCCTGGGCTTCTCTCTAAAGCGTTTGTTACCGTGCTTTGTGTTATAGTCTCGAGCATCCCTGCTGATTCCTCTCGTTCGGACAGCTCATCCTTTGGCATTTATGCACCGTCATTCCTTATGTGACACCCTGTTTCCTAGTGGGCAGGTGCTACATCCAGATTTATAGAACTCTACCGACTATGAAGGATTAGCCATAAACTCAAACAATATATGATGTATTAAAACATAGCTATGGATTTAGAGATTCATCTAAACATGTGAATATTTATATTTCCATATATGTTATATCTATGACATCGAAGGCACTAAAAATGTCCATATTTTTTTCTGGATCATTCAAAAAACCATCAGACTTCTGCAGAGAGACAATCGCTGAGTCCGTGCTCTCCCCATCCGCATTCAGTAAGCTCAGACGACACAAGATTCTCTCCTTTTTCTACCTGAAACTAACTTCCTTCTGTGTCAGGTCGTTCCTCTCACCCCAGTCCACCAAGACCTCATCCTCCTTAGCGAATACGGTGGCTCCATTTATCTGACGTGGTGTGCCCCGCCCTGCCTGGTTATCTGCCACACGAGCGTGTGTGCGCGCTGACCGACCCACCGGCCTACGCTCAAAAGACAGGATTTCTGAGCATCAGCTTGCAGGCGTAATAGGTGAGAAAACTCTCCTGCTTTGGCCGGGAGCGTGGAGAGCGGGCTTCCCACACTTCACGGTTCTGTACTCTGAAAAGCCAGGAGGGAAAATCAGGTGGATAATTTGTATGTCGGTTGCTATGACAACTAACCCAGTCACTTCAGCGAGGATGCAGGCACTTATGCCTAAGCAGGGATGCTCGGCCGCGAGCCCCTGAGCCACACTGCCAAATAAAACCCTCCAAATCCCTGCTTGGCAACGTGAAAGACAGAACCAAGCGCACCAGAGTTCATGTCCTGTTTGGGGGAAACACCTGTAGCAGGTGCCACAAATGACTTACGGATTGATGCCAGTGACCAGAATAAATTGCCACGTGGCATTGCTGTGGCACATCAAATCACGGGCCGTCCGGAAGGCTACAAGTCCTGCCCGAGATCACACTGGGGTACCACTTATATCCACGGGAAAATGAGCACTTTCTCACCTCTGGCAATCCCAAGGTGTCTGGGTGCCAGCCAACGTCTGACGGCGGTTGCTGAAGGGAGTTTAATTTTAGGTGTTGAATCAGTGCAATTCTCCATTTGTTTCCTCAGTATTATGATAAGCTGGGAGCCTGGAAATACCTCTGCTTGGGATTCTAATGGTGCTGTTATGTGAATTCTGAAAATGATGATTGAAGGATTTGAGATTATTGGTAGAGTTCTCTTGAGAATCCACTTGGGTTTGAAATTTAAGCCCTCTACTGAATATTGGTGCTTCAGGCAGAAAAAAAAAAAAAAACAACCCCAACATTTTTACCTTGCAAGGCTAAGCAACTTGGTTTTCCCTCCCCCTCTTTTAAATAAGGAAAATGCCATCTGTAGAGGGAACAAAAGTCAAATACGTGATCTGTCAATAAATGACTCACTTTGATTTTGAAAACAACACCAAGTTTGGAAGGGAAAGATAAAAGTATTTCAGAAAATGGTTTCTCTGTGTGTGTGTGTGTGTGTGCATGTGTGTGTGCGTGTGTGTGCATGTGTGTGTATGTGTATGTGGAGTGGGGAAGAGGAATTGGAAACCATTGGTAGTCACAGAGTACAAGGAAGTTGGAATTATTATTTTTTTGAATCCACCCCCAAGACGTTGCTTTCTGGAAGCTAAAGCCCAGACGCCTTCTCCAACTGCTGGACTGATCTTTTGCCTCCTTTTTCTTGAGCTCAGTAGCAAGAAAATTTCCACAGCCTCTTTATTCTCTATAATGTGAAAAGAGAAAAGGCAGCTCAGAGCTACATCCGAGAAGAGGCATCTCAGGGATCTCCGGTTAGCAGGGTATATATCGGGTCTCCAATACCAAACATGCGTTGGTCACAAAATAACCCACGCATGTGATCCTGGAGCTTCTTCTAAATGTTTCCATGTTTATTAAACCAAAAACATGTTGCTAGTATTTACATGATCAGAAAGTATTTTATAGTCCACATCTAAGCCATCTGCTTTTACGATGTTTCTCTGCCCATAACCAGCTGACAACACAAACCCAAACCACACGACGATAAAATATGCAGGAGCAAGTGGTAATTCAGCAGAAAAATATTGATATTACACATAGGCCTGCGCTGAGCAGATTCTAGTGTCAGGATTTAAAAGTACATATATAGTTGGCATGGATCTTGGACAGTAGCTGTGATGATTTTGTGTTTAGGCAGGAAATTTGATGACGGTAGCAGATTTTTCCTTCTCAAATTAGAAAGATTTTGGGGTGAGGGATAAAGGGAAATAAATTGATTAAGGGCTAGTCTAGGTTCAGAGGAGGTAGAAAGGCCAGAGGCTGACACAGACACTACTGCAATAGCCAAGGCAGAATAAGGCTGCGGTCAGGATGTGGGACCCAGTTCCCTCTTAGCAAAGTGGAGACACCTGTTACCGAAGGGCTGAAGTGAGGGAAAGTTCACGAAACCCTCAAATGCGCCACTTCCTGGCAGGGCCACTTACTTCCATAAGATGCATATTTAATCTACTTTGCGCCCTGGGATCTTGATTAAAATATTGTGATGGGGGGGCCTCCGGGGACCTAAAGACCACCAGAAAGGAGTTGTTAACAATTAGAGGATACAATAAAATGGAAGGAAAACTGTATTTATTTTCCTTTGCAATTTGCTCGAGCGTAAATGAATGTTGCACTGTGGGGAGCTGTTATCTATTTCCATTTCCACTTGATTAAGAAACTGGTTTAAACAATTTTTTAAAAGGAAAGGAAAGGCTAAAAAAAAAAAAAAAACGCTCTTAGCAGGATGTGGCTAAGAATAGTCTCTTTTCTGGTCTTGCTTCCTGCTCCCTTTGTGTGGACCAAGTTCTGCTGATCTGTTCGCGTCGCCCTGAGCTATTCTTGCCTTTGCCTGTCTGCGCCAGGTCCCACGTGCTCGTAGCCAAGTTCCACTCTCAGCCTGTGCGCAAAGTGAGCCTCACATGTCATCTTCATCAGCTGTCTCCCTCAGTAGCTTTGCCTTCTCCAGCGTGCTCTGCGAAACACCACCTGCTGCTGATTCCTTGTTTCGGGGAAAGCCTTGTTCCGCGTCGCGCGGTACCGTGATCTGCCATCTCAGGCGCTGCGCGAACATTCTGTGTCCTGAATCCGTTCCGGGATAAAAATAGGCAGTGGCCACTCTGTGCGTATTTCTGTGCTGAGTGCTCACTCGGATTCTCAGTTAAGTCTCAAGACAACCTCACGAAATTGTCCTGCTGTCATTATCCCCACCGGCAGACGGGGCCGAGGAGAGACAGGGAAGGGAAGGGACGGGTACGAGCCAGAGCTGGGATCCAGACCCCGGTGATCTGAGCACAAATCCCGATTTCTTCTTCATCCAATTCTCTTAATCATTGTGCTGTCTTCTGTCCTGCGGCCGCGGACAGGGCCACGTTCTAGAACTTCATGTGGGGCAAGAAACTTCCTAAAGAGGGTTTGAATTGAAAACAGATTGTCCATTTGGGACTCACACGGGTGGCAAGATTTTCTGGTGTTAACTCCCAAGACTTTTACTTATTTAACTCTTCACTGTGCCCAACAGCGTGTACGCCACGGAGTCGTTAGTGCAGGCCTGGCGCTCAGACACCAAATGAGGGCTGGTTCTCTTCTGTTTGCTCTTTTGCCTGGCCATGTTCTGTGTGATGCACACCCAAGCACCTTATTATTTTTTTGTTGTTCTGAGGGTTTTGACTCATTTGAGGTGTCAAAATAATGAAATGATGATGACAGTGGTGACAGTGATGACGATGGCCTCGATAACGATGCTGCCATCTTTCCCATGTGGCCCCCTGAGAGTTCAGACTGCCATCTCAGGTCCACGGCACGACATGTGTGAAACGTTGCACAGTTGACATGGCTCCTGCCTGCCACAGCTGCCTGTGTCCTCTGAGCGCCCCGCACAGTGGGACAGCGAGGAGACATCTGTCTCCGTGAACCTGTAAATACTGAGGTTGGTGCACGACATGGTCACCTCTGAAGCTTGGTTTCATACTCGTGTCAGAGGACGGCATCCAGCAGTCGGGTCAGGCAGCAGGTATTTTGCAAGAACGTGTATTCCTGGGAGAGAGCTGAGAGAACATCACAGCTAATTTTCCCTGAAAGCATTTGTCATATTTATGAACATACTCAGAGGAAATGATGTTTTTCTCTGGACCGGCTCAGCTCAGAATGGGCAAACCAGGCTGAGAATAGATAGTGGGTGCCACATATATTTTTAAGCTATCAAACCACTTTAACCTTGAGGGTTTTTTGTTTGTTTGTTTGTTTGAGATAGGGTCTCGCTCTGTCTCCCAGCCTAGAGTGCAGTGGCATCATCACAGCTCACTGCGACCTCAAACTCCTGGGGCTCAAGCGGTCCTCCTGCCTCAGCCTCCTAAGTAGCTGGGACTACAGGTGTGTACCACCATGCCTGGCTAATTTTTCTATTTTTTGTAGAGATGGGGTCTCACTCTTCCTCAGGCTGGTCTCAAACTCCTGGCCTCAAGCAATTCTTCTGCTTCGGCCACCCAGAGTGCTACGATTACATGTGTGAGCCACTGCACCTGGCCAAACTTGATTTTTAAAGGATCAATTATATAGAGAAAATCTGTATCTATACTGTATGCTAAAACCATGAAGCCAGCTGGGGCAGGTTGTTTGTTTATATATATATATATATTTATGGTTTAATTTAACATTCAAAACAGGGTTACTAAATGCATAATGGCATAATTTTTTTTGTTTATTTTTTTTTTTTTTGAGACAGAGTCTCACTCTGTCACCTGGGCTAGAGTGCTGTGGCATCACCATATTCTAGTCTGGGCCTCTTACAGTATCTCTATACACATTATTAAAAGGCAAATAGTTTCAGATATTGTCAGTGTCAGAAACTATAGGTGCAGTGACCCCAACCAGACAAGGCAACCTTCCTTTTCTCAGTAGAATCCTACGTTTCCCTAAACCTAGTGGGGCGAGGGACGAGGTTGGTAAATCCTCTGATAAGTTCTGCATCCAGTTTTCAATGTGGCCAACATGTTGTAAGAAATAAGATGTTGTAGAAACCATTTGAAATTTCCTATTTAACCTCCCTCAGGCGTTCAGGCACGATTCACCTCAACATGATAGTCTTCGGTGAAATTGAAACCACATATTTTAAAATGACTAGAAACACCCACATGTTGATATTACATTACCATGGTTAATATCAATAAACTAGACTGTGCAGAACCATGCTGAAGCCAGAGAAATCCTATACTACACCATACTCATGACAGTCCCATAACATTCACCCACAATGTTTCTTAGGCTAAAGTGAACATTTCAGCAAAGCATTCTGATTTGTTAAGAGCAGAATAAACCTAAGTCCTTTCTTTAACGAACGCAGCAGAGCGCAGAGGCCACCGGAGCTGCGGTGTGGCCCTGAAGAAGATAAAAAGGGTATTCAAGCAGGCGGTCTCCTCCGCTCAGTCTCCGGCTACCCTTTGTTGTCCTTTCCATCTGACGCAGGTGCACTGGCTGCCTAAGGCTCTTTTAACTCAGAACCTCCACATTTGAAGGGTCAGCTTTGTTTCTTTTTTGTCTAATTTCTGGGTTTCCTACTGGAGCGTATGAAAACTAGATCATTCCACCTAGTGATTTTGGAATATCAGATAAGGTGGTCCCTGAGCTGTCTTTCACTGCATATACTGTGTTTCCCTCTTGAACTAAATTGCAAAATTCTGAATAGTCAAAGGGAATTAGGGTAATGGTAATAACGTCCACTCTTTTTTTATTCTTACTTTGCAATTCTCCATGTTAAATTTCACTTCAGTTCAACTCCCCCAATAAAATTTATCACAGAAGGGTCCAAAAATTAGAATCATTTAGAACTATTAAGGATTGAAATTTTCTCCTACGTGATCGTACGACTGAACAATGGTAAAGTGGATACCACCAAAATTCTAAGTGCGGCGAACATTGAGGCTGAAAAGGGGAGGGAAATCGCTTACACTAGAAGACAAGTAAATTGCAGAGAATTACAGGGGAAAGAATGAGCTGATTAGATATCCAGCCAGTGGAAAACATTTTAATAAAAGTTGGTGGGGGTGGAGCCCAAAGGATGAATGTAATTAATACTGCATTACTTTAGGGGAAAAAATACCTAAAAAATTATTCAGAAGAGATCAGTGTGTGATCTTTGTGTATCTGGGCTGTGTGTGTGTGGAGAGGAAGAGGTTACAGCAATATT
>NW_012155729.1:4158665-4188565 GCF_000956105.1 Propithecus coquereli
TGGGAGGATTTGTTGCCCAGAGGGGAAGGAAGAAGGAAACAGACAAAGGGAGCTGATGAAAACAGCAGGTGATGACCACCTCTACATTATTGTTTTTTCTTCAAAAATTAATTTTTTTTTTTTTTGAGACAGAGTCTCACTCTGTCACCTGGGCTAGAGTGCTGTGGCATCAGCCTCGCTCACAGCAACCTCCAGCTCCTGGGCTCAAGCGATCCTCCTGCCTCAGCCTCCCAAGTAGCCGGGACTATAGGTGTGCACCACCACGCTCGGCTAAATTTTCTATTTTTAGTAGAGACGAGGTCTCACTCTTGCTCAGGCTGGTCTCGAACCTCTGACTACAAGCTATCCTTCCGCCTCAGCCTCCCAGAGTGCTGGGATTACAGGCGCCGAGTCCGGTCTGGCCACCTCAAAGCAGTCAGGAACAGGGAAAGGGAAAGGAGAGAGAGGGACGATATTGTAGAAAAATGAAGCCTTTAGAATCGTAGGAGAAGTCAATTTTGAGCTTTTAACATGCAAAGATTAAGAAATATACACCAAAAAAATTAGGATGCTGAAATAAGAAAGAGACATGGCAGGGCAGAATGGGACAGAATCCACAGACACAAGGAAGTGGAGGAAGAAAGGAGTTTCGGACCACATTGGAACTATAATTATTTAGATATACTAAAGGGGTGTCCCTTTAGCAACTCTAGTTAAATGCTACTGACTTTTGCATAAAAATTCCTTATTTTGAGGGGGGTATTTGGGGGCAACTTTAATGGACTTGTAGCTTATCTTTTTTTTTTTCTCAAAATAAATGATTTTTTTTCTAAAATCATTCTGCACAGTATCAACATGTATTTAATAAGAACATACTTGAATAGGACAAAGCAGAAACTCATTTAAAGAGGTTATATAATGATACAAATATTTGCTTAAGTGTTTTTAAAAAGCCAGCCTATGGATTCAATTTACTTCTCAGTAAACATTCTTTTAATATTTATCTAAAGCACTAATTACTTTAAAAAGACAGACCAATGGAAGGAAGGAAGGAAGGAAAGAAAAAAGGGGGGGAAAAATGAATCCTCAGGGCTACGCTGTGTGTGTAGACAGTGGACCTTTCCTAGGCGTAAAATCAAGTGTCGATACTTCTTAAAACCATTTTGTCTCAACAAACATTATTTGTGTCTGACAGCTCTACCCATCATTTTTGCTCATTGGAAAATAACTGAAAGTTGTGTGTTTTTCCAATGTGCAAAACTAATGGATAAAACACTCAGGTGTTCAAAAAATAAAAAAAATAAAAAATAAAAGACAGTCACTATGCTCGGTGGTGGATATGTGAATTAGCTTGATCGTGGTGACTGTTTCACAATGCACAATACGTATATTAAATCATCAGGCTGTTCACTTTAAACATATGCAACTTTTAATTGTCAGTTATACCTCAACAAAATGGGGGGGGGAAGAATTTTCTAAAAAGTCATGTGTTAGAAAGGAGTCGGAGATAGAATAAAAGAATTGCCTAATGCTGTAGGTATTATAAAAAGATAGAAGCCCCAGGGTGATGGAGAATTGGTTGTCTTTTATGTTCTAGAAATAACGTGTAAATCAACAGCAATTGCGCAACTGAGCCCACTGCTAATATGGGAAATAATGTTCCTAACTGGAACGAGAATTTTAATAGCGAGCATTCTTTTCTGGAAGTCCTTTACCAGCGCAGACAGACCCCCTGAGAACCTGAGCTGTCCACTCTTGTTTTTATAAAAAGGAGGAGGAGGAGGAAGATCAAAACTATTGCAACTTCACCTTAAACATTTTTGCTCTCATTTCCAACTCTGCATCCGCTCAGTCTCAATTACTCTAATCCATAACCCCGCATCCTATCAGCGGTGCCAGCATCATCCCCGCAACTTCGCGCGCCCCGTCCTCGTCCTTGGCAAACCCAGAGCGCCTCATTTTCCGGGCGAGTTACAGGCGCGAAGCACGTTGCCATCAATGATTTTACGCCGACGTTCCCTGTTTAATCAAATCAAAGTAGATATGCTTGATTGCATGGACGAAGAGCTAGTGCATGAACACGTTTGTTCAGGAGTAACTAAGCATTAGATGATATTATGCGGTGTGGGAGCGAGTAACTGCCAGGCTTAACGCTGCGGTTGCCATGGAAACCACACCGGGGAAGGGGAAAGGAGTTCGGAAATAATCGGTTTCTTTTTGGTGCATGCAGGGAGCATCTACGTGCGCACGATGTTTTTGGTGGCTTTAAAAAAGTATTCTCATTAGAGAGTAATCTTTCTTGTTACAAATATCGAGAGTACGATTTTAGAAAGGATACAGGTTGGCGTTGCCTTTCCCAAGTTCTCCGGGGCTGGAGGTGATGCTCAGATGGGCGGGGGGAGAGCGACCCGAATCTTACAAACGATGCAGCGTGTTCAAGCTCAGCTGCCCTCACATGTCGGGTCCATGTGCCACGGATGTGTTTTTCTTCTTTTCCAAAAACAAAGACAGTGATGGTGACAACAGAAAGTCAAAGTCCCAGCCAAATGCTCAACGCTGCAGGGGATGGTTCCTGCGGGAAGCAGAAAAGATTAATTATGGGAGGAGGAGGGGGAGGAGAGGAGGCTTCGGTTTTGTATTCAGCCGGCGCTGCAGTGCTCTCCCGTCCCTTTATCTGCTGCCGCAGCACAATCACAGTGCAGGGGGGAGGCGGCGCGCCCAGAGCCCGCAGCCTGCTGTTGTTGCTCTAGTCTTTTATTTTGTTTTCATCTCCCTGGGTGAGATGGGGAATAGAGTCAAATATACACATTCTTCTGAATTGCAAGTTACACCTTAATAAGACTTAGAGAAATCCAATTATTTTTTATTCCTTGGTTGAAGGGGAAATTCATTTCAGTGGTCAGGGCGAGGGGCTGGGAGCCCGAGAGCTGAATCCTGCTCTTGTCTCATCCACCTGCCAGCGCTTTGCTCCTTTACTCTTAATGGCCTGGGTGTGGTTCGCCCGGAGCCGGGCTCTTTGATGACGGGATCCTTGGAGGTGCTTTTCAGTCTGAAGATGTTCATTTGCAGTGGACCTTCACCTTTTTAATTCATCTTCAGTGGTTCTTTGCTACCCACCTTCAGGAAGGTTAGTATAGAGGAGACTTTCTAGGCTGTGCTTACTAGACATATAAAAGAGATTTTAACTGGGATTTGTTCATATCTAGAGCCAATCAGGTGCTAACAGTCCCACGGATATTGTTATTCTCAAGGGTGCAGACCCTCCTCTTTTTTATTCTAAACGGGCCACCTCTAAGCCGGCAGCTACACTGATTAAACAGGATCACACATGCATGAGGCTACTGCATGATTTCAGGAAGAAGGACAGAGGCTGTCTCTACGGTTCTGCCCTAGGAGTGAGGCATCTACAGAGAGCAAGAGCGTGTCCTGTGATTATCTGGGCCGTTCTTGCTCGTGTGTCACTGCTGGCTCGGCCGACGGAGCTTTGCAGATCTTCTCTGAAGTTTCATATCTAAAAGTGTTCCAGTTTGTTCTCATCAGTTATTGTAAAGATGCTGTCACAGGAGGCAGGGAAGTTGGTGGCTCACTATTATAAAATTTGTCTTTTATTAAGAATCCCCAGAGAAGTCTCCAGTTAAATGCACACAGAGGAATATAGTGCCCTGCCTCTGCAAAGTTAAAGGGTGAGTACAAAGAGATAGAGGTGCAAAGGCGATTTGACTTGCTTATGTTCTTCGAGGGTATGTATGAGAAAGACTGGCTCTGGAGGAAGATCAACTTGGTTTTCAACTTTGGTGCCACTAGGTAATAGTTTAACGCCTCTGAGAAAGAAGCAGAATTACCCCAGACCTCATATTTCCATACATATAAGATGGGGATTTAAATGCCAACCTGGCAGTATTATGAGGATTTGCCATTTGTGCAAAGTACCAAGCACAATGTAGGTACCAAATATTTCTCAACTCTTTGTCCATCAGCGTCTGCATTGACGAGTAGTATGTCTTGTGCAGGAGACACTCCAAGTTCTTAGCTTTCAGCCTTCCTTGTCTAGGAGCTCAGGCTACATGGGACATATATCCACATTGGAGAGGAAAATTGGCGAACTCACAAGCACTGATCCTATTATATTTCATTGTGATGGTCTGGTTCAAGGGTCAGCAAACCCAATCCGGCCCTCTGTTTGCTTTGGCAAATAAAGTTTTATTGGAACACAGCGATGCTCAATCACTTACATAGTGTCTTTGGCTGCTTTTGTTCTATAACAACAGAGTTAACTGGTTGTGACCAAGTCTCCAATATTTACTATCTGTCCCTTTTCTGAAAAAGTTTGCAATCCCTGGTCTAGGGTAATTGTTTCCAAGTTTACAGGAAAGTATTGACTGATCCTGGCTCCTTGAGTGCAAGATTTGTATAATTCAAATACCCCGTGTCATGTGTGAATATCCTGAACACAGGCGGACATTACATCTTCTAAATATCTTGGAAAAAATATAGAAACATACATAATTATAGGTGATGAACCTTACAGCTGTTCTGCCGACGTTTGGGGACATTTATTCTCTTTGTAGCAGAATAAACAGGAGATTCTCAGTGTCTTGGACCAATTAGCCTAAAACTACCAGGAACAAACCGCGGATAGCCTGGCACATTTGGGTGTATCGATCCAATGTAATGAGGAAGATGTGCCCTAGAGGACACCTCACCAAACAAATCAAAAATAGAGGTATTCTAGGACTCTGGGGAAGGGTGGAGTTTAGATGGAATTTGAATGAAGTAGTGTTTTGACCGCCTCAAAGCAAAGTAGGGTAGTATAAAGGAGTCAGTATCAGATCTGAAACGAGAAGTGGACCCAGGGTCCTGTTTCTATGGAAACAATGCAGTTAAGATAGATCAGGAAACTCCTTATCTGAAGCTCCCATCTGAGTTATAAATCTAGACTGTTCTCTGCAGCAAAGAGAGACTAGGTCTCCCAGGCAAAAGTGGAGGTTTCATCCTTACTGATCTAATTCCAAACAGCAGAGTTTCCGTGAGTCCGTGATTTTAGAGAACAAAGTTTCTCAGTGAGTAAAAAAGCAGTAGTCACTCAAAGAAGGGATTGTTATGACCCTTTAGAGTTGCAGTATGTCCTGGGGAGAAATATTATTTCCTGTCCTCTTTGTAGCTGCTCTATCTGTGTCTGTTATTCCAGCCTGATGAATGGCCGGGCAAGTTTTTACGTCCTTGGTCCAAGCTAATTTTTACTCTTTCATCAGGAAGGCAACGATGGCAGGGTGGGAAGGTGGGGCGGCAGAGGGAGCTAGGTGGGACAAAATTAGTACAAGCTAAATTCAAAGCAGACAGGAGGCTGCAGGGAGCTTTTCTGCAGCCTAGTACAATGCCTGATAAGTAGGACCCAACTTGGTAAGTATGTATCAAATGAATGAATGGATAGTGTCTGAATGGTCGTGAAGTCTCAGATATGAAGGAACAGCAATATTTTAATGACCCTAATGTTATACTCTTACATAGAATTTTATGATGCACATTTTGACATTTAACCAGAAAAAAAAATGGAATGGAAGGTTCTGACAGCAAACCATCAAATGCGCTGTGATTTTTTTCCTTTAGACACATCTAGAATGATTTTAAGGTTATTCTTCATAGTGACGACTGTCAGTCAGAAACCAGAGCTCTGAGTGTCGGCAGCCTCCCCGGGGGTTTTAGCCAAGAGGTTGTAGAATCCAAGAACGACTCAATTCCTGAAGTCGCGAGGTTCATTTCCTGACCTGTTTCTGAACGGCAGGACGTCCTGAATACTGCATCAGAAATGGGTCGGAGACGAACTTCGTGATTCTAGGAATCGGAAACACAGCAGGACTGAACGTGTCGCTCTGCGTCCTCTCACTTCCCCCTTGCCCGGGAGGACACGCAGGTCACCCTGGAGGACACGCAGGAAGCGAAGGTCGCGGCAGCAACACCTCCTCCAACCTCCCAGGCTTCATTCGTTCTCTGTGAGTGGTCCCTGGTTTCTCTGTGTCCCTTGTACTCTCAGGAGTGAGGATTAGCTGAGAGAAAGCAGCTTTCCTTTCACACTTTCCCAGTTCAGCGTCTTTCACTTCAAAGACATCAGTGCCTTCCACGTTCATTTGGCAGGGGGAGAAATTTGCCACCGCTGCTGCTGTTCTTAGCAAAGTCTTCATCTCCCCTCATGTGTTCACCTTTATGCGACCTCTATTTTTCCAGTTTTTCTCCTCTGTCTTCCACCAATCAATGCTAGTATGAAGTCCCTGGAGTATGGAATACTCTTTTCAGCCTCTGTTCTCTTTCTCTCCTCCCTGGGCCCCACCTGCCTTCCTGCAGCCTCTGAGATGGCGGGAACCTCTGCTGGCAGCATTTCCAGAGCCTGGGACATTACCTGGATTAACTCCTCCTCCCAGGCTCCTTGCAAAGGGGTGGAGGGTGGGCAGGGAAGTGGTTCTACTCCAGAAAGTCCTGACACACAGGTATGAAGGGAGACGGGCCGGGGACATTCTCAGCTGCAGTGGATCAGGTAGATTTTCCACAAGGAGCTGCGGGGAAGCACAGGAAACGAGAAGTAGCTTCCCAGCACCCTGAGTCATCGCGTTTAATGGGGAGACGGGTGTCGGCACCTGGAGTCCGGGGAATGCTGCAGGATGGGATTAGCTTTGATTAGAAGCAGCTGAGAGCGGAGAGGGAGCCCCTGAGGTCCTAGGATGAAGGATGGGGCCATCCTGTGAGATGCCGTCCTACACGCTCAACTTCACTGGTCAGCTAAAATAATTGTTTATAGTATAAGACAAATTTTAGGAGGGAAGAAAAATCCCAACACTTGGAAACGAATTAGCGCCAAACCAGAGAGTAATCAAATCCAGGACTGATAGCCGCATGGGTCTGTGAGGGACCAATAATGCCGGACAAACTTTCTGGTTTGCTTCTTGAAAAGAAACGTGCACACACGCACACACACGTGTGCAGCCCACTGCATGCTTGGTTAAGAGGAGCACAGCAGATGTTCTCTGTTTGTACTTTATGAAAGCACTTGATAGAAATGTCCCATGAAATTTTACTTGCAAAACAAGTTCAAATTGGCTGGAATAAGAAAACTCCTTCGCAGATTGAAACCGGGCTCTGAAATCATAAACCAAACCTAATGGAACTGATAAATAAATGGTAGCAGATCTAGTTGCAGGAAGGTGTTTAGCAGGATGTCCCGAGGGTTTCTGTGAGGACTGAGTTTATTAAAAATCTTTATCAATGTGTTGGGAGAACTAGTCAACAGGATGCACGTGGATTCTGCCAGGAATACTAAGTCGGCCGGTGTCAGAGAAAGAACGGAAGATCACGTCTCAGCATGCAGGGACAAAGAGGTTGGAAGTGTGTGTAGGCAGGAGGAAGGAAAGAGCAAAATGGGATCCACCTGGGAAAATATCAATCTGCTGATCTGTAGATTAGGCTTTGGATTTGCAAAAGGAGACAGCAGAAGTACTAATGCTCTGGTAGACCAGAGAAAGGCCCGGGAGAAAGAGGAAACATCACATTAGCTGTAACTTAGCAAAGCCATTCAGTGGCCAGCAGTCAAGCATTCGGGTTTGTAGAACCTGGAATTCACAGAATTCAGGGGGCCCTCCTTAGGAAAAAGATAAGTTATTAATTTGAAATTAGGCACAGGACCTTGAAAGAGACCGGGGTGAATGAAGGGCCTGGAAGTTTAAGCTCAACGAGTTTCACAGTGAATCTGCCTAAACCGGCTGAGCACATCATGAACAAAAAAGGTTTTCTCTTTCTAGTTTGGGTAACAGGAGGAGATATTGGAGTGTGAGTGGGCAGGTGCGGGGCTGGATGGTTCACTAGTTGGGTGCGATGGCCTGAATGTTTGTGTCCCCCCCAGAATTCATATTGAAATCCTGGCCCTCAAGGTGATGGTGTTAGGAGGTGGGGGCCTTTGGAAGGTGATTAGCTCAGGAGGGTGGGGCCCTTGTGAGTGGGAGGAGTGCCCTTATAACAGAGTTCCCTTGTTGGCCCTTCCGCCTGTGGGATTATGGTGAGAAGGTCAGTAAAGGGAGCAAGGCCTCACCAGACACCTTGATCTTGGACTTACCAGCCCCCAGAGCAGTGAGAAACGAGCTTCTGTTGTTTATAAGCCACCCAGTTTATGCTACTTTGTTATAGCAGCCTGAGAAGACGAAGACATTGGCTAACAACTGAAACCTAAGGAAATTCAAATGCAAGTGCCAAAAATACACAGTTGTAAGTTGCTTGAAGGCAGGCACTGGGGTGGAAATTGGAAAGTCAAGACGGTGACTGACGCTTGGTCTATGTCCTCACGGGAACCAAGCCTTGGAGAGAACCTCCTAGTTGGAAACTAATTGTTCTCTTAGTACAGATCCTAAACTAATAGGTGCCTCTTTCTATGATAACAGTTTTCCAGCTCTGTCATAGATCCTGGTGCATATTTTGTGTAGTGTGTTCTTTGAGAGCAGGGCCTCCACGGTGGATTGAAACAGCAGATTGCAATGTTTTCCTAAGACATCTGAATCTGGCTAAATGCTCACCAATTCTGCTTCCCCTCCCTGGTTACGTAAAGAGACCAAATTTCTGGGCCTCTCTTGTAGTCAGACTGTGGCTTGCTTGTGGCTAATGGAATATGGGGAAAAGTGATTTACACTGTGAAATCCCCCCAGAGGCCAAATGGGTTCCGGAATCACTGCTTGGAGGAGTGCTACCACCCAGGAGAGCTACCTGACCCCCGTCAAAGAGTGACATGAACAATAAATACGTAAATAAACGTTTGCTGAATTATGCCACTGGTATTTTCAGATTGTTTGTTATGGCAGCTGTCATGACTATGAAATTGAATGAATGGCTCAAATCGGTTCTGCATCATTTAATCTACTTGGGTTTTTATTTTATCATCTATTTCAAGAGAAAAATGAAATTACGGCCTCACTTTCGATTTATTTCTTGAGCATTTCTGTTCTATGCTGCTACATTAGTGGTTTATCTAGCACTGGTGAGGCATTTTAGTATTTTATTTATGTATATATGTAGGTATTTATTGCTTTAAAGGCATTTAGAGTGGAGTGGGAAAACCAAATGGATAAACAGATACGTAAAATAAATACATATCTGTATTTAGGGTTTTTCTATGAAAAAAAAATGTATGCTCAGCACAGGATGAGGCCTTGGTACCGATTGGTATTTTCATTCATGTGTGCGAGTAAGGTCTCTGGATGCAGAAAGCAAAGGTAGGTGTTCTGAAAAATCACACAGGAGAAGGTAGTTTTGAAATAAGTCCAAAATGTTTAGTGGGATTCAGGTTGGAGGTGGGGAGATATTTCAGATGGAAGGGGCAGGTAGACTACAGCCCTAGAGGTGGAAGAGGAGAGTTTTGTGCAGGCAAATGGAGGCAGAGTGATCCTAATCTGGAATTACTTAGAACAGAAGGAGGGGGAAAAGGAGCATGTTAGCAGGTAGATTAAGAATCTAGAAGTATACTGGACAATTGAGATGAGATATGTATGCATGTGTGTGTACGGCATGTGTGTTTAATGCTAAGTGTTTTAAAGGCAAAAAAAAAAAACAAAAACCAAAATCCCACAAAAACCTTTGAGACTAGATAGTGTTCCAAGCGGTCCACTCACAAGACAGCGCACGTGGGCCATCAGGAGAGGGCGGTCCCGAGGCTCCATGGCTCCGCTCCAAGCCTTGCACTGCAGTGAAATTCCGAGTGACCTTTGTGAGAGGTGAGGGGAGGGGACACAGGGAGGGAAATGGGGGGTAGGTGGGGAGACAGAGTCGCAGCTGATCGACAGCGGACACCTAGATTGAAAAGTGTGTGCTTGAAGGCGCATTTCCTCGAATATCTCCTCCGAAAACGACTTCTGCTGGAGGCTAGTGGGAGTGATCGCCGCACAACTATTTAGGCTTAACCATGTGGGGTGGCGATTCTTGCAGGTCGAAGATGGTCAAATTTGGGGATTTCAGATGGTTCAAACTAACTGGTAAAAACAGGCTTTGATGTAATAGCGAATGTGGACCCCGTGTGTGATAAAAAGAAAAGCTTTTCTTTTTCCTTTGAGCAGGGACAGAATTTGGCCAAGGACACGGAGATAGAACAGACGACCTTTTTCTGTCTGAGCTGGGAACTAGATTAAAGATAAGAAGGAAGGCAGAGGCTGTGGAGCTGTCGGCAGCGGGGTCTCTACAGCTCTGGGCACAATCGTGGGACCTTTTCCTGGGTGACGGAGGCAGCTGCCTCTCTGTGGCCTGCACTCTGCTCCCAAACCAGGACAGCGGCCCGGGAATACTTGGGGAACAGGCACATCCATTTACACAGCCTCGCTCCAGGTCAGAAGAGCCTCAGCTCTGTAGTCCTTGGCTGTTGGTTTCTAATAATGCCGGTGCTCCTGTCTGCAAGGCCCTGAGCTTAGAATCGCACGTCCAAGCTCTAGGCTGCGTGATGTACCTCATGGCGACAGCAGCTGGAGGGTGATGGGTTCAAAGAATTTTAAAGAAGTGTTCCATGAGCGAAAATTTGGGATAACTCTGGGTTGATACAATTTTTTTTAAATGTTCAAATTGTGGTAAAACACACATAACCATCTAACCATCTTTAAGTGTACAGGTTCAATGGCACTAAGTACATTCACGTTGTTGTACAACCATCACCACCATCCATGGGCACAAGTTTTGCATCATTGCAAACTGAAACTCTGTCCCTGTTAAACAAGAACTCCCCATTCCCTCACCCTGCAGCCCCTGGGAGCCACTGTTCTACTTCCTGTCTCTATGCATTGGACTATTCTGGGGACTTCACACAAGTGAGATCACGCCGTGCTTGTCCCGTTTTGACTGGCGTATTCCCCTTAGCCTAACGTCCTTCAGATTCATGCACACTGTAGTGTGTGCCAGAATGCCCTTCCTTTTTAAGGGGTTAATGAGTTTTCAATTTACATTATTTCTTTCCAAAGAAGGAAGCAGGATGTACAGCATTTCCTTAGCTATCGGACCAGGGGGCCATTGTTTTCCCGGAGTAGCTCAAGGCACTAGTTAGTGCTCCATGAAACACAACATGGGGAATTCTGATCTGTCATAGATGGGCTCCCTCCGGCATACCCAGAAAGTGTGAGAAAGGATGCTGCAGTGCTGGCCTGGAGACACTCAGTCCCTCGGGGCTGAGCATGCAGGTGTGGCTGTCTCTCTCCCAGGGAGCTGCCGCATCGCCTTATGGCACTAAAGGTAAGAGAAGACCTAAAATAAATGCTGGGGCATCTGGCTAGCATCACATGTTCTTGCATTCTAGGCAGCATCTTCATGCAGTGTCTTTGCATCTGGATTAGAACATCTGGCTTGCAGTTTTCCTTGCTTGGCTTCTCCATGGTGAGGCTGGAAGAGATGCTTTTCCTGCCCCTCTCTGTGAGGGATGCATGCTACCTGGGAAGACTCTATAGGACCTGCATCCCTACCTCCTCCATGCTCCAGTCAGCTCCCTGACCTTCCAACCCTCTCGCCTTTTCTGCAGTCACTTCAGAAAGATCCAGAAGACACCCCTGTTACAGATTGCTAGGGCATTCTATCATTTGTGGGAAAAGGCGGGAGACAATTCTTCTCCTTGATGGTTGTTATAGTCTCTTCCTCCCATCCAGTTCTTCATTCACTCCAATGACATTTTTTGGGCACCTGCCCCGGGCTATGGACTGTGCTAGATGCTGCACTGGGTCCCTGGACTTGCAGTGCAGGCAGCATGGGGGAAGTTCCAAGATCTGCCCAGATCAGGGTCACACCCTGCACGTGATACACTGCTATGATTTCTTCAGTTCAGGACTCCAAGATGTAGCCACCAAAGGGATTCACAATCTCTTTATTCCTTTCAAAGTTCATTGCGAAGCAACTTGTAGGCATCAGTCAACCTGACTTCAGCCCTCTGCTGTGTGTGTGTGTGTGTGTGTGTGTGTGTGTGTGTGTGTGTTTTGTTTTGATCCAAGCAGTCCTGGACCCCAGAAGTGGCATGGTTGCCTGATGGCGGTGGTTCTGCTGGGATGAGCTAGGTGACTCTTCCAGTGAGTTTTGTTCCGTGTTACTGTTTATGGAGAACAGCCGTAGCACCAGTGGCACCCAGTCGTTTCTGCTTAACTCATGGTGGTGACATCTCCATATTGTCTAACAGAAACATCAAAAACGACAACAAGAAGGAGAAAGAAGTGTGTTTTCTAAATTGTGATAAACTTTTCATAGAAGATAGGTTTGTTGCATGCTCTCTTCTCATGAGACAGGTGACGGTTGATCTCCAGAAAGGGGCACACATGTCTTGTACCAAGCTTAAAAATAATAATGGAAGCCCACTATTCTCATTTGGTTTCCATGAGAAGGAAAAATCCGTACACATGGACATCACTGGAGAGCAGTGTGCCCTGGGCAGAGGGTTTTCCAACATATAAATCCACATGCAAGTGTGAAACATGTGACACGTGATGGGGAGGTGTAGCGTGACAGAGGGAGGGAGGGAGCAGAAGATCTAACCTGAACTTTAGTGAGGGAGGAGCTCAGGAAGGACTTCCTAAGGAGAGGTGCCCTTGAACTTAGTGTAAAGCTGGAGTCTCAGGGGCTTGGGGGAGGGATGAAGGAACAGCTAACGGATCCAGACGGAGGGCGCGGCAGGTGCACACGCCTGAAAGGAGGAGAGAAAGTGATGCTCTGGGGGAACTGAACGTTGCTCCTCGTGCCTGCTGGGACTGCGGGCCTGGAGGCGGGAAAAGGCAGCAGAGAGGGGAGGAAAGAAAGGGACCTTGAGAGCTTGAGTTTGAGAAGCGTTCACTGTATCCTGGGGACAGTGGGACCACCGGGAAGGATCTGTGTAGGGGAATAAGAGTATGTGAATCACATACGGTAAATATCGCCAGGCTGCCGGGTTAAAAGCAGGTGGGAGGGGAGTGAATAGGTCAGCTTGGCGGGGGTTGCAGTAACCCAGATACGAGATGGCAGGTGCCTGAGATGGGAGGAACAAGGGAGAAAGAGTGGAGTTACTCGGGAAATATGAAAAGCAAGAAAAGACGGGACTTGGTGCTCAACTAACTGTGAGGGTAAAAGATGGGGAAGAGTTTTAAAAATTCTTGCACATGAAACGGGGAGGATGGAGATGCCATCTCATGACCACTGGTTCCAGAACTCAGCCTTCGAGCCAGGGAGAAGGCAGGAGAGCCTTAGGTACATGAGACATCCACGGTTATCTCAACTAGCTTGGAGACGAAAACAGTCACAAGCTTGCAAGGACGTTATGTGTTTTATTCACACTCGAAGATGTTTATTGCAATGCTGTGTCATTGCGAGGAGTTAGGGAACTAAGTGGACAACCGCAGATCGGCTCCTGCGGTGGAACACTCTGCCACCCGCGATAAGAAAAAGTTGTACCTGCAACTAACAGGCCACCAGGACATCCATGATAATCGTAAGGCAAAATAGCGAGTTGCAGAAAATGATGTAAGATATGATACAATTTGGGTTTAAAAAATAAGCAAACAAACGTTGGGTGAGCATAAACAGATTCATACAAAACTACCAGCAGTGGTTGCCTCTATTTAGAAAAATTAAAATGCCGTATTCAGTGAAAAGTCGTTGTTATCTGATGTTGTCGACTGTTCCGATCGCTGATCGCTGTTGTAGAGAGGAGGGTGGAAATTACGCGGAAAGGGCTTGGCGGCGGTGCGGTGAGCCCATGAGGGCAAGCCCTAGCAGAGCTTCCGCTCAGCTTTCAGAGGCGCCCACGGCCTGGGTGACTGTGCACATCTGTGCACATCTGTGCAACACGCCCACGCAAGGCCCCTCCACGTGACGGGACAGGAGCCCGGTTGGCTCAGGCTGACGCTGCCTCTGTTGAAGTCAAACTACTGGCTGACAGCTGCCTGCAGCCACAGAAGAGGGGAGCGGGGAGGGACGGACCAAGTAGAACTAATCGGGAAGGATCGAGCTGGGGCTTATTTGGAAACTTTGCTTATCCCGCCGAAGGGCTCGGGTTGAGAGATCTTTGCATTGGCTCTTCCCTTGCAATGTGCAGAAGTAACGTGGACACAACAGGAGAACAGACTGTCCTCGTGGGACTGTCCTTGCATTCTGTTTGCAGCCGAGCTGGAGACGCCCACGGAATGCTTTGTCCTGCAACATTCTGTAAAATTTTATCCTGTTTGGATTTTCCATCCTCTGCAAAGAAAATGAATAGCTTTCTTCTGAGTAGTGTGCTTGTGGTGGTAGAGCCGCCACCACCCTCAGCCCTCGCGAATTCTTCTGCTTGTCTTCTCACTCCAGACAGAGGTCCGGGGTCCCGACAATGTCCTTTCTTTGTATGTTGATCTTGGTCTGTGGCAACTGGCTGGTAAACTTGAAAAGCTTGTGTTTATCATCTGCCAGAATTTTGTTGTGTGGTTTAATTTTTTTTCCCCTTTACAAGCTGTTCGAGTGTTCTAGCTGCAGAGAGCAGATGGTTTTCCTATTCCCTTGATGTTTCCTTTATGCGGATGATCGTTAAGAGATGTTCTAAGGCAGCACCGGGGTAGGATAGTTTCTATAGTTACTCTAGTTAGCACCACTGCGTGTATGCCTTTGCCAGCACGGAAGAATAGCCAATCTATCAAAGTCTGGAAACCACTTAAAATAAATGGCCCTGTATGTTTTGAAATCAGGTGGGGAAACCTCAAGGTTTCAAGTCACCATTAATAAATAATTACCCTGTTGTTAATGCATCCTGCCAATTCCCCGATAAGAAAGAGTTGATAGATGATGTAGCTGGTTCATAGCTTCCCGTTTGTTAGAATGTGCCTATGTTGTACTCCGCATAGATGGAAGCTTCCAGGGACTGAATGGGAAGCGTGCTGTGTCCACGCTGTGTACAGTACTTGGTGGCTAGTCAAAACTACGTAGGGGCAGGGCCTTCCCTATAAGCTTTAGCCCAGAGCTTAGGCAACTCCCAACCTAGAGCAAACCTAGGTGCTCACTCAATATGTGCTCACTGAATTGAGATTCCTGACTGGTGACGCAGGAGATGGCTTTCGATACAGGTGAGAGCGTAACCAGCGACAGCACAAAGAGCGGAGTCTTCTTATGATACTGACTGTGTATATGGCCTGAGATGCTCAGGTTTCTGGACAAAGAAAAGGTTGAGCAGTCGGTCAGCAAAGAACAAGTCTTCAAGCTCCTAGAACAGCGCTTAGCTCTTGCCAAACATGTGCCCTGCAGCCAAAGGCCCCCAGGAACACAAAGGTAGTTGAACAAGTTGGGTTTATCACCAGCTGCAGAGAGAGAGCACGTGCATCATGGGGACTGGGGGAGTCTCGGTGGAAGGGGAGAAAAGGATGTTAGAGACGGCCTTGGGCTTGGGCTTGGGGGGGGGTGATGTCAGGAGGGGTCAAAGGAAGCAGAGGTTTGCTCTAGGTTGTGAGTTGCCAGAGAACACAGGCCATTCTGAGTGGGAGTCTCAGTACATCTTATCTCCAGGGAGGACAGACGAGAGTGAGAACAAAGCTGGGACCGGTAGAGAGGTAGCAGCCACGTACTCAGCAAGTGGTGGGGGCGTGTGGCATGTTGTGTAGTCTGGCCTGGGTGGACGTGCTGGAGGTTATTTCTGTGCAGCCAGAGAGCACGCGGCTGGGCTGGAAGCCCCAGGCCAGCCTTTGGTGCCATCGAGGCTGAGATATAAGGTCACCTTCGTTCCTGGGTGTTGGCGGAGGTTTGCTTTCTTTCTCAGATGTCATTGAAGACGTCGTGAAAGGAGCTAGAGACCCTTGCTCCAGACTCCACGGCCCTGCCCTTTGCTTTAACTCTCTCAGGCTTAAGCAGCGACTCCGTCGAGACTACTCAGATCTCAGACTCCCACTTGCCTCCCCCTACCAGGTGTGGATGGACAGACCCCAGTTAGGACCCGACGGGGCAGCTCCTCTCTGCACACCCAAATGGGGACCTCCCCAGGATCTGTCCTTTCTTTTTAGTTTTATTTTTAATTGGTAAATAGTAATTGTATATACGATATACAATGTGACGTTTTGATAGAGGTATGCACTATGGAATGATTAAATCAAGCTAATTAACGCATCCATCACCTCACGCACTTATTCTTTTTGTGGTGCCAACATTTAAAATATTTCTTAGCAGTTTTGAAATGTTCATTACACTGTTGCTAACTATACCATGCTGTGCGACAGATCTCAAAAACTTATTTAACAATTAATAAAACTTTGCACCCTTGGACCAACCTCCCCTCACCTCCACCCCTCCCTGCCAGCCTCTGGTAGCCACAGTTCTACTCTCTACTTCCAGTTCAACTTCTTCAGATCCCACACAGGAGTGAGACCAGGCAGCGTTTGCCTTGGTGGCTGGTTTGTTTCACGTAGCATGACGTCCTCCAGACTCCCCCATGTTGTCACAAATGACAGGGTTTAGGACTCTTGTCTTTTTTTTAAGAGACAAAAGCATCTCTTCTCTAAATAGGTTTATATGAGCTAGAATTAAAAGGATGTTAAGATTTAGGCAAGTAGGCAGATGTGTTTTAAAATCACATCCCACTTGAACCAGTTTGCGGAGACAGAAAGTTTATTTTCCTTGTGGCCACTCCTCTATGTAGCCTCGCTCTAAGAGCCCGGTGTAGTTCTACACCCACACGTGAGCTCCGAAGTTGAGGACATTTAAAAACATTTCTGGGTGGGAATATGTGTGTTTCAGAGGATGGGAGTATGTGTGTTTCCAAAGTTTAAAGTGTTTTTATACAGCTTAGCTCTGTACAGACAGGGCACGTAACAGGCATTCAGCAAACATATGTTAATTGGTTTAATTATTCAAAGTATTTTCTTCACTTGGATCAACTAGGAGAAAGGAGGGGCTCAGTATTTATAAATCTTTTTATATCTGATTCTAGAAGTAATACATTCTCAAGGAATAAAAAAAAACCCAGCTTAGAATAAGAAAAGACAGAGAAAAAGAAGAGCCCCACCCAGAGACAGCCACTGTTAATGGTTTGGGTCCTTCATTAGTTCGGCAAATACTTAGTTAGCAATCACTGGGCAGTCAGGGCGTGCCGGTTGCTGGGAAGGTGAAGATGAATCAGACACAATCCAAAACCTCGAAGGTCTCAGACGTTCATGAACAAGGCAGGGAAATAAGCAGGTAATTAAAATGCACTTCGGCGAGTGCAGCCGGGGAGGTACACACAGGGCATTAGGAGAAGAGAGAGACCAACTTGCGTAGATGTGGGCTGAGATGTGGGGAGGGGGCCGCTTCCTGGGGAAGCTCCTTGTTGAGGATTTAGAAAATAAAGACACAAATGAGGAGAGAAAGAGAGCAAATAATCCCACACCCGGGAGTACCAGATGGGGGCGTTTTGTGGCTGCTCCAGTTCCTTTGCACAAAGATGGTGTCATCGGCTCTGACAGGTGCGACGATTCTCTTCGTTGGTGAGCAGTAGGGGTTTCTCAGTTGTACCATTTCTACCTCCCGGTGTCCTCACGTGAAGCAGGTGTCAGTTAAGATGTTCACTCATGACGGCCTCACGCCAGCCTGCTCAGGAGGAATTGTGGGGACCTGCATATTACAATCAAGGGGTGTGCGATTCAGAATTTGTTACTTCGTCTAGTGAAAGAGGAGGTTGGGTTGCTGGAGAGAGGGGAGGGTGGACATAGTGCGCACACGCTCGCTCGCACACAACGCTTCAGAAGAATGTTCCCTCGCGTCCCCTGCCCTTGCACTCGTCCCCCCTCGGTCCCTGTAGCCTCTGTAACTGCCCCAGTTCGTCAGGACTCTTCAAGGAACTTTGCAGGAAGGCATGAACCAAGCTCTGTAAAGAAAGAAGGAAGAGCCGACACCAGCGCGAAAGCGATTATTAGAGAAACCTGCAGAAAATACGGCCACATCCTCGAAGGCACTCAGAAAATGAGGTGAGGGGAAGAAATTTTAACAAAACCATCTCCGGGTATATTTACATGTGGCTGTCTGAAGGCCACTGTTCTTAGTCCCAGCTAGTTCATAGATGGAAGAGGCTTCACTTCAGGGAGATTTCTAATGAATTTCCTTCTTTTTTTTTTTTGAGACACAGTCTCACTCTATTACCTGGGCTAGAGTGCAGTGGCGTCAGCCTAGCTCACAGCAACCTCAAACTCCTGGGCTCAAGCGATCCTCCTGCCTCAGCCTCCCGAGTAGCTGGGACTACAGGTGCACGCCACCATGCCCGGCTAATTTTTGTATTTTTAGTAGAGATGGGGTCTCGCTCTTGCTCAGGCTGATCTTGAACCCCTGAGCTCAAGCAATTTTCCCGCCTCAGCCTCCCAGAAATTCCTAATGAAAAAGAATGTGAATGACACCCCCATATGGATGGCCCATGGTGACCTAGAGGAGACGTCTCTGATCGCTACCAAATAAGGACCTGATGGGAATTCTTTCACTAGGAAGGGTGGGCTGCTCTGCTGTGAACGCTCTCTGGGACCAAGTGAGTGGCAGCGTTGGCCACAGCGGGGCAGTGCCAGGAAGTGGGGGCCTCACGGGGCAGACCACAGAGCCCCCACTCTCCAGCTTGCAAGACCCAACATACAAACTGCGCGAAGCGTGGAGGGGGCATGGCATTTACTGAAGCTTATAAAACTGTCAGCAAAGCGGCCCCTTACACGGGGGGTCCCTGCGAGCTGTTTTACAGCGCTGCCATCAGCATCTCGACTCAGCTGCGTAAATAACCCCCGCAGCCCTGCAGGCCTGGGGGAGGCTGGGGTGGGGACCAAGGAGCTCTGAGGCTGGGACAGGAACCCCAGGGCAAAGGAAGACTTGGGACTCCACCGCAATAGAGGTCAGCTGGTTGTTAAATTTTCTAAAGGATTTTTACATCCTGCATTGACCGTGTCAATCACGTAAGATACAGTTAGCCAAACGACTAGAGTATTTAGAAACCTGATTGCCTTGTAGACACTTTCTCTTTCTCAGTCTCTCTCAGCATTGTTGTTTGTAAGTAGAGTTTCTTTCTTTTTTTCAGTTCCTCTAACCAGATCAGGCATCTGACTTTCAGAAAATACCTCCTCTCCTCCTATTTCGGCACCGGTGACCGTAGCTCAGGTGCCCCCAGCAGGGCTGTCCCTGCCTCCCCACCGCCCCTCTCTGGACCCCCACTGTGCTGGGTGAGGGGACAGCCCCCTGTCATACAAGGGCAGCAGTCTCAGGCCAGGACGAGGAAAGCCGTGGTTCTCTCTTACGAAGAGGACGGAGCTGGGACAGAGAACAGTGCCGGAGACGGATAATTCGGATCCGGCTGTGGTCTGGTTCCGCCGCCCTGGTGTAGCCTCTCCTTGCTCCGTGTGATGGCCCAGAGCTCAGCAATCTAAAACCTGCATAAGGAAAATGGCAGCTGTAACCACAGAGTCACGGTCGGTGTGCAAAGGCTCCGTGCGCCATGTCATTCCTGATGGAGTTAAGTTCACAGGGCTGACGGCTGCAGCCTGCCCTGGCCCCTTCCATGGTGCAGCTGAGCCTCACGGATGAAACTCGGAATGTGTAAGTGGTTTCTGTAGGCGTCTCGACATTTTGTCTCTGGAGTTAATTCAAACAGACAACCTGCAACTTATTTGTTCCAACGGGGTCTTTTCATGGTCCCCTTTCCTCTTGGTTTCCAAAGTTTGCTTAACTTTCTGCCTTAAGCTCATGGTGGCCTTGGCCCACGTAGGACACGATTTGCTGTGTTTTCTCCCCATCCTTTCAAGGACAATCTGGGTAAAAGCAGAACAGCTGTGCCACTTAGCGCCAGTAATCCGGACAAGGGGTGTGGCAATGTGGGCAGCAGTCGGGGAGAGTCGGGTACCATGGAAGAGTGTCGAGAAAAAAATGCATGACACGTGCGTAAAAACTGCCGGGGAATCCTGGAAAGCAACATAGTATCAAATACAATGTCATCCAATATAAACAGACTGCAACAACCCAGGTTCTAAACTGAAGAGTTATTCTTAAATATTCTGATGTTGCAAGCTTAAAAAATTAAAACTCTTGTATTAATAATTGGAAAATGTAATTATCCCAGAGCTTTTTAAAGTTCAGTACATGTCTCCTCTTGCTTAACAGAGAACAATATAATTAATAAATGATCAAAGGAATTTTTGTTGACTTTTTTTTATTATGAATTTCCTCTTCTAATGACAGTGCATTTTCAAGTCAGGAGGATAAGAATATCTCTGAGTCATGAAACTCAACATCAATTAAAAATAATTTATTTCTTAATCCCCTCTGAAGTCACAAGGCACTATTTCCTGAAGTCCGTGTCCTATTATATTTCAAAGAAATAAATTTTACATGTGGAAAATAAGCATATATGTGTATATTCAGCTTTAAACTTCCAAAGAGCAGGTTGGAAATTATATTAATGGTAACTCCCAGCTGGGAGTAACTGGTAAGCTGGCTTCTAATAATTTATCACAACCGGATAAAATACACAGTTGTACCTGCCCCAGCTTTGCTTAATGTAGTGCAAATAAGATCTATTTTCAAACTAACGTATTATGATAGGAAATTGGCTTGTGGTTGTACTGATTGCACAGAGAAAACTAAAAAAAAATTCCGTGAAACTTGCTTGATTAAAAATTTCATCACTTGAAATTGACTACCGCATTAATTGAATTCACTCTAGGGATTTATCGAAAGGTGAAAGTCTGCAAATTCTTTATTAGAATTCGCTTCTGCAAAATAATACCAAATTGTTTTTGTTTTCCTTCTAACAGAATTCCAGGCTCAAAAACCTTTTTTAAAATCACCTATTCTGTGTTCAACCAAGACCAAAAGTCTTCTGATTGATCAACTTTTTCGTGCTGTAGTTTCTGTACTTGTCAATCTTATATTTTGAATAATATCTGGGCACAGAGATTGAATCAATGGTGTATATTAATGGCAAGGAAGGAGACGGAAAAAGTATTGCAGGTACTGATCCTGCTTACCAGTGTGAATCCTACGTAGCATTCTGCTTCAGGCAAACTTATACCATAAAATTGTAATTTCACTGGAACTATACGCTGTGAAACAAATCAGGACAACTAATGTCTTTGACTAGATACACTTGGCTTCTGCAGGCACCAAGTTCATGTGTCCTCCACCAGTTCCAGGGTAGTTACGGTTATGGCTTTCATGCCCTAACAGTTTTATTTTATTGAGCCTGTAGCCCTAAGACAAGGCATTGCATTCACATAAATTTCAGCAAGTATCTCCAAAACATACTGTTTTTATCTGCATTTCAAATCGTTCTGGAGTTGGGCCATGTTCTGCGATTACATTTCTAAAAAATTCGCAAGCTTTTTCTGCAGTTTCGTAGTCTAAATATTTTTTTTCCACCAAATGTATCTTGCATGCAATACACTCGCTCCAATTTTAAAATATCATCCTTCAGAAAGCACACATGGCCAGCCAGTCAACTGCATTCCCTAATGTAAATCTTTTGCTCATGCCAGAGACCGGAGTCGCTCTGGTCGTTAACTAAAAGCTGAGTGTATTGAATGCTGTTTGGCAACAGCTAATTTAGGAGCATGCAAACCGTTAGCCTGACAGAGTTGACATTTAGTGAATGCCCCTTGGTGCCACCTGTGACGTTATATATTTTGTTTAACTTAACTTTCATAACAACTCCAATAAAGTAGGTATTGTTCTATTTTAAGGGCGGAGTTAACAGTTGTTCATGATCACACAGCTAATAAGAGACACAGTCAGGCTCAAGCCTTGGTCTTCGACCTCGAGTCCACTGCACCACGATGGGCCACCCAGGGAAAGTTCCTGTGTGTGTCTCGATGCCAGGAGCACAGAAAACACATCATCAGTGGGGGCTTTCGCCAAGCTCTTCCAGCTCCACCCCTGTTAGATGACACTGATATTTATATTGGGTTGGAGCCGGTGCTTCTCATTGAAACTGTTCTTGTTTGGGTCCCTTACACACAATTTGAAATACTTTGGCTTATGTCCTAACGCACCACCCAGCTCTTGCTTGCCTGTTGCACATTTAGATTATCGACCACTTTCTTTCGCCTTCTGTTGCTGCCTTCCCACTCTGCTTCCTTCAGTGTGTGTCTACATACCCGGGTTTCTCTCTTTACTTCTTTTGTTTCCTGTTAGTATTTTTCTCCCTTGGTTTGCCCCATTTTTCCTGGGTTCTTTTCCCATCAGCCTCCTGCCTCCACCTCTGTGCCCCGTAGAAGGAGGGGAATTTACTTTGCTAAAATAATTAAAAACAAACAGTTATGAACACAGGCAATGATAATATTTTTTAGCTCCCTGAGCACTTGGCTTTACCTTGGGTCTTCTTCCGGCTGGTTGCTCTTCCCAACGGCTGATTTAAGAAATATTTTGGTAACGAATTTTCCGGTTGGTTAGACTCTGGATTAATAGCAGTTTATGCTAAAATTCCAATTTTCAAGGGGGAAAATGAGACTCTGCTGGGCTAAGACTCCTCCCCGAGTTTGTATAAATCATCAGCATTGGCAGATAAAACAAGAATTCAGAAGTTCTCGTCATCCGAAGTGAATTAGGGTTCCCAGAGGTTCCTGACCTTTGGAGAGAAAGAGCTTCGTGTTTTATGGGAGCGTGTTTTATGGGGGGCAGGGGGAAATCTCGTGCAATCCCAAGGGAGCGGTGGGTAGGGGGTGTGAAGCTGTAGGAAACGTCCTCACCAGTGAGCTGCAAGGGGCGGTTGGTATAAATCCCAACATACTTCCTCATGTGAATCCCAACAGACTTCCAAGGCAGGGCCCAGGCAGAGGGTGGGGGTGAGGTTGAAAAGTGTACAAGTGGCCGTCACCTCGAAATCTGAGTCAGGCTTCGCAGCACGGACAGCTGCCCGTCCAATAGTTAAAGACCCTATTCCAAGATATGTCTCTTAGCTCAGTATTTTGCATTCCCGTGTGAACTAAAGACCAGATCCAAAGCACAGGTGGGAAAATAATATTGTGCACTGATTCAACAAATTCTTTGGAGAACTTGCTCAGTTATGAGTTACACCTTACAGAGCTTACGGTCTACGGGATAGACAGACATTGCTCTAGGCAGAAAATAAGTGTCTTCAGAAACAGTAGGAGGCAATGCCATGCAGAGGGGCCTGGGTTCAGATTCTAGCTCTGTCCCTTCTTGCTGTAGCTGTATGGCCCAAGGCAGGTTCCTCATTTCCCCGAGCTCCGGTTTCCTTATCTTCACACTGGGTATGACAAGAGCCCCTCCAGGTGGGGTCCTCCTGGTTCCGAAATGGAACACTGCACAGAGTCATCTGTGTAGCATTTGGCACACCAGAAGCCTTAATGAATGTTCGCTCCTGTTACTTAGGCATCGTCTGCCAATTTTAACGATCGATCAATAAATATTTTCTTCTCTGTTTTTGCTTTTAGTCATTTGCCTTTTGCCCAATGCAATCTCTCACCGGTGCCCAAGAGGAAAAGAGATTGACTGATTAAGCTTTTCTCTGGATAAAACTTCAGTAAGAACAAATCAGTAAAGAGTAACTTTCACACTGGCAATAATTTTATTTCTAGTTATATAGCTCCTGACTTTAGACACCAGCGACAAACGTCGAGTATCCCCAAGAGACCCCCACTTCTGCCAGCCCCACCACAAATTTGGAGGTTCCCACTCCCCCCACCTCAGATTTGACAATTTGTTAGAAGGACACTCCGGGCTCACTGGAAGTGCTATCCTTAGTCACGGTTTTATTATAAAGGAACAACCCAGTGGGAGATGCATAGGGAAGAGTGGGGACAGGGATAGCTGCAGGACCCTGCATCCCTCATTCTGCCTCCCGGTACCTGGATACCTTCTCCACCAGGAAGTCCTCCGAGCCTCGTTGCTCAGAGTTTTTTGGAGGTTTCCTTACATAGACACAACTAATTAAATCATTGTCTACTGAGTGATGAAACTCAATCTCCAGCCGCCCTCCCCGGAGGCCAAGGAGTGGGGCTGAGACTTCCAACCCTTTCGTCTCATATTTGGTGTTGCTGGCATGAACAGACCTTGAACCTATCTAAGAACTCTCAAGTCATGGTCCTGTCACCTCATTAGCATAAACGTAGATACAGTCTGGTCCGAAGAGGTCCATTGTGAATAATGAAAGACATTCCTATTACTCAGGAAATTCCAGGGGTTTTTGAAGCCCTGTTCCAAGAACTGGGAAAAAAGACCAAATATTTTTTTTTATGATATCACAGTCCCCAATTGAGAAAAATCCCATGTTCTTGCAATCAGGGTTCTAAAGAAAGCAGCGACAACAGAAGCCACCAGGAATAGGTTATCCCGGTGGTTGCCGTGGCCTCATTTGGGTTCTCGGGAAACCCTGCTCTGCCGTCCCCTGTGCTGGCCGGAGGGAAACAACTGCTCACGGCCTGGGACACTCAAGGAAGCATCTCTCTTAATGGGGTGCAGTTCTTCTGTCGCTGCGTCATCTCCTTTCCTTGGTGACCAGATAGTAACAAATGCAATGTAAATAGATTATTTCTCTTCCAGACACAAATGGCCGTTGCATTCACGGTTTGCTTTAGGTTTGCCCGAAGGCAGTAACAGCTGGAACATGAAATGGGATTTATTAGGATATTTCTGTAATCCAATGGAATGGGATGATCAACTGATATTAGTAGAAATTATTTCAGTAGCTAAAACAGGTCAGAAGACAGCGGGGAGGAGGGCGTGGAGTGCTCCGGGTGCTGTGCACTCACAGCTCCAGGATCTGGGGATGTTATTTAAATGCTCTGAGCATTGTTTCTTTATCTGTAAACTCTAACCACAGAGAGTTGTCGGAAGGATTAGCCGAAATAATAACAGACATAGAGCACCTAGGACAATATGTAGTACATGTAATTGAACCCATTTCAGTAAATGTGAGCTTTATTATGTCCGTGTCTAATTCGGGCCTCTGTGCATGGAGGGGACCCTCCTCCTCTGCTCCACGTCCTCACTTGTTGTCCTTCTGAGGGAGAGAGAATGAGGCTGTCCCTCCATCTGTCCTCTGCCTCTTCCGTCTCTTCCTCTCCTCTGTAAACCCCCCTTTCCTTGGGCCTCGGCTCCCACCTCTGCCGATCACGCTCACTTCTGCTTCTGCTCTGCGCTCCAGCCCTGCACGCAGGTCCACGACAGCCCGCGGCAATTCTGCTTGTCCACCCAAATGGCAGGGACCAGATCGAACTCATCCTCCGCTGGCGTCTGTCCACACTTCCCTGTTTCTGTCGGCGGCACCTTGTTCTCGCAGACGCTCAGGAGTGAGCCCCTTCCACGTGTCGCCCACTCAGGGCTGGAGAGTAAGGAGATGAAGACGCAGTCCTTGTCTTCAAGTCACCATGGTCCCGCGGCAGACGGAAAGCAAACTGAAGGGTTCTGGGCGAGAGGTACAGAAGTGGATGCATTCTTTCTGCTGGCAGGGACAGATAAAATTTAAAGGAGGCAAAAAAAGCGAGAAAATAAGGAGAGATCGCTGGGTTCATCAGTAAGAGCACGTCTTGTTAGACAGCAATAGGAAAAGCCAGAGTTAGCAAGGCTGAAGGCCCCATCAGCTGGGCTCCAGGCAGGAAGGATGCTGCGGCAGCCAGGAACCTGCTCGTGTGCATTCGTGCAATAAAAAGAGCCCTGGACTGGAGCTGAGCTCCCCGTGTGGGGTGAGGGCTAGTGTGGGACGCTCCGCCCTGGAGACCCTGAAGTCAGGTGTGACATTGGTACTTCCGGGTTACACAACCCACCAGCCCACGGTCGGGCTGATTGGTTTTGAGAAGGACGGATTTAGAGCAAGAGTCCATGGGATCCTGCCATTGTCTGAAAGGCAACATGGCAGCTTCAACTTGACCTCCAGCTCTACTAGGAGAGAAACAGAGACAGAGAGAGACAGGCAGAGACAGAGATACCAGGTCACCCCTGTAGAGCAAAGGTTGCTTCAAACTTCCGAGCACAGAGGTGTGTGAGCGGTGGGTTATCTGGGGCAGTGCAGGGCCTACACTCCAGCTAAACACCACCCACGGCTGGCAGCTTCACCCTCTGCCCCGACGTTCATTTTATAGCTTCGCTGGTTTAAAGACTGAACAAACAGACAACCAACCAACTAAAACAACATAAACAAACAAACAAGCTCAGGGAAAGAGTTTCCCTATAAGATCAAACCGGTGATTAGAGGTGTCCTCCACGAATGATCCAGGACAGGGAGCTGGGATGAATGATACCTTGGCAGTTGTTGAGGGGACCTCTGGGTTCACCTGTCCACTGGGCCGGAGAGGGGCAGTTTGCCCCTCACCCCTCTCAGAACTCCAAACACAGGGGTGTGTGTGTGTGTGTGTGTACGCGTGCCTGTGTGCGCTGGGGCAGAGGGAACTGGATTCCCTGAGTGTGCATAGTGTCTGGCGAGCGCAACTGCCTCTACCAATTTAAAGGAATATTAACAAAGAGCAAAGCAATTTCTGAGGCTCAGAGCAGCAGGGCAAACAGATTAACAACCACCTCTGGACTCAGCCACTTTGCACTAATCGGCACCATTGGCCTTGCGTCCACGTCACCTCCCTGGCCTGCTCTCCATATGAGACAACACCTTGGTCTCCTCGCCCGCACGAATCTCTAAGAAAGCCCAATGAAACAGGAACAGAAAGGAGAGGTGGTTATTAAATTTCCCTTAAGCTCACAGACTCATTTCTTTTCAATCCATCTCATTTCTTGGAAATGTCTCGGCGAGCTGAATGCAGGGGGTCCCACAGTTGTCCTGCCACTGCTGTGGGCTCAGGATGTGCGCATTCCCTGGGGGCTGGACCCCACCTGCTTGGAGCCCCTTGCAGGGAGGCAAAGCTGAGTTCTGTGAGACATTTTATTCCGCCATCCCCAGTGCCTTATCCTCACTCTGAAAACGGAGATGGCTTTAGTCTGCTGGCAGCAGAGGGCTCAGAAGAGGGCTCTTACCCAGGGGTTAAAAAGCCCCCAGCTTCAGCACTAATCCAACACGCAGTCAGCCACTGGCCAGGCCCCATGTCTTTGGGAGAACCCTGTGTGCACGTGGATATTTGGTATCGTAGAGAAAGCAGAGGGCCTGGAGACCGGGTTTCTAGTCCCAACTCTGTCACTTGCGCACTATGGAAGTCTGAGAAGAGCCCATGATCTCTTTGTGCCTCAGTTATTCCATCTGTAACATAAAGGAGTTAGAATGTCACAAGAGGTCATTTTCAGCCCTGACGCTCTATTTTTCCATCACTCTGGGGCTCAGCCAGGTGTTAGGAAAGTCGTGGGAAACACAAATGGCTTAAGAACCACAGAGACCGTGTGCCTTGCCACGGCTGGGGCCACGAGGCTGGTGGCCACTCAGTGTCCTGTTGGCAAGAGTAGAGCAAGGTGCTCAGGGAAGGGGACTCAGGTCGCCAAAGCAGGGGTGTGTCGGGCTTAAGGTCTAGGATGGGCCAGCTAGAGACGGAAACAGGAAAACGTGTGAAGTCGCAATTCTACCCGGAAGCAGAGCTCTCGGGCTGGGAGGGGTAGTTGAGGACGTCACGTCCACCAGCCCCTCTCAGGACAGTGTCACCGACCGGTTTGGCTCTGAACTGGGGTTGCTACACTGGATTTTTAGAATTAGAGTGGGAAATTAAGAAATTAATTAACGGGTGCTCCCTGGTAATTTGTGCTCCCACACCGGAGTCAACGAAGCCACGTGCTGTGCGCCCACGGACACATGTCAGCGTTTCTCGTGCGGACTCATGTTTGAGGGATGCGTTTCACGTATATGCGAGAGAGCAGCATGCGCTTGTGCGTTTATGTCTTTCCTCCTTCCCTCCTTCCTCCCTTCCTCCCTCTCTCCCTCTTTCTCTCTTTCTTTCTTTCCTTCCTTTTCCAAAAGTCAAATCATTCCGTAATAGCCAGTTGACATCTCTGTCAGCAGCTATTTTGGAGACGGCCTGTCCAGACGTGTGTGCGTGCCTCCTTTCAATAAAATCGACGGAAGAGGTGAGTCCTCGGCCCGACACAGGCCCTGGCCGGGGGACAGGCTGTCCCATGGACGCGTCGCCTCTGCCTATGCCCAGGGTCTGGTTTGATTTCAGCCACTGGCGGCCGATGCTGCTCACGGTGTCCCTGCTTTGGGGAGCTGGCCGCCTGTTTCACTCCATTGTGCCTCTGCTCAGTGACATTAAAGTGACACCGTGTGAAAGGCTTAAAGGAGGAGGCTTCTCTGCGGAGGGTCCCCCGAGAGGACGAGCGCGGTGTTATTCTCTAAATCTGCTCCCACCGTGTCAGGTTTCCGCGGCTCTGTTTCTCATTATCCGTGTTGGAGCTGACGGCCTAATCCTCAAGGCTCGGGGGGGAGGACTCGTTTTCTCTAAGTTACATAAACGAGTTCCCATTTTTTGAATAAGAAAGAACCACATGCTTTTCCTTGTTTTGCCTTTTGCTCACTTGCATTAGTCAGGGCTCTCCAGAAATACTAAACCAGTAGGATGTGTGTGTCTGTGTGTAAATATAGCGTGTGTGTGTACACATATATATTCATATAAATATGAAGAAATTTATCGTAAGGAATTGGCTGACGCGATTATGGTGACCAAGTCGCCAAGGGCTGCGGTCTGCAAGCTGGAGACCCCAGAGAGCTAAACGTGTGGTTCCAACGTGCAGGCTGCCGGGCTTGGGACCCAAGAGGGGCTGGCGTTTCGGTTTGAGTCCCAAGGCGGGAAGAACCCGTTGTCCCATCTTGAAGGCAGACAGGCAGAGAGACAGAATTCTTTCTTATTTAGCCTTTTTGTTCTATTCAGGCCTTCAACTGATTGGACAAGGCCCACCCACATCTGGGAGGGTGATCTGCTTGACTCAGCCTCTGGGTTTAAACATTACTCTCACAGGGAAACACCCTCTCAGAAACATCCAGAATGTTGAACCAAATACCTGGACACCCTGTGGCCCAGGCTGGTTGACACGTGAGATTAACTATCACAGTGCCTGTGTTTAATCAATGAGCTGAGAGCGTCTCTTCTTTTTCTCATCTCCTTCTAAGCCAAGGATTGCTGGGGCCCGGGGTCAGGGTGGGGATGGTGAGTGTTCATCATCTCTGAACTCTGAACCAGAACCTTCCTCAGAGCTGGGAGGCATTGCCGAGAAGGGGGCCAGGTAACCAGGATGGCCAGGGCCGACGAGGCGGCAGGTGGCCCTCGGCCATGCACTCGGAAGGCTTTCCGCCCTTCTGTATTTGGTGGTGGTGGGGGGAGGGGTCCTAAAATTCTTTTTACTGGGTCCAAACCCCCAAACCCAGACCTGGATCCTGGTCCTCCCCCTTTCCCTCTCAGCCTCAGTTCCCCCCACGCAGCTCTGGCTGCCGTCCTGCTAGCAGGCTCTTCCCAGCAGGGTCGGACCTCCCCACCAGGCGCCCACGGATAACTCACGGCCGCATGGGCTGACCAACGCACCTTAAAATCTCACTCCCTCTCAGAGAGAAGTATTGCATCTGAAAGGCTGATTCTTAAAAGTCTTCACGTTTCAGAGAAGAAAGGGTAGAAGATTGAAAGGTACCTGCTAAATTTAAATTTCAGGGGAGAAGGCTGGGTTTGGTGCTAAGTTCTGTTTCAGATTTGAGCTGCGTCACCGCAATCTTTGGCAGCGGTTAATTCAAATAAAATGTGTGTGTGTGTGTGTGTGTGTGTGTGTGTGTGTGTGTGTGTGTGTGTAGCACGTGCAAATAATACACCGGTGCAAACTCAAGTTCTCATGGATTTTTATGGCTTACTCATTTGTCTTTGTATTTACATACTCAGTTGTCTCTCATTTCTTTCATTCATTAAAGCAAAATTCACTGTTGCACTAAGGCCCACCCTGGAAACAGAGATCACGTTAAGAAACTCCCCCTCTTGCCAATTCTAACTTGCTGCGTTGTTCCGAAGTGCAAAACGGAGGCAGGTAGAAAGCTTCTATTAATCTGTGCCGAGCTTGCCTTCCCTAATTAATAATAAAACCAAACATCA
>NW_012155729.1:4188615-4204168 GCF_000956105.1 Propithecus coquereli
CCTGAACTCAAACAGTCCTCCTGCCTCAGCCTTCCAGTATGCTAGGATTATAGGTGTGAGCCACTGTGCCCAACCTGTGCTATACTTTTATATGACTGGCAATGCAGTAGATTTGTTTCACCACAAACACTTAAGTAATGTGTTGTGCTATGATGTTAAGACAGCTACGTCATCACTATGCTGTGGTAATTTTTCGGCTCTGTTGTAATCTTATGGGATTACCATTTATATATGCTCCATCATTGACCAGACCATCATTAGGCAGCACATTAGTGTAGTTCTATTTTATTATTATTACTATTAATTTTTAAAACATGCCTAAAGAACAGGCAGCCCTCAGAAGTGAAAAAAGTTAATGGGATTTTTCATTTCAAAGAGCCACCTGGGGCGTAACTTCTTGCAACTGTACGAAAAGGGGAGAGAAATCAGAACGATGTCACGTTCCCCTAGCGACTGGAATAACACGAAATCTGTCCGATGCCTACGCCGCGCGGAGATGAAGACCCAGTGTTACTTTTATATTATTAGACACAATTATGAGAAACCATAAAAAGGAAAAAAGAATACTTCTGTATTCAAATGGAAATAAGTGCCTCGTTAGTAGCAAAGGCTCCAGGTTATATTACCAAGTAACCTTTTGTTCAAACACACGTCTGAAATTTGCATAAGTAGTCAGCTGTGTATATCTCAGGGCTATTGAAACGCTGTGACTCACCAATCTAGGCAGCCTCATAAACAGTGTTTTTCTCCGTTTCTGGCGCCCTTGTTTTCACAGAAACACAGCTGTACGGCACTGACGGAGAAGTCGCGGAGTGAGAGGGACAGACAATGAAAGCGCACGGTTCCTCCCTGGAGTCTCTGATTCCTGCTGCCCTGCTGGGGCGCTTGGCATGAGTGGGTGGGTGAGCCTCGCTGCGCCGTGTCCGTCGTCTCATCTCAGAGTGGGAGCAAAGTGTCCTGCAGGACCAAGATGGAGCCATGTGCTGACTGTCTGGAAGCGCACTTGGACACTGTGGGTCCCTTGGTTAATGAGGTCTTGGCCACCCTTGGACGTCTTGTTGGAGTGGCCGGGTAGGGTGGAGGTAGGAGGGAAAGTTCCGAATGCTGCGTGGATGTCAGTGAGACTCACGTCCATCAGTGACACGTGCGGATGCGTTTTCACTGAAGCCCACGTGTGGACTTAGGAATCCAGTGGGACAGAACTATATGGGGGCGTGTGGGTGTGTGGAAGGACAAGGGATGGACGTGACCTACAGAGATGATAAAATGCAGAAGGCTCCGGAAGGAATCGCTTGGGTTTGCCGCTAGCTCGCAGAGCCTCTGGGATTTCCATGGCTTGAGAAGTCTGACGTTCAATGAAATCCTTCACCTGCACGTAGAGCGAGGGACCCGCAAGTGTGCGCAGACCCCACAGCTCCTGGGGGGTTGCTGGGAGCTGCCCTCAGAGAGCCCCTCGTCTGCTTGTGTGGAGGGGCTGGCAGGGACCAACCAGAGCAGTGGCAGGAACACGTGTGACTCCGTGAGTCTGAACGTTTGCCCACAAGAGCTAAGACTTGAGGCCACCCACTGTGGGCGGGTCTGACCGCACGGCCTCTCCTTGGAATTAATAAAAATAGGCCTGAGGAGGGGAATTTTCAAAGTATTGGGATGGCTCAAGCACCTCCGCATAGATTTTTTAAGAGAAGTATCTGATGAAAAGAGGACACACTCATTTTGTCACTAAGGCGGGTGAGTTTGGATAAGTCATGTCACCTCCTCTTAGAGGACTTCAGTCTCCTCCACTGTGAAGTGAGAGGTTTGGAGTCTTTGGTCTCTTCTGGCATGAAATAAAGACCCAGATACAGGCGGCACTAAGACGTGATCCCTGAGGCCACCTGCCCATGTGGCCCGGTCTGCTTTGTACAGCACAGCGTCAGGAGTTTTCAAGGAAAGCTTGAATCACTGCGCAGGGATCTCTGGCTCTGTCAGCCTGCATCGTGTCGAGGGCTGGACCGATAGGACACAAAAAGGAGGGGTGAGTCTACAGACAAGAGATTCCCGTGTGCAGAGACGCCTGGCAACAGGGCCCGGGGATCGGGACAGATAAGCAGTGCCCCGCCCGGCCTCACCCACTGCCCAGCAGCCCTGGGCCAAGGAGGAAAAGCCACGCACGGTTCAGACCAGAGAAGGGCAGAGCCCAAGGCTAGGAAGAGGCCGCTTCCCTCCAGCAAAGCTCACTGCTCCTGCTCTTTTTTTTTTAATTTGGTAGGTGAAAGGACATCAGCAGTCACAGACTTGCCAAGGAGCACAGGTGAGGCTTAGGGCGGCTGGACCACAATGACGCTTCTTCCAATGTGACATGTGATTTGGGGAGATTCCCCAAACCCTTCTATGAAATGAAAACGGGCAGTGGACACACCACTGAGCACACCTGGGTGTGGAACAGTGACGCCATCTAGGCTCCTAAGAGTGACCGAGTTCGGGTAAGGAAGCCCGAACTCTGTTCAATAAGGACATCCAGACGTGGCTAGAAGCTGCACCGGAACAGAATTAACCCCTCTCTACACGCGAAGGCATCTTTCCAGGCTCGGGGAGACATTTTTAAGTCTAGCTCTTGCCATTCTCTGATTATCTGGCTTTGAAAATGTTACAGGGGCATTCTCTGCCCAATTGAATTAAGCTAAAATTTAATTAATGATAATTTAATTATCATTACATTGTAATAAGAGCTCACGTTTATTGAACACTTTGCATTACTTTACATTTCCTTTACATTAATTTAATCCTCACAACAATCCTCAGGGTAGATGTGACGTTCTCCATCTGATAGACAGGACAGGGAGGCCAAGAGCATTTAAGTAACTTGCCCAAAGTCACACAGCTAGAAAGCGGCAGAGCTGGGTTTTGCATTCCCATCTCTTTAGCTCTAAAGCACAGGTTCCTAAGGAACATGCAGCCTCCCCCACGGCCTCTGTTATGACATGAACACCGTGGTACCTGTGGCACCTACGTCCCACGCTTGTTTCGAGGGTTAATTTATGTATATCCAACCTCAGGCACTACACCTGGTGGTGCAAAGTCTCCGTGCCAGTTTCCGGATCGCCGACCTTTACCCTGCACTCTGGCCATCTGGAGAGATGGAGAGATCTTGGAGAAGCCGTCAGCCGCTTTGGATCTCATCGTTGAGTTGTAAGACAGAGAAACGTTCCCCAGCCTGTCGACCTCTGGTCCAGCCCTAAGACTCATCACAGAGGTTTGGCAGGGAAGGCATGGTGGTCTCCAGATCCACGCTGCATTCTTCCTAAGAACACACATCGTACCCACAAGCCTGCTTCAGTTCTAACTCTTCAGTCAACTGCTCGCAATCCCTTCTTTCTATTTTCAGAGGAGACATGGCCAGTGGATCGTGGTGGTGGTGGGGGCGGGGACAAACACTAAGAGAACAAAAATAGTGACTAACATTTACTGGGTACATAGAATGTGCTAAGGACTTTTTTAAAGGCTTGAATACTCCCAGTGAGCAGCCTGGTCTGCAGGCTCCTTCCTCTAAGATGCTGAAGAATGATGGGTTGGTCCTAGTTCCCATGTGTATCTCGGGACCCTTGAGCAGACACCACTGAGTGAGCCATTCTAGTGGCTGGAGGAACAGCGTAGCCCTGGGCGTTAGTGAGCAGTGTTATTTTCAAAGAGCGTCGTAAATCTATCTTCTCATCTCATTATGTCGTCCACACTCAGGTGGAAAGCGTTACTAACAGGGGTGCCGAGTCCAGGAGGAAGAGTTGGGTTGGGTTCCAGGATACGGTCGCAGACCCTGCTGACTGCAGTGTCTCCAGAAATACTCTTTGTGATCGGTCATTTTGCCAACGTGGACTTACAGTCTTAGGATGGCCGACACCCTTCACCCTAGCAAATTCACTTCTAGGAATTTATCTTCTGGAAATAATTGGGAATCTATACTCCCTGGGTATACCTGCCCTAATTTATGGCAAGGACGTTCATCACAGGAGAAAAAGGGAAACGACTCAATAAAAAGGGGTTGATTAAATTAAATATGGTTGAACCATTTTGATGGATGTAGCTATTGAATGAAAAGGACAGGTTGCGAAACAGTAAGACCCCAGGCTTGCGGTAAGAAATAGCAGGTACAGGCTCAAGTAAAGCAAAATGGCAACAATGTTTTCTGGGTGGTGGACCTAGCTAAAGCTTTTCATTTTTTCCACCTACCTGTCCATACTTCTTGAATATTTGTACTACAAATATATATAATAATTCACTATACAAAAGGAAACAAATGTTATTATAAAGAAAGAGAAAGAGGAAACTTGTTGACTTAGGAATTTCGGTCTCGGCTGTCAGCTCCAGATGTGTGATCTTAGACAAGCTGCCTGATGTCTTTGTCCTCTCTCAGCTGCCCCATCTGCAAAATGGGAACAAAAACATGAGTCCATTCATCGTCATAGGGTCCTTATTAGGCTCACAGGAGAAAGTAAAGGCACAGGGATTTTATAATCATTAAACACAGATACATTATTACACACAATATGTGTGTATATATATATATATATATATACACACACACACACAGATATTTAAAATTGTGCCTTTGTCATAAGATACAAGACACTGAACTACCACAATGGTAGAATTGAGATTAATGAGCCAAAACTATTTCCGTACAATATAGCATTCTCCTGCAAGCATGGCCATAGCGGTATGGAGTATTTTATTGCTATAAAATGCCTCTTCTCAATGATAAGCTATTAATTCATTTCGTGTCCCAGGCAAAAACAAAATGCTCTTTCTTTGAACGAGGTGAGCTTTCATTTCTTCAAGTACAAACGTTCTCTCTCTGATGCGTTTTCTGTTCAACCGGGAAACCCGCATATAAAAAGAGAGAATGACACTTCTCTTTGTCTTCACTGGGAGGGCCAACCAATGGGATGAATGGAAACACTTTGAAATGCTGCGAGTTTTCTTTTTGGATTTGCCCATGTTTAGTGGGTAATTTGGATCCAGTCTTAGAGCATAAGGAAGCATAAATTATAACCAAAATGAGACCACCAGAGACAATGAAAGAAGCTGCTATTATATTAAAAAAAAAAGCTGAGTGGGAGAAACATTTGGGGAATGGAAATTAGGGCAGGTTTTGAAATATTTTCAAAGCCGTTTGCCACCATCTGTTAGGAGTCTACGTTGCTTGGATTTATCATTTCCTATCTATGCAATCCTCTGGCTATGGAAAACTAATTTGGTGAAAGATGATTGAACTTCCTTTTTAATAGCAAAGAGGCAGACACGGCATTGCAGGCTTGGAACCAGAATCCATCGTGCAGAGAGAGGGCTGTCAGAGGAGGCCCCTGCCCGCATTTTTTAAAGATGTAGCAGGGCTTTGTGAAGCTCATTTTTGTACCAAAGCCTGTTCTGGCGCGGTGTTCCTCCACCGGAAGTGGTCCTGCCACAGATAACACAACTGTTTAGCGCGAAGATCGAACAACAGGAAACCAGTTCCGCTGTGAATCCTTTTGCACGGGGCATCCTGCAAGGCCAGTCCCTTGCAGAACATTTGGTGAAGTGGCTGAAAATGGAGCCAGTTTAGCACTTGGATCCATTTCTCAGATTGTGGAGTTAAAAAAAAAAAAGTCTGTAAACAGAATGAATCAGATTGTGTTGTGCAAATGGAAATCAAACAGAAAGGGGATGTCTTGGCTTGGGTCCAAGAGATTAATGAGTGAATTTATAAAACAAACAAATTTTATTAGTGTAAGTACCTCCCTGTCCCCAAAGGGCCAGCTAAATTGAAATTCAAATGCTCATAGGATCCCCAAGACCTGCTCTTGTCACCACTCACAGTCCACCTGCTCCTGACCCTCTATGCTTACCCGTGTAGGAGTCCTGTCCTCTCACACTCTCCAGGAGCTCACTCTGCTCCAGGCATGCTTGACCACCTTGCGGTTCCCACCTCCGCGCTTTCTTCCCGACTCTTCCCTCCAGCTGGAAAAGGCTTTCAACAAATGGCCTGTCCCCTTAATTCATTTAGATCTCATCACAAAAAAGTCTTTCCTGATCACCTATTAAGTGAGAGCTCCCCACCCCATTTCCACGGGAGTGATGACCATCTGACTTTGTATTTATCTATCTACTGTCTGCTTCACCCTCCCAAATGCAAACCCTGCAATAGCAGAGTCAGTTCTGTTCACGGCTGCGGTCCCAGCACTCCGGGCAGTGTGCAGGTGCGGCAAATGGACCTACTTATCATTCAGCAAACATGCCCTTCCGCCCTGGCCCCCGTGGCACTGCTCTGCCATGACGATGTTCACGTGGCCACGCTACTTGCTTTGGCTTCATGGTGTACGGGGTGCATTTCCCTGCCCCTTGACGTTGGTTTTGACCGTTCTTGGCTGATGGAATTTTGGTGGACGTGAACGAGCAGAGGCTCCAGCTGTGCTTGTAGGCCTGCCTCGGCCGTGAGAACAGCCTGCCTCAGGGAGCTGCTGACACTGGGGGGGTGAGAGACCTGTGAGCCCACCTGGACCAGGCCCACACCCTCCAGCCCAGCCAAGTCCTCCCTGGATCCCCCCGGCCCCAGCTGACCCAAAAACACAAAACGCCTTTCGGTGCGTGCCACTAAGACTTTCTTGCTGTTTTTTTACATAGCAAAAACTGACTTACAAAAGAGGTCCAGAATATTATTGAATGAATTAATAGTTAAGGTTTTAGTGTCCAAAAATGGTCTGCCCTATAAATGTGTAACAAAGTATTTTATATCTTAAAAAATACATAAAATCAAACAGAAACCCAAAGATGGAGGATGTGATAGGGTTCTAGACTTTTGCTCACATCAAAAGAAGACAAAAGAAACTTTCCTGAGCCTGGGCTGACTGACAGCACAGACTTTCTTTTCAGTGAGGCTTATCTGGTTGAGGGAGAGCGGGGTTTCACTGCCTGCAATTAAAATAAATACCCAGCAGTTTCCATGTTTTCTTTTGAACAATGGAAGGAGACATGTGTGTCTGATTGTGTGATTGTGTGTGTGTGAGAATGTGTGCATACGTGCATGTGTGTCTTTGTGTGTTTGTGACTGCGCACATCTATGTGTGTACGTGTGCATGCATCTATGTGTGTGTGAGTGTGTGTGTGTCTTGGGGTAAGAAAGACAGTGGAACTGTCTTCAATTGTCCTTGTTTGAAGAACTGCTTTTCGATGACATGTACACTTCAGTTGAATTATAACACAATCAATTTGTTACTGATGTCGGCACACATACATGTATTGATATATTTTAAATACATGTTAATGCTTTATTTAGAAATACATTTTCCCTTTTAAGTAGATACATTTTCAAAGCACACAAACAGTACATACCGTCTAAAAAGTTTCTTAGATCAGAGAGAACATCATCTTTGCATTTTTGAAGAATTTTCAGGAAAAGTGCTATTACAGTTTCTCTAAGAACACTATATATGTATAAAAGTATTTTTTAAAGCTATCATTTTATTCAATATTTTTTTACTGACCTTAAAAAGAAAAAGAGAAGCCAGAAACAAGGAAATATTATCCATTTTAAAGAATTTTGAACTCAAAATTGGTCTCTATCGTCCAAGCATCTCTATGGTTTTACTGATAATCAAATTCCGGTGGGATTCAGAGGATTAGTAAAGTTTGGGTTTGTAGGGTTACCAGTTAATGACCTTTTGGAGGCACTTACAAACTGCAGATTTTTGGCAACTGTGAAATACAGCCAGCCATGATATGAACCCACTGCTGTTGTATCAACAGAAACAGAAATCGGATCGCGATCCAGAGAACGAGGTACTGTGGGTGCCAGTTTCTGAAAACCCATAAATCTTGGAGCATCCCTAGAATGTATTCAGTTTCTGGTGGAAGAATTAGCGTGCATTTGCCAAATCCGCCTTCTGCTCTCTTGAACGTTGTTCATTAGAAAGATACCATCAACGGAGGAAAAAAATCAAAACTCGTTTGACTGTATTCATGAACCATTCTGCAAATGGAGCATCGTTTTGCCATTATGATAATCACATAAATGTGTTTTGTTTGGTTCAGGAAGATTTAAGAATTTTTGACCTAATTATGGAATTTACATTTTAAATAGGAAACATATGGATATATATCCAGCTATGACATAACATCCTGAAGTGTATAAAAAGGAACCATCTGACAGATGTTCACGGAGCATTGTATACAGGAGAAAGATCAGGTGTGATTTAAGTGATGGCAGCGGCCAGAATTTGACGTTATTGTCTAAGAAGGGAGGAAAGAACTTAACTTGTGCATTGCCTCTCCCGTATCATTGCATTTCTCCAATGGAGTTTCCTCCCAAGATGTATTTTTCCTGCCAAGGCTGGCCTGACGAGTAGCTGGAATAGATTGGTTTCAGTGCTCAATGTGTTTTCCTGGGCTGCGGGGATGGCCTGAGTGCCAATAAAACAAACAAACTCCCCGTGTTCTAAGGTGCGTGATTAAGACCCTCCCATCCTTTTTTATGGTCTTTGGTTCTTATTATATAAAAATATGCCTCACACCGTGACTTCTTAATGTTTTCTCTGACTTTTCAAACTCAGTATAACTGAGGAAGCTTAATGACCACATCACGGTTGTGTGAAAGAATATAGCTCTTAGGAATGTTTCTGTGGCTCTGTAGATCACAGCAGAAAACTAAGAGCCACCGAAATGTCTGGCAACCGGGCACCGGTTCAATAAATCAGGCTACTTCAATATAGCGGCATGCTGTGTAGACATTAAAAGTGATGTTATAGAAGGAATTTTTATATAACAAGAAACTATTCAGTGTGCAAAGTGAAAAAGGCAGGTTACAAAACAATATGAAGCTTGCTTGGTACTGGATTATGCCAAAAAAGAAGAAGAAGAAAAAAGACCAATTTAAAGCAATGTGAAGTATGATTTCATTATGTTGGTTATCATTTCAAATAGGCAAGAAAGATACATACCAACAGGTTAATAGTGATTATCTTCAGATATAACTTTAGTGATCTTTTTTATTTTCTCTCTTTTTTTTTTTTTTTCTACCAGGCTAGCAAACAGCATTTAGTGATCTTTATATATGCACGTGTGTGTAGATGTAGTCTAAATTTTTTACAGATGAAATGATGTATATTACAACATAGATGTAGGGCCATGGTGAGCACCCAATAAACGCTAGCACTTATTGTTATTATGAGAAGAATAATACATTAAATACATTGTTTATAAATATGGTAATTTATTTATGACATTTGTTTTTATAAAATAAAAGAATTATCATTTTTTAAAAATTCAATTGAAATGTCTGGGATTAGGTTGGTTTGATGTATGTGTATGACGGAAGAAGGAAGTGGGGTAAATACAGAAAAAGTCTGTGCCCCCCGTTGGGACGGGGGTGGGTGGGGACTGAGAAGGGAGTAGTGGGTTGGAAGCACTGAAAGCTACTTCTGCTTCCATTGTGGTGCTTCTTGGGGCCACCTTTCTTTGGTGGCCTTTTGTAAGCACTGGGGAAATAATATACCAGCTCAGAACAGAAAGTCTAACATAGTCTGTGTTTATTTCCTCCATAGAATTTAGTTCCCTTCAGAATTAAGCTTGTAGAGATATCTCAGAGCCACTGAAAAGATGATAGCAACTCTACTTACTTCCTGAAAGTACTTTTTTCATCCCTTCTGCATCTTTACCATATAATATTATAATCTCCATCCTACAGCTAGAGTAAAAAGAAAAGTTGCTTTTTTTTAAATGGAAGAAAAAAATGTAAAATTATTACATCTATGCTGGTTTTAACTACAGCCTTGAGAATGTCAAATTTACAAGTCAAAACAGTCTGATCATTGTTTTTGTGATTTTCTTCACCCAAATTTCTCTTTCTGCCTTGTCAAATGTTATTTAATGTAACTGACATTAATAATGAACCCAGACTAAGTCTATAAAATGTACATAATTTATGTACCTGAAACTATCAAATCATCTTGGAAACCAAAACCTTTGTTTCATAATAAACTCAAATATTTCAAAATAAAAATCAAAGTTTTTATTTTAGAAGTTAATTTGGAAAATTAACTATTCCCTTACAAGTGAGTTTTTAAAGAACTGACCATTTCAAAAGGCAGTTTATTATAGGCCATAACCAACTTTACTGCTTTTCAGCCTAGAAAGAATGTGTTTTTGTATCTGTTTTTGCTTTGCTAGGAAATTTTTATTGAGATTCATTGTAGAAAGTTTGAAAGTTATTTTGCAAAGAAAAGAAGGATGTAAATGTCAAATGCCCAGAAAAATTTGAAATATGGTGAAAAAGCGTTAAAGAAGGAAGATTAAGCATATTCGATTGTTATTTGCAATCTCTTCAGATAGAAACTCATTTTGGTTTATTTGAAGCATGCAATTCTTGTGCAAAAATTGGCTTACTCATATAATTTTCCTGTTCGGTATGTGTTTTGAGATTGAAAAGGAATCTTCAGGAGAATATTTTGTTTATTAATTTGGAGAGTGAAAAATGTTCTTGCGGGAAACATGATGTTATGAATTCATTCTCTGCATGCCGCCTGCAACACCACCAGCCAGATGCCAGATTTTCAAAAACTCCATTCAGGTACTTTGTGAATAGTCATGCAGAGTAATCAAGTATTGTGAGGGCATCATCCCAGAAAAGCACAGTGGTCGCAAAATTTGCCTGTTTTACCCAGTGATGATAGACGTTGTCCATGAGTGAAGAAAAGGGAATTATTCAGAAAAACTAGTGGTATGTTTCAAAGATGGCCACAGATTCTTTGACATTCCTCTTACTAATAGATGAGGTCCAATTGCCTCTCTGTCCAGTGAATCTAGCTGGCCTCGGTGACCCATTTATAACCCATAGAATGTGGCAGAAGTGACATTGTGTGGGTTCCAAGGCTAGGTCAGAAGAGATGGTGCAACTTGTCCCTCATTGGGAACATTTGCTCTTCGAGCCCTGAGCTACAATCCAACTACTTGAAGGCCGCCATGCTGTGAGGAAATCCAAGCCACACGGGGAGGCCGGGCGTAGGTAATCTTGTCTACAGTCCAAGCTGAGCACAGGCTGGGATCATCCCAGCTCAGGTGACGGACACAGGAGTGAAGACACCCCATCCCCAGATGACCGTGGCCCTAGATACTTGAGTAACACTCAGCATTCGAGTCTTCCTAGCTGAGCCTTGGACCTCAAGGAGCAGAAAGACTCCATCCTGCTGTACCACTTTTTAATTCCTGTGCAACAGAACCCATGAGTACAATAATATTGATTTTTTTCATTGCTAAGCATAGGTTTTATTTTTGTTTCATTTCGTTTTGTTTTCATGCAGCAATAGATGACTGGTACCGCCTGTGATTTAGAATTATTTAATATGAGGAAACAGAATAAATATTTGAGGAGATGATATGCTGTGCATATGTTACTCTGAAACTCCATTTTATTTCTGAGGTAGAAGCATTTAGGTTATATGTTCTTTGTTTTTTAATAAAATATAAAGTTATTAGGTGCTTTCAGTTTTCAGTATAATGGAATCATGGGGTATCTTTCTTTCAAGTCTTTACGTGGAATACTTCGGACTGAACAAAAGAATTGCTACTATGACTGTTCTAAGGAATATGACGTGTTGCTTTCCATCAGTCCCAGTCTTTGGCCACTTCTGCCTTCAGTTCACCAATAAATTCTTGTCCCCGTGCTCTGGCCCCAGTGCAGCAGCAGGAGCCAATCACGGACACCTCACTCAGGCAGCTGCACTGGCCGGTCAGTGACGCCAGGGTCTCTTCTGGCTGTAGACAGAGCTCAGCTATGCAATGCCTGTGGGTTTTGTTTCATAGCACGCTTTTGTTACCAATTTAGACACAAAGAAATCTAATTTTTAACAACCACAAAATAGAAAATGAATGTGAAAAAAATGACAGTTTGGGGGCTTAAACAGCTTTAATGTGGATAATTCTCTTTTATTGTAGTAACAGTTCAAAGAAAGAAGATGACCTATATCTATTTTTTACCTAATTATCTCTGAAAATAGAATGTCACTCTGTTCATAAGGACACTGGAAGTGCCTTGTTTGGCTCTTGTATTCATTTGTTATTTAAAAATTCAAAAATATTCCTGTTTGTCTTTGTAAAAAAAAAGAGAGAGAGCCTAAACTATCAAGTTATCTGCTTTGGAGGAAAGTTTTTTGAATCATTATTATGAAGCATTTATAAATAGAAATGTAATTTTAAGTGGATAAAATGTTTATAATTTCCCAGAATCCTTGGAAAATATGTATTAGTCCTGTACTCTGAGTGCCTTGTAATCATTACCATGTAGCGACGCTAATTATAAACTACGAAATATTTCAAATATACATTAAGACTCTGTAGGTGGCAAATTTCGGTTCCTGACCTGCCCTATAAACACGAGAACAGAGAGGCTGGGGGTCAGAGCAGAAGTTCCATCGAAATAAGCTCAAACAGGATTCACCACAAAACAAGGATTTTAAAACATTCCCCCCTCATTGTTATGGACTGAATTGTGTCTCCCCCAAAATTCATAAGTTGTAATCTCAATCCCCAGCACTTCGTAATGTGACCGCACGTGGGCAGAGGGTCATTGAAGATGTAAGCAGTCTCCATGAGGAGCGGGGGGAGAGGCCGGGAACAGAGTCCCCCTCTCAGCCATGGAAGGAGCCAACCTGCCCACACCTGGATCTCGACTTCTGTCCTCGAGAACTGAGACAACACGTTTCTGTTGTTTAAGCCGGTGAGTTCGTGCCGCTTTGTTATGGCAGCCGGAGGAAACAAACACACCCGTAATTGGCAGGTTTTGATTGGCAGTTTCTAATGCTCTTCATCTTTTTTAACTTGATAGTTTGAGGGGTGAGATAAGTACCCAGTGGGTTTATAACCTGTCCAGAGAAACTCTGCGTGCATTTAGAGAGCACTCCCACAGGGAGGAAAGACAGCGCCTCCCTCAGGAAACTTGCAAATGTACTTGAGTTTCTGTTGAACGTTTCCACAAGATGCCCAAAGAAACTCAATCACAGCGCCAGTGAGAACCCTGGTTATCGCGATTCCTCACTTAAGCCAAAATCCGCTGGGCCTCGCCGGCCTTTCCATGGCATTGATGTGGGTTGCATGTCCTTGAGCCTCCCCGGCACAGTTGTGGAGCCTTGGTTGCCGTGACAGTGCCATGTTGTTTAAACACCTTGTCATTTCATGTTGTCCCTGGTGGCATCACAACCCCGCTCAGACGTGATCATATTCGAAGCGAAGCTTGGGCATCTTTGGGTCCTGACACCCCAGCTCAGGTGCCCACTAAAGGGGGAGTCGGGCCAGGTCCTGCCACTGGGGCTCTTGGAAAACTTCGCGATTGGTAAAATAGTTTGTAGGTGGCCCCCACTTTCCTACACCTCTCCCCAAGAGGCCTCCAAAGCCCTCTCGAGGCCCCGTACTGAAGTCCCACCTCTGCTCGAAGAGCCCGCCTCAGTCTGGGGAGCAGGAAAGAGTCGGGGTTATCTGGTGGAAGCCTTTGACACCTCGGCGGGCTGTCTGGGAGAGGCGGGGCTCCAGGTGCCAGGAAGGAGAATCCCTCAACTCCACAGACCTGCGAGGAGGGAAGGCGGGAGGGAGACGCCCCCCAAGCTCAGAGCACTCTCCGGGAGCACAGAGCACACGAGGAACTTAGCATTTGCTTCCGGGGCCATCTCCAACCCCTCACGTAGATAACTGAAAGGATAAATGGACGTCCCATGAAACATGACGGGGAAGGAGGTTTCCCATCCCAGGGAGTGGCAGGGGAAGTCTTGCATCCGTTTGCCCCTCATTCTCTTTGGTGGCTTTAGCCTTTTTCTGCGGGGTAAAGTTTCTGAGCAGAGCCCTAGAGATTTCTGCTCTACCCTCCCTTTTCTCCTTTTTATATGTCCAGTTTTATCGCTCATGTCACCCTTTAGCTGCGGAAGAGTTGGGGTTCTCCGAGGGGTTAGGAATTTGACTGTGTAACCCTCTTTCCTAGAAGCCGTGTTCTCTGGGCCGGGCAGCCGAGGGCGATGTGAAAGCCGGAGTCTCCGTAACTGCCACGAGCACCCACGGACACTGTCCTCTCCCCCACCGGGTGCCCTGGTAAGAACGTCCCCTCTCTTCCCTCCAGCCTTTTGCTGTTGAGCAGATGGCAGGAGCTGACCCTGTCTCCAGTTAAGGGACAGGAGAAACACCAGTGCCTCCCCGGCCAGTGGTCATGCCTTGGTGTCCTGTCATCTGTCCCCGTCTTTCGTGGAAGTTGAACAATGGACACAATATTGTCCAAGTGCCCTCGGGTTGGATTAGGAGAAACAAGTGTGTCTATACTAACACGTCACGCCCTCAACCATTCTCTGCCCTTCGTCTTTTCTGAGGATGGCGCGGGTCTCCCTCGTTGTCTCTGGGTCAGTGTGAGTTTTTCTGAGCCCTCCAGGGTGCTCCTGGGAAGGAAGCTGCTCTGTAGTGTCTGTCGTTTCCTCTCAGCACCCTTTGAAATTCGGCATTAAGGGAATGCAAGAAAATTCCTAGATTCTGGTATATAAACTCATGCAGGAGGCTTAAGAGAGAATATGCAAACTGAATGTTTGAGAAACCTTTGATTTGTCCTAGTTCCCTAAAACGGTTATGTAACTGTATCTCAAGCTTGTAGTCTGCCTAATAACAGGGCAGCGTCTTACTGATGAGGTCTTTTCTGCTGCTCCCAAACAGTGAAATGCACCTGGCTGTGTTCATAAGTATGCCAAACCCCGAAGCAAGTAGATGAGCCCCGGACCCTCTTGCAGACGCTGAACATTGTGGATGTCCCATAAGTACAAGTTCCATCTCTATGGCTATTCTTACAATTTTTGTTATTTAACAATTGCCATTTTTGCATATCCCTCTCCCTACAAGGCTGTCATTTCCACGGGACTGTGTCTCTCTTCTTCTATTCCCCAGCGTTTAGTACAAGGTCTGGCACCAAACTGTCACGCAGGAAACATTTGTTGAATGGACGAATGGGTCTGAATTTGGAGGTATTGATCAGCTTAGGGAAGCACCTTATATGAAAATGTCCACGTGCTGTAGGTAAGAACAGGAGGCGGAGCATGTGGCAATGGCTGGGGAGGTGAGAAGTGTGACTCGAGCTGCAGCCCCGTTTGTGAGGGTGACAAACAGAGATGCTGGCAGTGCCGGGTGGGGGCTGTTTGTCAAGGGCTCTGAGGACCCCACTCACAGCTGTGCTGGGCAAATTCTTACCTGTGGATTTCTTCTAGTTCCTACAAACACAAATCAAAATCTGTGTAAGTGTTTAAGTCCCTTGTTTTTCTGGAGTTGTCAAGGAGCAAAGTCTTCCATAGTGTGGAATTTTCCAGATTCCTGGAGCCTACCCATAATATTTGGGCCACAAAATATTTGGAATTTTTTTTTTTTTGAGATAGGATCTTCCTCATGCAGGCTGGACTGCAGCGGTGTCCTCACAGCTCACTGCGAGCTCACACTCTGGGGCTCAGGTGACCCCCAGGGATCTGTGAGTTCAGCACACCTCTGTCCCAGTGCCGCTTGCTTAAGGGGCTGTGCGAACTCCAGTGTAACTGTTCAA
>NW_012155729.1:4205223-4226551 GCF_000956105.1 Propithecus coquereli
ATCCCAGGAGACAGACAAGCCCAAACCCTGCACGTCCAGAGCATTTTAATTCAGGATGCAGTGCATTAAAGCCCTGGCGATTATTTTCATCCGAGTTCCCTCCATGAATATGAATTATTTTTCCTGCCAGGATTTTTTTTTCTTTTTTCTAACTGAGAAAAAAAAATCTGACACAAGATTTAACATGGGAACAAACAACAGAATTTAGGGAAATATAAAAAGGCAGTGGAATGAAGGTGAACAAAGATTTCCTTCTTGCCCAGGAAAATTTCAGTAAGTATTTCATGGCTTTTGCTGAAAAATGCCCAGTCCTCAATCTGCTGTTCTTTGAGAGTTCCTCCAAACCAAGTCCCAGATGGGCGTCCACTCCTGGGTCTCCAGCCAGTTCTGTTTCACAGCTGTGTTTGCAGAGACGAAAAGATGCTTGTTGAAGTTGGGATACCCGAGGGGCAAGGAAGTGAAAGCACAATTGCTGTTCAAATTGCTGTCCCCGTGCAAAGCCCACGACCTGGATCCTTCGCTCACCCTTGAAGAAATGCTGACTGTGTCATGGCAGAGTTAACATCTTCCAAGAAGAGCCACCTTTCCACTTACCCAGGGCCCCAATATGGGATGACAAAGACTCAAAACATAAAAACAGAGCAGGACACTATAGCGGGTGATGTATTGCAGCTGGAGAGTGGCCCAGATGAATTGGGCCAGTGACAGGGGACCCATGTGATGCCCCCAGTCACCGACGTGCATCCTCTTTGTTTTCTACACCCAGCACTGGTAATAAAATCGGAATTTTTTTGTTAAGGTCATTATTCATATATTTAATATAGAAATGTCCCCAAATATTTAAACTGATAGGCACTCAATTAAAAATCCTGCGTACTCTCCACCAGAGCTCTGAGGATGCCAAAAGCAAAGCTTCGTGCCCTCAAGAATTCGATCAGATTTCCTCCTTGCATTGCCTTTTCGAAGACCATCATAACAACCACCACCACTTTCCCCTGTCATCTGCCCTAGTGATCTTGCTTGGTTGGGAACAGAGTGCATGAACTCTTTGGGTTTGCACCTGTAGGGATGGGTTTCAGCTATCCACACAGACACTCAAAGTATCAGTGCTCTCTGTACACAAAAGTTTATTCCCACATCAGGGAAGTCTGACGTAAAGCAGTGCGTAATGACTGTGACAGTTTCGTGCTGTCATCTCTCATTAGACAGCACTGCCCAAAGTTCCACTCACGTCCCACCAGCCAGAACTGGCTGCACAGCTGCGTCTCATTGCAGAGAAAGCTGGGACGTGAAGTACACTGATGGCTCCAGATAAAAGTAGGGTTTTGGCAATAGGGAAGGACATCGGTGAGCATTGGATAGTCAATCAGCGCCACTCTTTCATGATCCAGGCTCCGTTCTAGAACAAGAGCAGTCTTGTCAAAGTGAGAACTTTGAAACTCTCTTTGCTGAGACATTTATTGTGATCGTGGCTTTATAATCCTCGCTCTCTCTCCCGATCACGGGTTGCCCAGGGAACTGGAGGTTCCTTGCTTCTTGAGCTGGTTGAAGAAGTGGCTTGCAAATCTGGACGGAACAAAATAGCTATTTTGCAGACGATTAAGAGAAAAAAAATTACAGATGGGAGAGGGGAGGAATGTAGTTAAGATCAACCAAATCGAACAGAAGAAAAGAACAATCCCTCTAAATTGAAATGAGCAAAGTTCGTGACTACAGAGTTCACAGAAGGAACACAAATGGCTCCAAATTATGCTAAAATAGGATCCCAATTAACTGTGCTTTTTAAAATCAAATTGGAAAATATTTAAATTATTATAATACTCCCCGTACTAGTGAGCTCGTGGCTTGAGAGAATAATTAGGAGAGCTTTTCTGAGAAATAATTAAAAGTGCATATAAAAAGCCTTAATAAAATTTTTATTATTTGACTCAGAAATTTGACATCTAAAGAAATTTGCTAAGTAGGAGATATTTTCACAGGACATGTAATTGAAAGGTGCAAAAATGAAAACCACTATTTTTCTAGGACTGAATATCTATCTCAAATTACCTTACCTACTGAAGTCAGAAAATAAGATCCAATCAATTTCAGTTAAAATCTGTCACTTCTGCTTTTTGGTTATTTGGGGTTTAAATTCATTGATCTCAGAGTCTCTCCTGCTCTGTCCCCCCAGGAACACATTTTGGAGCTGGAGGGGGAGAGGGTGAGGCCTGGGGCCTTGGACAGGGTCCCAGGCATAGCCTCAAAGCAACTGCCAGCTACGTTCATCTTCCCAGTGGTCTCTGACAGTCAGCATCCTCCCCACTGACCTGGGCTGACATGTGCTGTCCAGTTGGGTTTTTCTCTCTCGTGGTGACATCAGCTGAACTGGTCCCCAGAGATATTAATAGCAAATAACTCTGCCTGCAAGTGCATCTTTCATAGGCAAACCAACCAATCCAGAGCCCATCCCCCAGCTTCTAGCATGGGTTTAGTCTAAGCTCCTCTGTGTATCAGAAAATTAGCACCCAATCAGGGCAGTGACTTGCCCAGTAACTCAGTTTCTTGTCTACATTTCTCCTCCCACCAAGAAATGTCACCCTTGACATGTAAAACATACATAAATCTTGGAGAGAGAAACAACAGTCTTCCTAGCAAGCAACATACACAGTCATTTGAAAATACAATACCGAAATTTTGCACTACAGTATATTGATTAGAGCTTTATGATTTTAATCATTCTTAGTGTTTAATCATTTATATGGTAAAGATTTTTTCTTTCAGAGGAACAATTAATTCTTTCCACTTTAACCTGATGGAACTTCCTTCCGATATTAGCAAATGATTAAGAAAAGTTCTTGGTGGTTTCAACTTCTCTAATTTTTTTGAGACATTCAACTTTTAAAATATTGAATAGTAATGTCCAGAATAGAATTAGAGATGTCAATGGAAAAGAAGCCAAACTCTGTAAAATAATTTATAGAGGTTTATTCTGAGCTAAATTTGAGGACCATGGACCCGGAGCCACGTCCAAGAAGCCTTGAGCAAGTGGACTCGGTGTGGTTGGGTTACAGTTTGGTTTTAGACATTTCAGGGAGACGGGAGTTACAGGTGAAGTCATAAATCAATACGTGGGAGGCACACATTGGTTTGGCCCAAAAAGGTGGGCCATCTGGAAGTGGGGGCTTACAAGTTGGTGGGTTTAAAGACTCTTTGACTTGTAATTGGTTAAAGACAGGAAGCTTTGTTTAAAGGCTTGGACTGTTTTAAGATAAGTCTGTTAATCAGAGACAAGCTATGGGACATATTTGTTGTGTAAATTGAGGACCTGCAGGTGTGTCTTGCATGGCCTTAGGCCTGTTAATGGATTACAAAGGATGTCTCTAAGGAGGGAGCTGGGCATGATGGGCGTGTCTGACCTCCCTCCTTGTGACAGACGATTTAGTTTTAGGATATCCCCTTGGCCAGGAGTGGGTCCATTCAGTCAGCCAGTGGGTTGGGGAAGCCTTAAGATATTATTTTATAATAGTTCACGGAGACATGCAAAATAGTCTCAATAAAATAAACCTCTGATAATGTAGGTTAATTTTACACGCTATTGGAATCTTAAATCAGGTTATGTTCTTTGGACAATTCCTTTAAGACTTATAAATGGTTGTATTCCACATGACGTGGAAGAGTTGGATATTTAATCAGTGTAGCTATACAAATTGAGTAATTTAGGGACAAAGTGGTTGAGACTGGAAATGTGGTACGGGAGGCTTAATTATCTGGTTTAGGAGACTAAGTTGATTAAATCAACTAAATCATATCTATGCTCCTTTTGCATCTGAATACAAAGAAACTGGGCGAGGTTCTTTCCAGTCTGGAAACTCTGTTCCTGACCTACCTTTGGAGCAAGGGTAAGCTGATGAGTATTGATTCTTCATCAGCCATCATAGCAATTGCTTTTATTAATTCAGGAAATTACTCACTCCTCTGGCTTCAATGATGATTTTAATGGTGTGTCTTCTAAGTCTTTATACCCAGCTCTGCTCCTTCCCTTGAGCTCTGAAACTTCCAGCTTTCTGTTGAATTTCTCTGTCCAGGTGTCTCTCTGCCATCACCTCCAACTCAACCTGTCCAAAACTGACCACTCCCAACTTGCTGATTTCACATAATGGGAATAACATCCGTCTAGTCATCCAAGCTACGAATCCTGGCGTCATCTGTGATTACTCCCCACTCTAATTCTGACATTCTGTGAATCACTATGTTCTGTAAACAGGCATCACATTCATCTTTGCTTTTCACTGACCACCGTCCACCCATCCATTTGAGCTGTCGCCTCTTACCTGGACAAAGTGACACAGGTGGCATGAGCTGCGTGGATGTAAGTCTCGCTTATATTTGTTCCATCTCTGTGCAAAAATAAAAATTGCATGGAGAAACATACACAACTATGTCCTGTGCTTTAACCCACCACCCACATATTCTAGTTAAATTTTGCTAAATTATGTTCACCCCCTGAATTACTTCAAGCACCTCCCAGTTCTGATTCAGTCTCTTCCTAATCCATTTACATGCCGCAGCCAGACTCATCTTCGTTAGGGAGAGCTCTGATGATTGAAACCTCCACTCAGAACAGACTCATCCCAGCGATCAAGGCTATTCGGAAGATGATCTCTACCTACTTTTGCACAAATATGTGTCACCGTTATTATTACTGTCATGATCACAAGTGTCAGCTTCCGTGAAATCCAACCCACACCCAGCCCTGTCTTCCGTGCAGCTCCTTCCTGGTAACTCCCGCACCACTTCCAACTCGGTAGTGCAGGGACCCGTTGTTTCCACGCAGACGAAAGCTTCCTGACGCTCTTTCTGCCTTCCGGGGCACCAGCTTTCCAACCCACTTACATGTTCCTTCCAGATTCTTTCTGTTTTTTTTCCAAACGCAAATCTGAATACCACTTCCCTGCTCAAAAACAGTGATTCCACACGACCTAACAAAGGACAAATTTCCTTTCCGATCTTTTGCTAATTCCTGGGATGCATTCTGCATGCTAGCCAAAGTTACGGAATGTACTTTCCACTGTTTGTCCCCACGCCTTCAGACTTCTCCCACTCGTCATCTTTCACAGAAATATTGAACTCTGTGTTATTAAGGTGTCCTTCCTACCTCTCCCCACCCCGGTGGTACATTTTCAGGTTCATTTGTCCAGTGGTTTACTCACTGAACACCTCAGTTCTCAATTACTTTCCTTGATTATCTTAAGTTTTTTTCTAATTCACTTATATTTTTCCTAATTTTCCTTTCTAGATATAAAATCTTTGAAGCAAGGGGTGATATATGAAATATTAGCTCCCCTGTTGCAGAATATTTGCTAAGCGAATGCTCATTGCGTTGAATTGAATTGTATGGATTTGATTTGAAATTTGGAGACTGCCCATTTTTGATGACATGTTTTCTAAGCTCATCAGGATCTCCTCTGATCTTCTGTTCGATGTATATTAGCCAAAAATATTTCTGCTCAATATTCTCACCCTCAGACATGGATTGGCTAAACATCTTTCTCTATTTGGTAGTTTGTTTAGCATCTCTGACTATACTGAAGTTTTGAGATTTTTTTTCCTCTAAGTGGGCTGCTTTTCGTGCCTAATTACTTTGCACACGTTGCCATTCATCAGTGTCACATTCCTGCGAAAGCATCAACCAAGTAAATCCTAATATGTTATGTGGTGTAAACAGCAGCAGGGAAGCAACTAACACTCACATTATATTCCGAGAAACTTCTAGGGGCTCTGGATTAGAGAGAGGGCTGTTTGTAGAATCAGTCTGTCTCAGGGCAAATTTTTATTAGAAACTACACAAGAGACTAGTTTGGGCTCAAGAGAAGCACTTATTTTAGATACACACCTATTAGTATAAATATTTGCTGACTCATCCCATGATTCCCAATTGGTCAGCCTGAGCCTAAGTCGAACTTGGACTTATGGTGTCTGCAAAATGCACAATCACTCAAACGCACCTAGCTTCAAAAGTATTGTCGGAGTTCACGTCATTTTTAAATGCTCTCGAATTGGCCTTACTTTAAGGACAATAATTCATGGTGTGCGTGAGGGGTTCACTAGGGGGTTATGTCTGGCGAGATAGCATCAGAGGCTGGTGTAGAAGGGCCTCGTGGAAAATATTCCTGAATTCCAGTCTGTGTCTCATTCTATACCAGCTTTTGTTCAAGTTCATTGAAAAAAATGTGATGGATGTTAACAAGTTGTCAGCAAAGAGAATTACAAGCAAATTAGACATATTTCCTAAGGAAGGTGAAAATTCCCATATTGTGAGTGCATGTTCTGTAGGGAACAGTGCAGTAGGAAACTCAGACGGCTGAGTGGCCAGGTGGGAGGAGGCAGAGGATGCCAACAGGGAACTTCTGAGAGAGGAGGCTAGCGAGAAAGGCAACTTAAAGGGGAGAGTCATTTGTTCTGTGCTTCGACATTGTAATTCCAAACAGAAAGCATTTCTACCAAAATGAATGGGAAATGTGATCAATTAGAGAGTGTGGAATTTAGCCTTTGATTTATTTTCCCTTTGATATATAATCACCATTGCCCACAGCAGGTATGAATTTTATTAACTTAATTTGCCATTAGCTCAAGGAGTCATACATTTCCTCTAAATAAACTCATTTTAAAAACGGAAAGAACATTGCAAGCCTTGAAGATGCAAATATGTCATAGTTTGGCTGCGTTCAGCAAATTCCTAGAATCAATCAGCCAGGAACAGAGCAGTTCTATTATGAAGAGGGGACTCAAAGCCTGCAAATTGAAACCAGGATAAAAAATAAAATGTGAAAGAAGGCTTACGACGTCTATGGAAGCATCCTACTTGTATTTCTATGATATTTTAATAAGCTAAATATGTAAACATGAATAATACTTATGTAACATAATATTATTTTTCCTTGATATGACATATGACATCTAAACCACACCAGACGTAAACTCAGTAGATGAAGCAACGCATCAGCTGGATGGGTTAAGTCATAAGAATAATAATTTACGTGCAATACCATTTTCCGTTTTTCAAAATGGTTTTACATGCCTTATGTCATTTTGTGCACACGCATGCACACCCCTAAGATGTTAGAGGCACGGATATAATTACTCTCATTTCATAGATAAGGAAATGAAGGTCCCAAATTAAAGAGCCGGGGAGAGGCCCCCGGGGAGCTCAGAGCTGCTGTGAGCACAATGCTTTTCCCACCACCCTGCACGAGACACGCGAGAAAACACAACTTCTGCTGGTTCTCTGGCTTCATGGCCTTTGCCAGGCCCACAGCCCTTGTGAGGCGTGGTCTTTCCGCGGGTTGTCCCAGTTTTACAGGAGGCATTCGATGACTGCCTCTCAGAGAGCCTGACGATTCCACTCACTCGGAGGGAGGAGAACCGTGGCTTCTTGCTCTGTAAGATGAGAACGGGCCAGCCTCCTGGGAGTGTGCTTGGCTTCCCGTGCTGAGCATAGTGGATAAGAATTCGGGTCCTGGAGTTAGGGAAGCACGAGTTACAATCTCTGCTCTGCTTTCTTAGCTTGTTGAACTTGAGCAAATTACATACCTTCTCTGAGCCTTGGTTTTCCATCTATGGAACAGGGATTATTGGACAAATTATTGTCACATCTAAACATGTCACGCAGTTTTAGATGCCCAATGTTAGCTGTTAGGAATGCTTCGTCCTTTGGAAAGCAAGAGACAGGTCAAAGTCACATTATCTTTGGTGGGAAATTGGGCAGTTTTTGGCTATGGAGTGAAACTCGCGTGATGTGAATCTTGGCGCGTTCCACTGCGGCCTCACGGCACGGGCAGGCTCCTACGAGAGATAACCGAGCTTGAGGACCCCCAGGGCTGTCGGCAGTGTCTGTGCTTTGAAAAAGCTGCAGGGGCAGACTCCGCCAAGGAGATGGCATGGCACACGGAAGCAAGCGTCAAACGGGCACCTTTGTGGTGCGAAGATGCTCTCTGGCAGTGTCCTAGGAGAGACCCACGTCAGATTTCAGCGAATTCTCGAGTCAGTTCTGGCTAGGTTGAAAGCACCTCTGGCCTCCCTCACCCCCACCACCATAGGCGATGTAATGGGTAACGGGGTATGTGCCAAATCTCCCCAATTTTATAGGTGGCATAATCTTACACGAGTGTTTATGGTGGTCTTACCATTTCATGCAAACAAACGGGATTGCATTTAAGGGGAGATTAAAATGGAATGGGGTGTGCGGTGCTCGTCGAAATGTAATCTAACTATGCTATTCATTTACTGAGGAGTCTAATTACTAGCACTATAATTACACTACTCAAGAAAATTGTTTTAGTGATGGTTTTATTAAACTAACTTGAGACAATTTTTGTGCCAACATGAGCAGAACAAATGGAATTTAATTTCAAAACAGGGGCAAGGGAAGGTTACCCGGGAGAAGACAACCTCAGAGGCCGGACTGTGGACGTTGAAATCGGTGCAGAACAGAGCGCGACAGAAAAAGGAGCAAGTGGGCATCGCAGCGTGGGGGCTTCAGGTAGCCATTTGGCAAAACTTTTCCACTCAGGTTCTTAAGGAAAGAATTTACAAGGGACGCTTCCTCGTCTCGAACTCTCAGACTTCAGAGGAACTGCGATGATTCTTGCTTATTTGTTGCACATGAACCCCAACTCCAAATGTGGTCCCCAGACCAGCAACCGTGCATCACCTGGGAGCTTGTTTGAAACTCAGAATCCCAGCCTTCACCTGGAACTCCATCGGATCTGCATTTCAAACAAGCTCCCAGGTGAGCGCACGCACGTTGTCGTTTGAGGACGACTGGTGCAGATCACCAGCTTGTGGCTGCAAATTGAAATTTTAACTTTTTTCTGTTCTTAAATGCAGCATATGCCTAGTAAAGAAAAAAGGAACGTGTGCATAGTTGTGTTTGGAGGAAAAAGACACCTGTGTGTTTCCCATCCCGAGAGGACATCTGTTCCCATGTTGGCGATTTCTCTCCCAGGCTGTTGTTATACGTATTATTTTACTTTTTAAGCTTTGTCTGTAAATTCAGTCTTACGTTTTTCACATAATGTTATAAATATTTTCTATATTTGAACAAAGTCTTGTTGACATTTGTCTGCATTCTACCATCTGAGTGTACTAATTTATTGTTAAAAGTTTATAGTATCTTTTATTATAATTATAAATAATCCTTTGATGGAGGTGCTTGTATTGAAGCTTTATCCTATTATTTCATAAGGTTAAATTCCTAAGACTATGACTATATATAACTCTCTTGATAGTAATGATCTCTTCTGATCATAATATTACTCGAAAGAAGGGGAGATTTAAAAGGAATATTTGAACTCTTCATTGAGGTGTTGGAGGTTGAGTGTTAATTTAATAATTGGGATTCCTGCCAAAGTTCCTTTTCTCCAGGGATGACCAATTGTGTGAACTCCGAACCTTTCCATTTTCTAACGTTTTTGGACGAGCAGGACAGAGGACACTGACGTGCTACTGTTAGGTAAGGAGCTGCCACCGACTTCACCTTGTAAATAGCCACTCAGTTCCTCACGGCCTGTGTCTGCTGTAGCAGTGGGACCGGCAGTTTGGAGCCAGACTTCACTGGCTTAAATCTGTCTCTGTCTCCAAGGCTGTGTGACATTGCAGAAGTTATTGCCCTATTTAGGCAATAATCATCTCATTTATAACAGTGTGTTAATAATGCCTGCCTCCCAGAATTGACGATCACATGATATAAGAGATAGTAAAGCCTCTAGCACAGGAAACGTTTCAATAAATAGTAGAAGTTATTTGTTTTCTCTTTCTCTGCTGGGGGAGTTGACCCCATATCCACCCTTCTTATGCTGGGAGAGGTGGCAGGTTGATTTTTACAGGAACCAGAATCATCTCTGAAGACTGCATCTTCAAAAACGTGTCGAACTTCATTTAGAGAAATTCAGTTTGGCTTCACGTTCTTCAGTTCATACAAAACACCTGCCAGCAAGCGTGTAGGTGACTCAGCCCAGAATGCCGGCCTCAGTGGAGGGGGTAGGTCTCCTTCAGCCTCCCAGAGCAGTCACCGTGGACCAGGTAGAAGGGACGGGGACCGTGGTGCGTGGACGGGTGGCCCGGGAAGGCAGGGATAGTCGGCACTTCCAAGCACGGGGTCCTTATTCACTTCCTATCGACAATGAGAATCACTGGTGTGAAGTAAGTCTTCTCTGACTTCTCTAGCTCTGCGATCTTAACTTACCAGCTTGCTTGAATTTCACAAGTTCATATCTCTTGTTTACAATTAACGGAGCATTGAAGTCCAGGCTATTTTCTTATATAAATATGCGCAGACAATAGAGAGACGTTCACGACATCTGTTCAATTAAAAACCATTGACATATACACATTTAAGCATCAACAGTGAATTTGGGCAGTGGGATGTTAAGTAATTTATTATCGTTATGTTATTATCTGTATTTTACGTTTTTCTAAAATGAATATGCATTAAAACATTATAAACAAGGCGAGGGATTTCACTTAAATTAAGAAAAATAATCCCTTATGGTAGAGTTGTGAAGAGAAGCTCTATTAATTCGTTAATGAGTCTTTTTGCTGATTTTCCATCTTTAGCCCGAGGGCGGGCTACTGAGTCATCAGAAAAGAAATTTCAGCTCCACTAGAACCTTTCTGCCGTGTGCATCTATGCCAAGTCCCGGTTCCAAGGCGGGTGTCCTGGGGGCTCCCCAGTGGTCCTGAAAGGCAGCGGAAAGGCACCCAGGTTACAAAGGTGATGTTCTTATTAAATTCTAGCTCCCGTCTGCACAGCAGCTGAAGGAAACCAGCATCACCTGCCAACGCCAGGGCTCCCTCTGAGAAATTAGTTTTGAGGCGCACGGCACCTGCGCCCTGACAGCAGCTCTGTGCTGGGACTTCCTGGGCCTGTTCTCTCCACGAAGTCCCTGACACCGTAAGACAAACAGCAGCCCCCAGCCCGGGGACGGGGCTTCCCCAGGAAAGACGTAGCCAGCGCACCAGACCCCTCCCCTGGGTGTGTAGAGCACATTTATTTTATCTAGTGTGACATTCGTTAGACGTGGGGAACAAGAAAGCAAAATGAAGCAGCCCTCTGTCGGGAGCTCCGCCGAGCGGGAGAGAGATCCGAGCTGCCAGGTGTCAGAGCGGTTGATTATTAATAATAGAAGCTGGAGTGAAAGCGTGAGCCTCGCACCACTGTCTGTGGAAGGGCGAGCAGGAGGCTAAGCTGCTGCAGTCCAAGGTGTGCCAGGAAGGGGCAGGTGGGACTGAAGACCTAGGTAGAGATCTGGGCTGGGAATGTGACCCTGTGTGAGCATTTGTCTGCTCAGGGCCACCCAGCTGGGGCGCTCTGACATAGTCCCCCACCCGTTACCCCCCACTCAGGCCAGCTGTGTGTGCCGAACCCACGGTGACGGAACAAGGAGACCCCACCTGTGGCCGCAACCACTGGAGTATGTGACCCTTTGCTATTTATTTATCTGGAACTAAGCATCAGTGCTAAATGCATGGCATGTATCTGGAACTAAATACTGATATTTACCATTTAGTTCCAGATAAATCCTGTGCCACTTTACTGGAACTAAATATTTGGGGACGGGACATAATCTGATCAGAGCCGTAGCCTGTCTGCTTGACCTCACCCCAGGGCTGGCATCGGGGTGTGTATTTCTGAGTCGACGCTCTTCCTAGGGAGGTGTGATTATTTGAAACAGGATTCACAAAGCGTAGAAACTCCACACTAACTAGGTCAGCTCCTTGAGGAGAGAGCGGAATTATTTGCTGCCATGTTTCTCCCCACCTTTATATCTGGTTCGATTTTAAATTATTCCAGAGATGGCGACATGAATTTGTCATCGCTGAGCTGCAGGTTCCCTCATGCAACCAGGCAGCAGGGTGGTCTGACCGGCCCACCTGGAATGCAGATGGACCAAACTCACAAATGTAAATGCAGATGGAACAAACTCGTGGAAAAATCACAGTGAGTTCTCGTGTAGTAATGAGAGCATAGTAATATTAATAATAAGAGACGTAATAAGACAAAGACTTGATCAACAAGTACTTATGGTGCTCATGTTTATTTCACTAGCGTGTTCTGATTTTACTAGTATATTAATTGTTTTTCAGGACAGCTACGTTCCTGAGAGGACCTAATGTGCTTTTGTACGGCTTTGTTATTTATTCTAAACAAAGCCTTTAGAGTGCAGAAGATGTGAATTTTTTTCCCCAGGGAAAAATAGTCATGGAGTAGTAATATCCTCATGTCCTTAGCACCAGTTTCCTTCCTCTGCTGTCAGCTCACTGGATTGTTTGTTCAAACGTCTCTCTGAGCCATGAGACAATGAACTCCTCTGAGGCAGCCCTGGTGACATCCTGTCCACTTCTGTGTTCTCAGAAGACTGAGAGTGTCCATAAGGACACTCAAATATTGGTTGAATAAACTAAGGAAAGAATAAGCGCTCCAGAGAACTGTCATTAGGAGAACGCCGGATTTGTGTGATTGTAAAAGAATCATCAGAGAGAATTTTTAAAATACTTTATTTAAAGAACGGAATCTTGGGATAATTTCACATTCCCTCTTTAAGCAAAATCACATTTATGAGAAATGGAATCAATGTTTGGCTTTCCCACTGGAAATAATTAAATGGTACCAAACAGAAATATAAAATAAAAATTAAATTTGTAAAAGCTGAGATATACGTGAAGACATAGATACATATTTGTGTATACATGTCAAACATTTAAATAATTTTTTTTTATCTTGAAGTTTCTTTTTAGTAACACCTAGAAAGAGGGCCTGCTTAAAGGTATTTTTGAGAGTTGACTTTTGGTGTGACTCAGTGTTGCAAGAACTTGAGTTGGAGAGCAGAAATCAGTTCTATTATTAACTTGTTCTGTGACCTTGTATTTGTGCAGCATAATTCAATAATATCTCATAAATATTTATTCAAAGCATTGTGGAAAGCTTTATGCTTGATGACTAACCTTTCAGCATCTTAGTTTTCTAATCTGCGCAAAGGGTATAACGATACCTTGCTAACTCATCCCACAAAAACGTTTGGAAATGATATTCAAAATGCCTCAAAAATAAAATCACTAGTATCTACATGTAAAGTACCAGCATAATTATTAAATTTTCTTATTTCAGACTTGCAATTTTGAGCTGGACTGGATGATCCCGTGATGTGGGGTGCAGCATTTTGAAACCAATGCTGATGGTTTTCTCCTGCTGTGATTTTTTTTTTTTTCTCTCTCAGGAACGTTTCTGATGTTACCTATGAACCACAGTGACTCAGAAGGGCAAACAATTTCTCCAATCAGAAAGCCTGCTTTTCCCACCCATGAATTTAGTCTAGTCCCAAGAATTCACTCTAGACATGGAGAGCCGTGTGATTAGAAAATTGGAAAAGAGCTTATCTATCTAGTCCAAAATTGCAATGAATTAATGGGTCAGAAAATCTACTTAATGGGTTGTGACCAACATTTAGAAAACATAGTGGACCAGAAAATATCAGAGTTTCCTTCCACATGGGAAGGGTAAGTATTGCTTTGCAATCTTTTGTTTCAGGGACATGTGTGTATCACAGTGTGAAATGTGTTTTTGCTATCATTTTTGCAAAATGCTAATAGTTCCATTTCCATATCTGACGAATGAAAATAATGAAGCCTAGAAAAGTAGTGTTATGTTATCTATTTAGAGACATCCAGATATAAATTCAAATGTTGAGACATCCGAGTTAGTTCTTTTTCCGTTTTGAAGACCTGGAATGATACAATAGAAAGAACAGTGAAGGACACAAGCTCAAATCTGACGCTTAAAATTTGTGAGATTTGTGCAAGTTGTCTACGTGATAGGGCTCATTTATCTCTAAAATAGGGTTAATAATAACTGTTCATTTCCTTATTGGATAATTGGGAGAGTTACAAAATACAGATGAAATAAAATATTGCAAAATTTAAAAATCTACAAATCCACTATATGTACGTGTGCGGTGTGTGTCTTGATATTGTGCTTTTACATTATTTCCCCTGGACAGGGGTTCTTTTCACTCCCAGCATCTCCTTTTGTTCCATCTCTTAATCTGTTTCTTTACTGAGTCATTCTTTGGTCCCCTCTTTATGCCCTGTCTTTGAACGTCATCCAACAATAAACAACATTTTCGTTTTGCATTTGCTGACATGCCTTAATTTTCAAAGCATTTCTCCTGAGATTATCTCACTTGAAAATGTTTAAAAATTCAAAATAGATTGGAGAAAAGATCCAGTATATTCTCTCTCTCTCTCTCTATATATATATACTGATATAAGTGTATGTATATATATACACACACGTGTATATACGGAGTAAGACGGAATGTTTTTGATCAGTCTATTATCTCAACGATTTCTTCTATCCAATTTGTTTTTAATGTAATTAGTTTTAAGCAGATTGTATTTGACCTGATTATTTCTAACTGGATGGATCATTCTAATCAACATACCATATACTGATGGATCTACCTTAAAATCCGTGACTTTCCCAGTCCGCACCTGCTCACCTGATGAATCCCCTTCCCTTGTCACCTTCTTCGTCAGATCGCTACGAAATCGGTCTAGCCCAGCGCCCCAGGTCAGGCTGCATCTCTCACTGCACCTTCTGCAGGGTGCCGTCGGCCAGGCGTGTTACAGCCTCCCCAGTCCACGTGGCAAAGAAGATCCCCCACACATTTTAGTAAAGAAAACAAGCACATAAACAAACAAATCACTTCCTCAGTGCTGGGTCTCCGCAAGTGCAGAGCATTAGAGTCCTGTCCACGTGCAGAGACCTGTCCGCGTGCAGAGACCTCTCCACGTGCAGTCATCTCTCCCTCCGCATGGAGAGTCCTCTCCGTATGCAGAGACCTCTCCGCGTGCAGAGTCCTCACCCTGCGCAGAGATCTCTCCCTGTGCAGTGATCTCTCCCTCCACGAGCAGAGTCCTCTCCATGTGCAGAGACCTCTCCGCGTGCAGAAATCTCTCCCTGTGCAATTATCTCTCCCTCCACGGGCAGAGTCCTCCATGTGTGCAGAGTCCTCTCCGTGTGCAGAGACCTTTCCGTGTGCAGAGTCCTCTCCATGTGCAGAGATCTCTCCGTGTGCAGAGTCCTTTCTGTGTGCTGAGTCCTCTCCGTGTGCAGAGATCTCTCCGTGTGCAGAGATCTCTCCGTGCGCAGAGAGCTCTCCGTGCGCAGAGTCCTCTCTGTGTGCAGAGATCTCTCCGTGTGCAGAGTGCTCTCCGTGTGCAGAGATCTTGAGAGACCTCTCCCTCCACGTGCAGAGTCCTCTCCGTGTGCAGTGACCTCTTTGCTTGCCTGACATCCCGTGGTTCCTCCACTGTGGGCTTTTCTTCAAGTCAGCAGCTGTGAATGAGGAAGGGGCAGCGTGGCTGGTGACTGGCTGCACAACTCCAAGGCAATATTCAGAGGCCTAAGTCATCACTTTGGATCCATCCTTCACATAGTGCCACATCAAGGGAAGGGACCCTCGGGACTGTCCAAGGTTCTAGGTATGACTGGAAGTATAACAGGTAGAGAAGGTTAGAGCCATGTAATGGAATGCATCCCTTGGGTGGGTGTGGGCAGGTCAGTTGCCCAGTGGTCATGCTTTGTAAACAGGGTCAGTGGAGCTAACAGCAGGACTTGTGTCCTGCAGAGACGGTACGTACTTATTGGGTGCCAGCCAGATTGGGACATTGGAGAAGCCGGTGAGCAAGGTTACCAGGGGCCAGCCTCCTTCCCCAGAGAAGGTATTGCTCAGTATTGCTTTGCTCCCAAATAAATATTGCAAAAGTACTCTAATAATATGATTTTATTGGGATGCTGAGACAAGAGGATTGCTTGAGACCAGGAGTTTGAGACCATCCTGGGCAACATAGTGAGACTCCCCCGCCCTTTCAAAAAATGTTTTTAAAATATTAGCCGGGAGTGGTGGTGCGCACCTGTAGTCCCAGCTATTTGGGAGGCTGAGGTGGGAGGATCACTTGAGCCTGGGACTACAAAACCATCCTAGGTGACATATTGAGATCCCGTAAAAGAATACGACACCAAATTATGAGCTGTTCAGAGTACCCGGCTATGCAATTCTCACTCTATTTGCTGGTAATAATTAGAAAAATAATAATCAGAGATGGCATGTTAGACCCGAATCTTTTAACTGAATCTGATTAAACGCACTTTATCTCAGCCTATTTGTTTAAAAAGCACTTATACGCATACAGTGAAGTCACATTGCACATGTATTTAATTTATAACCTAATCTTCTCGCCCAACCAGTGTGGACGAGACCCTCCCCACCCACATCCACTTTAACACAAGAGATTTTATATTTATCGTAAAAATGTAAAGGGTCGAATGCTCAGATATCTGCATAAAGATTTTCCTTTTGCTCCTTCCTTTAATCCGGCTTCGGATGTTCAGCTCGTTGGTGTGCATAAGAATCAGCATATGTGATTATATCCACCGAGCCAGGGATTCCATCGTTTATGAGCATTTTAAGAAATTTTCAAGGATGTTTTGATGGCCCCTGATTTGCAGGTATTCTGGTTTGAGTATCTAACCTCTGCTTACACAGAAGAGAGAATATATTGGGGTTCACTTGTCATTTGGCCATTTATTCCACTAATGTGTGGAATAATAATGTGTATTAAGTGTGGTCGAAATTATGCAAGGTCCCTGGGAAATGAACATGTGTTAGATATGACTCCTCCTCTCAAGGAGGATTTAAACAAGTTGATAAGACTAACACTGAACCAATGATTTGAAGTAAGTCTAAATATATAAATCCCTCCAAATTATTACCGTTATTCACTAAGAAGTGTATTAAAATAATATTGAAAAAGGTAGCTTTAGGAAAGAACTAGAAGTCAGAAGGTCTAGTTTCAAGTCCTGTCTCTTCTCTGTCCCTGACCAGGACATTGAACAAGTCATTTTGGTTCTCCTGGTCTCATTTTCCCCGGGCACCAACAACAGAGCGTACTTGGACCTAAACAATAATATATAGAACAAGGTCAGCAAATCTACATCTCTTGTGTCCTTTGGAATTAACTACCTTCAATCCATTTTCATCAAAATCTTATTATAGTAGGGAACAGAAGACAGTCTAATGAAAAAGTCAATTCTGTTTTATTTGAGGATGTATGAATATGTTATTTTTTTTTCCTAGAATCTGACTTACCTTCCTCGTTATGGTTTCTTTGGATTACTGTAAAATAAGTTAGCATGTTTTAAATAGACAGTCACTGATGACAAAGTGGTAAAGCCAGAAGTTAGGCAAGAAGATCATAAGCCTTACTCGAGAGAGAAAAATCCACAGGTGGGTAGCTGAGTATTGGTGCCACCAATACTTCATTCCTTCAAAGTTTAGCTTTAGCAGAAGTATATTCACATTGTGGAAGGAGCTTAAAGTTTCTAGATGATGAGCTATTGCCCCCAGTGTTGACAGTATCCCGCTCTCTGGAAGAGAATGCGTTTGTCCTCAGCCAAGATACACGCTCTGTATTTCCTACCATTACATCTGCCTTGCAGGCCGACTACGCCCAGAGCGAATCAATCCCGAGAGTTAATCCAATACACTTCCCTTCGGCTGCTGGAAATCAGGCGTCACATCGGAGAAGAGAGTGCTAGTTATAACAAATGAGATCACAAATCTGACCATTTTATTAGAAGCCCTCTTCTAATGTTAGTAGTCGGAGACGGAGGTTAAGTTGAAATTAAATTGAAATCTCCTTACCCCCGGACTGATTGCAATATCTGATAACACCTTCAACTTGCTTGGTGCAGATTAATTGCCTGGTACTCAGAGTCCAGAGTTAATAGGCAATAACTGGTGTGATTCTAAAGAAGACCACTCGGTGGCAGGAAAATAAATGAGCTTAACAGTATTTGACTTGGGGCCTTCGGCGTCAATTTCCCTCCAGCCACTGTGCAGTTTCTAAGAACCACCTTTGCTCCTACCAGTGAGGGTGGGCAGAGCCACGAGGCCCCCACACTCTGCCTTGGCAGATGTCCACTCGGGGAAGTCACTCTGCATTTACCCTGCGAGCGGCAAAGCCCAGAGAATAACACTCCAGTAGGGTGTCAGAATTCTCTCTTGTTTATGCTAATGCTAAAATAAATTTACCCAGCATTTACTATTTCATGTTTTCCAACGGATAAAGAGTATTCTTTATGAACTAACATATATATTAATACAGGCAAGTTATGCCACTTAATCATTAGCATATGGTTGTTGTACAAATAAATTACCCAAACTTTTGAAATTAAAACCTTTATCATTGATCACGGGTAATAGTAATTGTCATGAACTGGACCTTGCTGTGCGCAAAACACTACATTTCTGATGCAAACTGTTATTATCTGTTTTGTAGAAAAAGAAGAAAAGGAAACTAAAAGAGAGGTTAAATTGTAATCATTGTTTTAGGTCATCCAGATAGGGAGAGAACTAGTCACTGAATCAAGCCAGTTTGAATCCAAATTATATGCTTTACAGCGTGACGTGACAATGTACACTTACAGCTTCACTTCTCTTGAGTTACGACATAAACTCAACCCGTCGCTCAAAACTGCAGCAATTAGAATCCAGACATTCTGTATTTGTGGGTGCAAGGAGCAGCTCAAATGGTTACCCAAGACTGAGACCCTTCAGGAAACGTGGATCTCCCGAAATAGGGTGGTGAGGCCAAGACCAGCTTTGCCCGGAGCAGCAAAGATCTGAGGATTTTTATTCAGAATGGCACGGTCACAGCCAAGCGGGGGCAGCTTCCAAACGTGGGCCGGTGAAAGCACCGTGGGAATACGAGCACGTGAAGCTGATTCTCGGCTTTAGTCTTTACCTATAGCGGGGTTGGAGACTTGGAACAGGGTCAATGAAAGGTTATTGAGGCAGAAATGTGGAGGCAGCGGGCCAAGGTGGACAGCAGGAATCAGGAATTCACAGGTGAGTCAATGACATGTGACGTCTCAGCCAAGTTGGCCAACCCCAGAGAGGAACCAGCTGCGTGGCCGCGGTGCAGCTGAGTTTGGGTTGCATATCGATTGTTTTTTTTTTTTTCCATAAATGGGAAGTGTTTTAAGTTGGTAACTTTCTAGACACCCGCTTTAACGTTAATAGATATTTTTTAATCCCAGAAGGAATTGGCGCAAAGGCCCAGCTGTAATCTCCCACAGAGATCCCTGAATCATCCAGGGATGAGGTGGTAAACCCATTCAAGCTCTTAATATATCATAAGGCAAACCGCTCACTCTAATTAAAGGCAAAGCTTTCGTTAGCATTTCCAGGGGAACACGTACTGCCTGGTCAGCAGAGGTTACTAAGGAATATGCTGGAAACTTGAGAGAAACCATCTTAATCATCCCCTCTCCCCTCTCCCCTCTCCCCTTCGTACTTGGCTCAGTAGAGAACAAGAGCAGGAAATCCACGTCTACAAAACAGGAAGTCTCATGGGTAGCAGGGACCCCAGAGATCACCCAGCTCAGTCTGTGTCTCTACAAATGTAATAACAAGATACAAAGAGGATGTTTCGTGCCATTAACTCACTGTCATGCCAGGATTGCAACATCAGCCTTCTGACCCCCCGTTAAGGTCTCTATTAACTACGCGAGGCGACCTCAGATTCTTAGGGAAGGCGCAGAAAGACAGATGCCAGTGCGGAAGGTTTACACAATTCGCTAGAAAACATGAAAGGGAAAAACGGTTGAAACTAACTCCTGAGGTCTCAGATACATCAAATGTAGATAAAAACAAGAGAAATTTGAAATGTAACCCAAGAAGATAGATAGGGTCGTATTAGTTTAACCAAAAAGTTGGTAACACAAACACCTGACCAAGATAAAGCAACATAAAATGTACCTTTCTCAAAAAAAAAAAAAAAAAACTAATCTAATTTCAGATGCAGAGGAGAGCAGCTATAAATCAAGAAGATGTACTACTTGGGAGAAATTCACCAGCCTGAAGCCGTAAATAGCGTGGGGAACATTTGGCTGAGGATAAATGGAGCGGGAGGCAGAGTTGTTGCCGTTTTAGGATGGGGGTTATGGATGTGCCTTCCTGGTCTGCAGACCTGGTATCACACCTGACGGGGAAATATGACTGGCAGTGAAAGGAATTCCAGCTTCAGACGTTTGCAAGGTCTCATTCTGCTGAAAGCAGGATATATGATAAATTCACGGCATGTCCTATTGACAATTTAACCTGCCAGGAAATTGAGGTAGCAATGAGGTAAAATTCAGTCCCTGAATGAATAAAAGTTATCCAAAGTTGGGTTTTTGTTTGTTTGTTTTTTATTTTATTTTTTTATGGCAGTGTTTCTTAAAGAATGATCCACAGACCACTGGGTGTTCACGAGGTAGAAATGATTTTCTTAAAAATACTAAGGCATTCGGCATTTTCGCTGCTTTGACTCTACTATGATGGAGCAAAAGCCATTCCAAGTAAGCTACAGGCCCTCAAAAACATCCAGCAGTGGCACCAAACTGATAGTCATCGGATTCTTCACTGTCACACACTCAAGCAAGTAAATATACAAATAGGTAAACAGATGTCACTGTCATTTATGACTATCCCAATGAAGCAGTAAAATTATTAATTTTATTAAATCTTGACCCAGAAGACACAGCTTCTTAATAATCTGTCAAAATGGAAAGCAAAGCAACTCTACTGCATGTCATACTGTGACAATTGTCTCAAGCATTTGTGCCATTATTTGAGTTGCAAGCTGAACTAGCCACTTTTTTCACGGATCAACCTTTTTATTTGAAAGAATGGCTAACAAACTATATTTATTCAGATTTGGGCATTTAGCAGACTTTTCTTGAAATAAACGAAGGGAGAGTGTCATGTCAAGAAAAACAACTGACGGTATTTCTAACCAAATTTGAATTTTCAGGTGAAATAAGAATTTTGGAAAACTTGTACTCGCCATCATGAGCTTGTGGCTTCCAAATATTTGAACACTTTTCTTTTGAGGTTGGTGGTGATATTAATGAGTGTGATTTTTTTTGATACCATAAAATTAAATGTCTAAATATTTGGAAAACGAAATGCATGAGGTTATAAAATCATGCATGAGTAAAAGGTCCATTCAAAGTGCAAGATAGACTAGCAGATTTTAATACAAAAGAGTATGCAAAGTCCACTCGTTTCAGATTCCATATTGCAGGTAATCTTAAAGAAAATATCAATAATCAAGTTTTGTTGTTATTAGCATCAATAAGGAATACCCACAATTGACTGAAATGCTACTATAAATGATCTTCTCTTTTTCAACTACCCAAGTTTAGATTTTCTTCATATAATCTCAGCCAAAGCAGACTGAA
>NW_012155729.1:4226686-4235009 GCF_000956105.1 Propithecus coquereli
AGCTCTTTGGGGCCCTCCATCATTTTTAATGGCTTAAAAGTGTCCTAAGACCAAAATGTTTGATAACCTGTTTTGTGATAACCTCCCCCCTCCACAACTCCCAGCAGACCTATTCCCTTAGGTGTTTTATTTTTCTCCATGGCATTCAGCCCATCCTAACATATTTTGATTTGATTTTCTGTTTGATGTGTATCTCACCCAACTAGAATCTTTACTCCATAGTGAAGAAATTATGTCAGTTTTGTTCACTCTTCTGTCCTTTTTTTTTATTTATTTTTTCACTCTTCTGTCCTTGATGCCTAAAATATCCTAGCATATAGTAGGCACTCAACAAATCTTTGTTGAATAGATGAGTTAGGTGAATGATTAATAATATCTGTCTTTAAGGGTCTTCCTATAACTAACTGTCTCGTTTTGTTGGTGAAAGTCTCTAGGATTTTCCATCACCATTGTTTGAACTTGAGCAGATCTGCAGTTGGTACCCAAGACAATGTTTGACCTCACCTGATTATGCCCCTCTGAGAAAACTCAATGCCTACCGTAGATGATTTTTGGCACAGGGAAGACTCGTTAATGTTCAGAACACTATCTCAATCTTGTATACAAACACTGAAGTATTTCTATTTCCTTTCAGCAAAATTATAGAGCAGCACTTCAGGCCTAGTAGACACCTTGGTCTCCAACTGCAACCATTAAGTTCCAACTCAGAGCATTTGGTTTAATGAGGGAAAGTCTAAGCTTCCTCACCTAACTCTAACACCAATTACACAAGCACGACATTGTAGCTTAAGAGCAATTCATTAAGTACAAGTTCACTACGAGCAAAAAAATGCTATGATACAACCTTGTGCTGCATCCATTACGCGTAGTATTTAACAACAACAACAACAAAAAAATTAGTGCTTTTGCACATAATTGGCCACATTTCCAAAGAAGGGGATGCAAATGAAATCATCATAGAAGGGAGAGATAAGAGCAAACAAGGAATGCTTTTTCTGAAAGAGTGAAGACTCAGTGCGGCATGAGAGCTGTCTTCTGATATTTTAACAACTTAGTCCCTGTGGCTCTGGGAGTCAACTCTAGATAAATCGGCTTAAGGAGGCAGTTTTAACATTACCATAAATAACTAATAACCTTAGGTATTTGGAAATGGGATAGATTCCCTTGCCTGGGGGTGAGCACACAGCCACACCTTTTCCTTAAGTATTTCAGAAAGCTTGTTGGCTAGCTGCGGGAAGATGCTTGGGATGGGGATTCCTACATTGGCTTGGCTTGGAAGGATGGAGGGCTGCTCAGATGTCTTTTAAAGTTTTGGAAGTTTTTGGGCTTGTTTGTTTTACCAATATGATTATGAGTCTAAAAAATTAACTACATTTCTATATTTTTATATTCTGGTATATTTCTGTATTTTTATGTGGACAAGTTCATCCATACAATTTAGAACATTAACACCTTATTTCAATTGCTTAAGAATTAAAAAGCTTTCCCTAGAAACAAACATTCATTATACCATCTAAAGGAAAAGAATAAAGAACGAGATTGATGGCATAACATTAACTCTTAATCCCTAAGTAAAGTTAGCAATAATTTTATTTATTTTACAAGCAGTAAATACTTCCCTGGACCCTTTGCTGACAGTGTAAGAGGGAACCCTTGAGCATAAGCCCTGTAAGATAAATTAACCTCACTGAACCTGTTGTCACTAACAACTTCTCTGGAGTCAGGTAAAATGTCTTGTTTGTTAATTAAGATGCAGCTGAGTTTCTAAAGAATTGTTAAAACTGCCTTAATGTCTCCTTGAGACACACACACACAAATCATGGATTGCAAATTGATGATGGCAAAACAACCAGACTATAAAGTGTGAAATTGAGGGAATCTAAGAGCATAGAAATAATCTAATCAGTTGACTAAATAAATAATGCTTATTTTAACTCTCTGGGTTTCCTAGACAGAATATGCAGAAAGGTGGAATGTACTACAGAGACACTAGGAAAATAGGGGCAAATTATTGGATTAAAAATGGTAACTTTATATGCAAAAATCAATTGTATTTCTATACACTAGCAATGAATAATTAGTCATTGAAATCTTAAAATATTATGATTTGAAAGAGCATCAAAAACTTAGGGATAAGTCTAACAAAATATGTGCAAGATTTGTATGCTGAAAACTATGAAATACTGATGAGATATGGCTAATGAACGCACAGTACCTTGATGGTTTGAGAAGTTCTGTTCTAGTAATTTTAATCTTGAAAATGAGTCATGTGGGTGACCTAAAACCAAGGTGGATAATGATGAGCTGAAAGCTGTAGTGGAAGTGAATCCATCTCAATCTACCTGTGAATTAGCAGCAAGGTTTGATGTTTCTATTCCAACAATATTGGACCATTTGAAACAAATCGGCAAGGTACAGAAGCCAGATAGATGGGTACCGCATGAATTAAACGAGCGTCAGAAGAGAAATCATCCCCAAACTTGCCTTTCTTTGCTGTCACGACATAAAGGCGAACCATTTCTACTCCATATTGTTACATGTTGTGAAAAATGGATTCTTTTTGAAAATCGCAAGCACTCGGCACAATGGTTGGATAAAGACGAAGTGCTGAAACACAGTTCAAAATCAAATATCAACAAAAGCTAATGGTATCTGTTTGGTGGTCCAGTGCTGGTATTATCCACTACAGCTTCGTGAAACCTGGTCAATCAATGACAGCGGATGTCTACTGCAACCAACTGGATGAAATGATGAGGATGCTTGCAATTAAGCAGCCGAGATTGGTCAATAGAGACAGACCAATCCTCTTGCAAAATAATGCTGGACCACATTTCCCAAAAAACAGTGCTGCTTAAACTACAGAAGGTGGACTTGGAAACCCTCTGTCATCCACTGTATTCACCAGACCTTGCACCAACTGACTACCACTTCTTCCACGCTTTGGACCACTTCTTGCAAAGAAAAATTTTCCTTTCCCAACAAGCTATGGAAAATGCCTTTTGCGATTTCATGGCTGCTCGCTCTCCAGGCTTCTTCGCTGCTGGCATAAACAAGATACCATTAAGATGGCAATACTGTGTGGATAGTTTAGGTGCATACTTTGATTAACTGTACTGCTTCTTCTTTGAGGTATAATAAACTAAACTTTTGATGCGAAATCAAACATTTCATATTCAATGACCCAAATACAACAATTTGTTGCAGTTAATTTCCTCGTATATACAGTTCTTTGTGCTAGTCTCCCAAAATGAGACTTTAATTATTATTTTGAAAATGGGAGAAAACCCTTAGAATTTTGGTAGTAGGGGACAGAGCTCACACCTTCATATTTGATGATCTCTAGATTACAGGAAGTGGTGTACTGTGAGTTAATGTACTGTACGGTAACAGGCATAGGGTGGCAGCATATTTACTCTATGGTGTAATGAGATCCTTCAAGACAGGGTTTTACTATTTTATTATCATTATCATCTGCCTCTTGAAATTGAACCTTAACATGTTTTTACATTAGATGTAAATATGAAGTAGGTAGTGGTAAAACCAATTTAGCAGTAACTATAATTACTAATGGTCACTATTACTCACTGTTAGTCATGATCACTCACTATTTTATCGCTCAGATAAATCTACTATCAAGCAGATTTTAGTGCTGTACACATTATATTGAGATTAAAAATGGGCTATTTTGACTTCCAGGTAACTAAGTGAATTGTAACTAAGAGAATTCCTTTACGAATTGTCGTTGGACTCTGACCCATGGTCACTTTTGTGGCAGGAATTGTATGCATGCTGCAGATTTTTGAAGTTTAGAAGATGAATTAGAGTTTGTAAGTCAAATCCTACACTGAAAGCACCAGCTATGGAAAGGCAGCCGAACCCTGAGGATTTTGTAAAGAAACACGATGCCCATTTATAAAGTGATATGTTTTAAGAATTTGGAGTGTTTTAAAATCACATTTTCTCAAAGGATTACAAACAGAGTTGGAAACGTTGACCCTACTTAAACTGGAAGCTCCATCCCCGTAAGAAGAGAGCTCAGTCTGGCCACTCCCTGCAAGCTGACATCTACCGTGTCCCACTTGCCAGGTGAGGTGACTCGTGACCCCGTCACTGGCCTTCCCCTTAGTTTCTGGGTGAGGACTTTCTGGTCTATTGCTTTCCTTCTAGATGTGTGCTCAGGTCAGACAAACTATGAACTGGGTTGTTCTCACTAAGCTCCTGGCAAGATAAAAGGACAGAGGTCGCTGCCAGGCAAACCGGCTCAGAGACAAAGGAGGGTGGGAGGGTAGGCCTCCACTGTGGTCCAGGTGTCTCCTCTGCACCAACTCTTATCAGAATTGCAAATGGCTCTGTTGGCTCAATTGCGTGTGTTTAGTGATGGGGTGAAATCCTGGAGTTCAAACAGTGCACGGATAAAATTTGTATTTTCGTGCGATGACATTATTTGCAACGGGCCCCACGTGATGGAATTTGATAATTGTCAGTATTGTCGAAATGGCATTTCTCTTTCCTCTGACCATTACTACTGTATCTATGTAATTTGTCCCACGAGCTATCAAATAGAGCATGAGAGAAAGTGGAAAAACCGACAAAAGCATATTCACACTCTTTGTGTCCACATCTCTGTCACCCGTTATTAAATCAATTATGAAGGCTCAGCACAGAGTAGGTGTCTCTGGGTGGAATAGCTCTTTTATCATCTGGCGACTGTTGTCTGGGGCTTCTTTAACTCTTTCCTGGTTGAACCCTTTTAGCTCCTCTTAAGTGAGAAGAAATATATTTATCAATGAAATAGTAAAGTAAAATAGAACAAAATAGGCAAAAATAATAAAATAAAGTGAAATCTGACGTCTGACACGGAGGAAATGTTTTATAATTTGTTGTAAAGCAGATAGTGCAAATAAAGCCTTGGGGAAAAGAGATTCACTGGCTAGACCACCACATGGTGTGTGACAAAAGTTTCGATCAATGTTAACCCGTATTATTACAAGCAAGAAACAGAGTGCGGTGTTGTCCAGGGTGAAAGTAGCATAAAGATCCCATGGGATTGTGAATTCTCAATTTTTAAGAAACCCAGAATTACTAGCAACAATATGACAAACACACACATAATATAAGGGGCAACCTGTGTGTCCTTGAGAAGTGGCAAGTGGATTTCTCTACAGTAAGTGGTCCAGGAGACAGCCAGGTGAAAGCTGCAGTGTCTTTTATGACCCAACCTTACAAGTCGTACACCAGCATCTCCACAATATGCTATTGGTGTCATAGGTTTGCTCTGTTCATTGTGGGAAGAGTGTTAACAGCCGGGATCACTGGGGACCACCTTGGAGACTTGCGACCATGCCATGTTAGCAAATGGTCGACTTACTTACTTATCACCCTATTTCAGTGGTTTGGTCCTGAGACTGGTTACGGAATGATATGCTAATTCTGTCCTCTTAAATATTTCCATGTTTTCCCACATGGGCTGCAACGTAAAGTTCAAAGCTCTCATTATGACCTGGCTCCTGCCTCTCTCTGACCTCATCTCTATTGTTTCCCCACAGGGTCACAATGCTCCAAGCAGAGCGGACCACCTGGAGTTCCCAGAACATGCTGTGATTGTTCACAGGTCCTCAGAATGCCCTTCCTCACCTTCTATGGCTTGTGGAATTCTCCTTATCCCTTAAGACTCAATTCAAATGTGGAAACAATGCAAGCGTCCACTGACAGATGAATGGATAAGCAAAATGTGGTCTATCCGTACGATGGGATATTATTCAACTTAAAAAGGAAGGAAGTTCTGGCACCTGCTACAACGTGGATGGACCTTGACGACATTATGCTAAGTGAAATAAGCCAGACACAGAAAGACAAACACTGTGCGATTCCACTTACATGAGGGACTAGAGTAGTCAAATTCACAGAAACAGAAAGTAGAATAGTTTTGTCAGGGGCTGGGAGAAGGAAGGATGGGGAGTGATCGTTTATAGGTACAGAGTTTCAGGTGGGGAAGATGAGAAGAGTTATGGAAATGTTTGGTGGTGATGGTTGTACAACAATGTGAATGTACTTAATGCCATCGAACTGTACAGTTAAAAATTAAGACGATAAATCTCATATATATTTGCCAGAAAAAAAGATGTCAGCGCCTACCTTGTTAAGCCTTCCCTGACCACCCCAACCCTCACTGGCATAAAATGGTGGTATAAAACGGCGAATCCAGATGGATGGAGTCATTTCCCTCATGGTTAAACATTTGGATCAATGTCCTGTCTGTTTTCAAGATGGCAAGTGCAAGTTAATTTTTATCCTGATTCCTTTTAATAAAGTGGAGTAAATCAGATTTAGAATTTCTCAAAGACTGAGGCCCAGAAAGATCATCTTGCAAACAAGTCGCTCACGCGGCCGTGTCAGCAGTGGAGCCATGAGTCGGGCTGGGCTCTGCTGTTCTGGGTGACGCCCGCTCACCTTTGGCAGCCCGTTAACAAGAAACAGCCCCACAGAGTGTCTGCCAAACAATTTTAGGATGATTTTATAATTTAAAAAATGCATTTCAATCATTGTTATTGGCCATTTTGTGTAATTCCCTGAGTCCTCTTTGGCAGCTATTACCATCATGTTAAAGTTAGATAAAAACAAGTCTGTGCAAAAATGGGACAAGCTGGGAGAGACATGAGAACGTGTTTAAGTGACCCAAGGTAATATAAAGAGCCGTGACAGGGCTGAGATCAGAAGTCACAATCACTGGGAAGCTTTCTGAGCTCTTCTGTTTCCCAGGCTTAAAATGTAGCTTTATAGTATATGGGATTTCCCCTTTCTGGGATCGACTGATTGCAGCTTGAAACACTAGAGACTCCAGCGTGGTGTCCTGTTTATTTAAAGGTATCCTAGTTTTAATCATCGGTAGAACACAAGTATATTTCAGCATACTAAGGATCTTGTACATGAGCAGTTAAATCATCAATTTATTTACTTACTTTTTCGTCAATATTGGAATACACAATATGGCCCTCTCTCATGGCAATAGGTTCTATTTCGACAATATTTTGTAAGGATTGCAACTTCCCCAGATCTCTCCAGTGTGGGCTCCTGGACCCATCTCATTATAGGAGACTAACTTTAACAATACCCAAAGGAGCTCCCTACCTGGAACTACATAAAGGAAACAAAAAATAGAATCGGTCCACCCTATGAAATGAATCATTTGTGCATAACACATAATTAAAAAATACTTTGCTAAGGCTTTTATGGTTGTAATGACAAAAATATTGGCAATTAGTTTAAGTCAAAAAAAGATAATTTTTTGGTGTTTATAACTAAAAAATCCAGAAGTAGTGTTGGCATTAAGCAAGGCTGGATTCCAGAGCTTAAATTCTCCCCTGGTTCTTGCAAAGATTGACATCAACCACTTTAAGTTACTTAGTCCTTGCCTTTAGCCAAAGGAAAGAAAATAGCTTCACAAATGGCTCTGATTGGTAAAGCCCAGATCTTGCTTATCTTCCCTTGAACCAGCCACGGGCACTGTTAGGTCTGGCGGAGAGTAAACAGGTTGCAAGGAAGTGGCTAAGGGCGGAGAGTGGGAACTGAATTGTAGCTAGGAACCAAATTGCAGCCAGGAACTGTTCCCTGGTGGGAACTGTTTCCTGGTGGGAACATACATGGTAAAAAGTTCCTAGTAACCTTTAACTGATCTAGAACTTATTACCATCTAATTACCATAACATGGGTGGAACGTTCTGAAGGATTCTGGGGAAGACACATGTGCAGGAAGGGAAACTCTTACATAAACAACCTGTTATGTAACCTGTCATGTGATCTGTTATATAACCCCAACCTGTCAATCACCCTCAAAGGCAGGAAATGGCAACCAATCCTGCCAGGGGAGAGGCAGGACAAACTAGCGCACATATAAAAGGCAACATGTGCTCAGACTCCAGAGTCTTTCTCCACTTGTGGGGACTGACTCGTTCCACTGTGTCTGGAATGTATTTTCACTTTGTGTAGCTTCCTTCTTTGTTTTATGTGATAAACTGTTCGTATAAAATTGCACTGTTTGTGATCACTCTGTCATAGACTCGGTACCAGTACTCATTCTTGACACTGGGACCTGGGGACCAGGAACATCCAGACAGACACCAGGGGAATAGTGCACTCTAACTGGACAGTCTGGGTCTTATAGTGACAAAGCAAGGCCACCTAGGGGACAGGCAGTTCCCAATTGGGAAACTTTCTGAATGAAAAAAAAAAAAAGATATCTTCAATATTATGTGTCTAAACACACCACACAGATGCTAGTAACACTGTTTTGACTTCTCCATTAAGAATCCACAATTGGCTGGGC
>NW_012155729.1:4235279-4245039 GCF_000956105.1 Propithecus coquereli
TGAGGCAGGAGGATTGCTTGAGCCCAGGAGTTTGAGGTTGCTGTGAGCTAGGCTGATGCCATGGCACTCTAGCCTGGGCAACAGAGTGAGGCACTGTCTAAAAAAAAAAATAATAATAATCCACCATCATCTCTATCCTGTCTGACACTTGCTTTGTGCTGGTGCAAGTTAAAATGGTCACTTCCCTCCACTTGGGCCGATCCCAGCCATAGATACTTTCCAGTTCCTCTGTTTCCTGTCATTCAGTCTTCTAAAGTACAGAGTTATCTTTAACCGTGACTTCATTGCAAACACAAATTTGCCAATGGAATGACATTCATGTCATTCCCTTCCCCTGATCTTCCCTAGAGCTCTTCTCTCTCTCATTCAATTATCTCCACTCAAATGTCACTTCCGTGGCTGAAGCAAAAAATGAACCCTCCTTCCACCCATGACTACCTTGCTTTAGTTTTTTCATTGCACTTATCATAACCTGACCTTAAATACCTCTTGTTTAATTGTTTATTTCCTCTCCCCCTCATAGAATATACCGCAAAACAAAAAATTACAGATTGGCATCATATATTCCAACCAGAGCACATGCTCAGGGCTGCTCAGGTTAGTTGAGCTAACATTTTCTACTCCTATAGACTAGTATTGTTTCCTAGGGAGTTATTTTCAGAATACTGGTTTCCATAATCATAATACCTTTCAGAAATGCCCCCATAGAACATATGCTTTGTGAGGACAGGCAACCTTTTCATGGCAATGTTCCTAGGATCTAAAAGTGTACCTTGGTATGCCATAGGTGCTCACTAAGTGTCTGTTGAATGAATGAATCTAGGAAAACTTTTCACCTTCACGTATTTCCTTATTTAAGGCCTTGAAAAATTAATGAAGACATTTGTTTAACTTGCTTAACTCTAATTCTGCAATGTCTTTGGAAGACTTTCTGTAAGATATCTTCTTGTCTGACTCCATGCAAGAAGTCTAACTTTCATAACTTATAAAAGTATGGTGGAGGAAGAGGTGATCGTGGTAGTATGTTATTAACAGAGGGCTTTGCTAGGCAGAACACAGCGTCCTGTTTTAGAGATACTGAGAAGCATCGACTGGCGGATGGAGAGGCACTGGGGGATTCTTCCTGGACAGCACGCAGCTCTTACAAAACAACAATCTGATGAGCTCAGTGCAAATGAATCAGAAACATATGGATTCAATTTCCCTTGAAACACACATGGCTTTAACAATTAAGCACGCTGCGATTAGTAGGGAAAAGAATACATACGCAACAGGGATTTGATGGAGTCCATTTGAAAACAGGTCTGAGGTCTTCCCTGGGCCCCACATGGGGTCATTCTAGCAGAACACATGGAGTTCTAGCTGCGCTAGCAACAGGAAACAAAATGTCCTTTCCCAAATGGAATCTGCCAGGAACCTTAACAGTAACTTTTGCAGCAGCTCTGTGGGGAAGAAATGGCTTTTATCATAAGGATGATAGGTGGAGTAGAATTGCACTTTTTTTTGGTTATAGTTTTTGCCTTTGTTAGACTAATAATGTACATAGAGAGACAAAGGGTGTGTGTGTGTGTGCTATAGTAATTGTCTCCAAGGAACTCGAATCTTTCCAAAGACATTATCTCATTCTTTTTTATTATGTATGCACAAGAGATATATGTGATTATTCCAGTTCCAACATTTAGGGAAGGAACTTGAAGAACAGAGAGGTGACAGGTGTGGCCCAAATCACACAGCTGGCCTGCGGACCGGCCTGACAAGAGCCAATTTCTGCAGCCTGCAGCCTGCAGATTCCTGCCCCGCCATCGCCCTGCCTCCAGATTAATAAAGCCATGTACAGCATTACTGTATATTAATTTGAAATTGGGTCTCCTAAGGGGAATTCTGGCTTTTTCCAATGAAGCTGTAGTACTCGGCAACTGGTGAGGAAGATGCAATTAATTTTCTCTCATGAGTAAAATCATTATATAAACCATCTCAGCAGCCTCCAGGGCCAGATACAAGACACTGAATTATATATCACGAAGCAGATCCTTCTGTCAAACAGCTCAGGGCCAGAATGAAAACCCAAAAGGCCATATTATCACGCATCACTATCCTTACTTAATGAGCGCACCAGTTTTCTAACCGGCTCAGACGCGGGGCAAAACCCTGCCCCTTCCTCTTCATCTTCAAAGTATGGTAAATGTATTCTTTTTACTAACAGGAAGTAGTCAATGGGATCTCATATTGTGGAAATTTCTATATCTAATTCCTCTGTCTCAAATATCTTTTTCCCACAAGATGGTTCCCTAGGGTTTATGTAGGATAATATTTTAAACTCGGAGAAAGCTGTACAGGTGCTGCTCGCCAGTGGTGCTCAGGTCTCCCTGAGCATCGAACTCATGGCGGTAGTCGGCTTTAAAACAATTCTGCACTGAGAGGAGCTGCCCTGCCTGCTCTGAGGAGGGACTCGGGCATCTGCAGGTGACTCCTGGGGACGGCTATCCGGCAAGCCCCGACTACAGCGCCCAGCCCTGCCACCCAGAGAGGTGACACGGCCTTGCCATACTCACAGGTCATTGCCTTTTCTGTTCCACGCATTGATTCATTCCAGCAATGCTGTATTCATTTGGTTACCTGTTTTTAAATGTACCTGGGGTTTGTTTTAATCAGGTACAGTAAGACAGGCACAGACACGGAAATGACTGTCAGGAAGGGGAGAGTTTATGCTCCCAGATCTGAGAATCGGGAGGCAGAGCCTGCCACGCAGGGCCACACGGGGAAGCACGGGTCCGTCAGGAGGTGGGGGGCGGGGGAAGGTGAGGGTAGGAGACTGTATTGGGGGAAGCAACGGGGAGGCAAGGTGAGCAAGCTGCGCAGACTTGGGTTGGCGGGTCGAGTTGTTTCAGCAGGCTCTGGCGTAGAGGGTGGTCCCTAGTTATCCAATACCTGGCCCCGGGGTGAATTACGGCAGGAGAACAATGTCCTGACTGCAGGAGCAGGATGAAAGGAGGAGGCTTGGTTTGCACGTCATGGGCAAGCCTCACTCTCCAGCAGTTAGCTAACCTGAGGGGCCGCCCCTTCCCTGACCACAAGGCCCTGAGATGCCAAAATATCATAAAATGCAATTTTTTTAAAAAAATAACGTTCTTAGTATAGTACCACATTAACCATCAGAGTGCGACATGAGGATCACGAGAATAAAAGAAAAATTAAAAGCTTTTAACTGGATGTTTTCAGTTTATACATGATTTTTGGATTATAATTTCTTTTTATCTTCCTAGAAAATCGGTCGCATCCATCATGATAGCATCATCCCCAGAAACAAAAACTGAGGCTGAATCAGAGAAAATGACATTGATTCCCTGCAGCAGAGTTAGGCTTAGAAACCTGATCGTTCGACTCCTGGTCCTGCGTCCTCGTGCTAATCCCAGTGGACATGGGCCTTGGGTTTTCCTCCGGTAACTGCTGTGCACAGCAGCGCAGAGATCATTTACACCGCACGGGCAGTGTGAGTCTCACACGGTGGCAGGCGATGCCAGCCTACGCGGTGATCTGCTAGAAAGTTAGAGCGCTCTGCTTTCCAGAGCAGGAGGAGAACATTCCCACAAGGCTACGGGTTGGATGTGTGAGTTTTTTCTTGAAGATCATAATTAGAAGGTGGGTCTGTATATCACCTATAAAATACGGAATCGCCAGCCACCGAGAATGTCGCAGGCTTTGACAGACAAGACAGGGCACCTCCCCCAGCAAATGGACACCACGTCCCGTAATCTTTAATGAAGTACGTGCACGTCCGTGAGAAGAAAATGCACCTGCAGCTCTGGGCCTTCCCTTACACCCTTCTGCCGCTATAAGGACATCAAACAAACATTTGGACAGAGACCCTTAGCCAGCTTCTCAGCTGCAATAAATCAAGTCAGAAAAGCAATTCTACTCTCACTCCCAAGCTACCAGGGAAGGGAAGAAAAACCGTTTCTTTAGATTTCATCTTCCCCATGGAACCATTTGTCAATTTCCCCTGAGAGTCTGAATCAATCCCGCCAGGACCCCTGGCCAGAGCGAAGGCCTGGTGGACACGCTCAGTGGCTCTTCCTCCCTCTGCCCCTCAGTGTGGCAGGAGGCGATGGTGGCAGCACAGGGACGTGACCTGCAGCGGAGCATCCCCAGCTCCTGCGGGCTCCTTGGGCCACTGGCAGGTTCCTGAGTAGCTCGTGGCTGCCTCTCCATCAGCTGGGACCACGGAAACCATGCGTCTGCCAGAGCTGGCTTTTGTGGGATTCGTCTGAGGTTCTTACCAACACGAAGAGTAACACATTCACATGGGAAGTTTGCCTCATCCTCCCCTCCCTCAGCACCTCAACAAAATCATCTGAAATATGCAGATTGCATGCGGATGCTTCCGGATGCACAAACTCAGTGGCTTGGGTGGGCTGCACGCTGGAGTCCGCGCCGGGGAGGACGTCCTCTGGAGCAGGAGAAGAACTTAGAGAGCAGTAAATCGAATATTTTCATTTGATGGTGGGAGGGGGGTGGTGAAGATGGGTAAACTCACAACTAGGGGGTGTGGATCGCACTGTGCGGGGGACGGGCACGCTTGTAGCTTTGGCGTGGGTGATGCAAAGGCAATAGATGTAACCAAAATGTTTGTGCCCCCATAATATTCTGAAATTTAAAAAAAAATAAAAGAAATAAATAAATTGGAAAAAAAATGAGGCTTAGAGAGGTGACGTAACTCATCCAAGGACATGCTGCTGGGGACAGAATCAATCCATCTGAGGTCAGGACTCTTGTCAGGAACAGGACCCAAATTTCCTGGGCATGGAAAGATGCCAATGGCAATGGCATCTTTGCCATTATGTACAAAAGGAGGCATGTGGCTTGTGTATTTTACCACATGGAGATTTCTAGACATTGGGGGCTTTGTGGGGTTGACTAGTCTAAAAAAAAAATCCTTTTCATGTTGTGCGGCTAATCATGGCAGTGCTGAGCAGCGCGGAACGTTTTATTACGAACCAGTATTCCCTGCAGAAAAGTCTCATTTCGGTTAGTCGCTAGCACTTCCAGCTTCCTTTCTGCCAATGAAAGTATTTTGTATCGTGCATGATGTGCTGCTGTAGAGACCAGATTTACGTGTTGGACAAACCCAGAACAGTTTTAGGGATGAGATTCAGGACTTTCCTATCTCTGGTCATGCCTGTTGATAAAGGGAAACAGTATGTTTTAAAGACATCTTGGGGGAATTATTTTTCCCTTCCAGTGGAATGAAAGACTCTCTCTTTGCAGTAGCCACCGATGGAGTAAAAGAAGATGCTAAGTTCCCTTTCTTGTCAATATATTGCTAATTAGAAAGAACAAGATGCTGAGAAACCCAGCCCAGATAGGTCCATAAAGCTTGAAGGAATTCGTGGGCTAGCAGGTGTTTTCTTAGCACGCCTATCCACTGCCCCGCCACCTGCCGACCGCACCTCTGAGCCCACAGTGGTTCCAGAGGGTGTCTTTTCCAGGACACATCCTTACTCTTTTTCCTCTTTACACACACTGCTCTCCCCTCCTTCCCCACAACGCACACACCCAACAGTATATTAATTACATGGCTCATTGTTAACGCAGTCAGCAAGCTCAATTGCCCACCGTGCCCTTCTCGTGTGTTGGCCAGAGACAGCACCTGTTACCTCCGCAGCTATCATCATGGCTTTCGTCTTTCTTGCAAAACAGAATCTTTCCTACCCATCGCTGAGTGGGACTGGAAGGCTGCGAGCAGCCCTGTCTGGGAAACGTCATCATGGTCCAGGGGAGATATGTGTTGGATTTTCCTAGAACTACCATAGCTAAGTAACGAAGAAAACCATAAACTCTAAATTGCCCATGTCCTTTCTCCCGCTCACCCCTGCTGCCTCTCGGCCACCACCCCTGTACTGGACTCTCCTCGAAACCTCATCTCCCTCCAATTCTTATTAAATATCAAAAAACAAAATGGTTCCCAGATGGGCACGAAAGCTTGGAAGTCAAGGGATAAAACATTCTCCTGCTTCTGGGAACGTTGGGAAAATACTTGAACCTCACTTGCCTCAGAATTCACTGTGTACGTGGAATCTACGCCCCAGCCTTGCTGAGTCAATGAAGAAGCTAATTGTCAGGAGACAGAGCAAAGAACCAGAGAAGCTCTCGTGCATTACCAAATAACTGAACACGCGGTTCCTATTTGTTGAAACATTTTGGGATATGCCTTTGTATTTCAACATCATGTTTATAAAGCACAGTATTTATATCCATTAGCATTTGCATGTTGGCGTGGAGCAAAGTAATAGTTTAATGTTAATCTCACATGGAAGTTTCAGAAGCCTTTTGAGGTTAATATTATATCATTTAAAGTAACTCTTTTCTTCATAAAAGCCTTTTGTTCGGAGTGTCCGCTATTACATTATTGGACTCAGATTTCATTGCATATAAAATATCTTTAATTTGGTTACATTTGGAAGCCATAACTATTATTGACTTATAATCATTTTTCCAGTGATTATTACCAAAATATACTTTCGTACGAAGCCATTTTCAGTTTTAGCAGTCCTTGGAGAAGTTTCAGCGAACTGTGGAGATGCAACACTTTGTATATAGGATAGACATTTCACCAGTTACCAAGGGTCATATTCTAATGCAGACATTGGCATGCACACAGCAGTCTCTCCAACTGGCCTTGCCCGACTTTCTCAGCACGAATCCATCTCTTAGTGTTTCATTATCCGAGTAGCATGAATAAATATTGATCCTGAGGCTACTTTGCGAATATCTTGCTTTCTTCTCTTTGAAAATTACAGGCTACAATGTTAAGCTTTGCCACTTCTCTTTTCTTTTTATTCTTTCATTCATTCAACAGTCATTGAGCACCTTCTTTGTGCCAAACACTAAACCTGACTCTAGGGGCATTGTATTGAACAATCCAATCCCAGCTGTGAATTGCTCTCAGGAACGCTGTGCTTTGAGAATTAATTTATGGCAATCCTAGCAGAGTTCATCATAGCATGTACCATGACAGCAGAGCTTAATCACCATTAATGTAATATTAGCATTTGTGTATTTACCCATTACAAACACAATTAGCAATATCACCTTTCTTAGATAAAATACTTTAACAAGTTCAATACTAATCTGTTGAAAGGACATATATAAATGTCTGCAAATAAGTAGAGGTTTTGGAAGATACACGAAGATTTCACCAAATGTTTGTCCCTGAAAGTTGATAATCATTCAAAAGAGTTACATTTTTAGGAAGGTGATTTTTTGGGAGGGGCAGGAACAGGAAAAGATAGAAAAAAGATAGATGGAATGAGAGGTATGTGCAGTGTAAGAGTAATACCCAACTTCATAGCAAGCCAGTTTTATTTCTTATGGTTTGTTGTTCCACTGCAGTTGCAGTTTGTTTACCAGTCACACATGCAACATTTATATGATTTGTTCTTATATCCAATCATTCTTCTCTTTCCTCTACAGTGTCTGTTCTTTTTCATCACCATAGCGTCTCGTGTTGATCTAGTAATCTGATCTTTGCTCTACTATTTTGTTAGCATTTCTTCTATCATTTGTCAGAGCCCTTACATCAGCTATTTTTCGCACATCTTAAAAACTTGGTTAGGTAAACAAATGCACAGAGACTTGTAGGTTTCTTGTAAACAGTGACCACCAGCCAGGAACCCGTCCAAGTCAGCAATTATGTCAGCAACCACACCGTGATTTTCGTACAATTACTGGATACTTGCTCTCACTGGTCACCTGAAAATTATGTAACCACATAGAAATGGTGCCTAGTTCCACCCAAGGGCAGCACATACCATTGTTTTGCAGGAGAAGATATCAGTAAACCCAGAGTCATGTCCAAGGAAGTAATGCATAGAGTATTAGCTGGATGAGCATTTGCTGTTTTATGTACCACTTCTGGATTTTCAGAATATATTCATCACATGAAATACTCTATAGATAAGAAGAGAAGAAGACAAGGCAACATGGTGAGGTGGAAACAGATGGGCTTTGGAAACAGATTGGTGTGGATTTCATTTTCTGCTTTACTTCTTCCTACAATTAAGACTTGACCCACTGAGCTTTGATTTCTTTATCTGTAAAATGAGAATAATAAAACAAATATCACGGAACACTACATGCCAGTTTCTATTTTTTCTTCCCTTGAGCCAAAACAAACAAACAAACAAACATGTGTTTTAAATGTGCACTACTCAACACTCTAAGACGGAATTAACTTAAAGTACCGAATTAGAGATTGATGTATTTAGGGATGGGTATTATTAAATTTCCTTGTTCAGAGGAAACACAATTAACATGATCAGTTTGGAATTTTTTTCATGCCAAATTTGCTTTCGAGTCCTAAAGTAATGTTGTGCAAATTGTTGGCAAGTTGTTTCATGTTCATGCTTAATAAAAAGAAAAAAAAAAACCCTTTCTCTTGTACTTAAATGCCTGTTTAGTCTCGTTTGGGCCATTTTCTTTGAACTCATGCAAATGAGGGAGGGTTGCAGCTATTTCATAATCTTCCTTTAATCAAGATCACTGCAAAGCATCAGCCCCCTGGGTGATGGGTGACATAAATCATATTAACTTAATTCTGTGTGTTTCATTAAAGGATTTAGTATTTTTATGAACCGGAATATCTGGGTCACTGCCGTAGAGGCTTCAATCAAATTGAGGATCTTATGGAGTCAATGATGTGCTGCTCGGTGGACAGGATGGAGATGATGTGCCTTCCTTGTACTGGCCTCGTTAACACGGGGCTACCTTTTAGGACTTCACGAGTTTGGAAGAGGCAGTTGGGTTCTGGCCCTGAGATGCAAAAAAGAAATGCAGACCTGGTACAATGTGCTGGACACAGAAACATAATCACTTCCGCATGCTTTTCTCCCTGCACAGCTGAAACACTCCTGGGGTTTCTCTAAATGCCTGTTTTCTCAACAGCCCCTGAAGACAAAGCTGGCAGCACACAATCCACTAAAGCATCCCACCTAAATGTCCCTTTCTACTTAACACTACCTACCCTTCGAGGCTTTTTGTTTCTTTTCTTACTCCTGTAAGATGAGTAAAGTATGACAACTCAAACCTGATAATTTCTCTTTACTTCCACCCATCAGGCACTTCTGCACAATAGCTACATATTAGTATTTCCTTTCCTTTTTTGTTGTTAATTTCCACTTTCTACTTTTTCGCAAAACTTATTTTTTTTTATCGTAAGACCATGGAATTGTAGAACATTGAGGTCTTGGGACCTTCACGAGTCATTTGTTCAATTCCTCGCTTTGTAGTGGAAAAATTGAAGCCCGGGACGGTGGGAGACTTGCCCAGGGCCACGCGCAGAGCAGAACTGCGAAAGGAACTCGACGTGGCGCACACGGGCCCTGGAGAGAGCCTTGCGCGCTCCTGTCCCTGCCCCCTCCCGCCTCGGCCTGATCTTCCCTATCGTTCTGCCTTCGGTATTAATGTACATTTATTTTTTAATGTTAAGTTAAAAATAAGGGCGGGATCAATTTCTGGTGTGCTTTGTCTCGATTCCATTTAATTTCTCCAAATCTCTACCAGTTTATTTTTTATGTTTTCTTTTGCTTGATGATGTGAATTTTAAAAATTGAAATTCTTATAGTATAAATGCGATTGTTCACTGCTTTCCTCTCTTCTCCTTTCTCCCATAACCTGTCAAAACCAAAATGTCATCTGGGGCTGTGCCAGATGTTTCCCCACCAGGTCAGAGAGATGAATGCATTTCTGATCAACTGGATTATCT
>NW_012155729.1:4245534-4250695 GCF_000956105.1 Propithecus coquereli
CCCCAGCCCCCAAAACACGCACCAGTGACCTCCAGGCAACAGAAAGACCCCCTAGAGCCCAAACAAGGCATATACGGGTTTGAATTAAAGCACTCTTGCCACTTTTTTCATAGCATAGCTTGTATTTCTGTTTTGAACCCAAGTGCAAACCTTCGAAGGAAAAGGTGACAGTGTTTTTGAGCCATGGTGGGAATGTAATTGTTAGTGCCGCAGAACCTCTTGTGAAGGGGACAGCTACTCTGTCCTGCGCCTCTCACGGCAGAAAACCATCATATCGGCTCGGCCGCAAATGATAACAAATGAGACAGAGGGAGAAAAGTATGACCCGAAAAGATAATCAACCTAGAAATCCACAAACTGAAAGGCCCAGGGGAGGGGATACGGCCGCAGCCAAATCTCTTCTTAATTTAGTTAATGAGACGTTTGCCAGCACAGGGCAAGTGTTGAAAAATCAGAGCTCATGAACAGGGGCTGGGACGCACGTTATTACTTTCTTTATCACTGGGGAACATTTCTCCAGTTGACTTCCTAAAAGGCATTTGGGCTTCTGCCTCATGGATGAAGATAATTATTTCTGTCCCGATGGATAATTTAACCCGCTGCTCCCAACTCCACCCTGAGACCCCTCATGGCTTTCAACAAAAGGAGATAGATTGCTCTGTAACCTGAGTTTCTCTGTTTTATAGACCTAGCAGAAAACGGAATGAAAGCAAAAATGTTCCCCCAAACTTCCATGTCAAAATTATTGGTTGGTTATCGCTTATTTTTTCCAGGGTAGAATCACAGACCATTAGCACTGAATGTTTGCTTAGACAGCTACAGATGAGAAAAATGAAGCTTAGGTTAATTCGGTACGGTGGTCAGGGCAGACATCTACCAAGCTGGGTGGAGCTTTAGACATAGGCTTGTTTGTCCTTGGATGAAATGATTTCCATTCATCTCTAATGAATGTCACCCCTCCAAGACGGGGACAATGTTGTGTAATAAAATAACATGAAGCAAGGAGCTTTCATGTACTGGCTTGTTAATTTAAGCATCTCAGGACTCTGTTTGTTCATCTTTAAAATGGGTCCGATCACTTAAAATTTTGTTTTATTTGGAAACAAAGTCCAACATACAGAAAAGACGTTAACTCCAGTAAAAAGAGCTTTTTTTCTTTCTTTCTTGAACCATGTGAGAGAAAGTTTCCAACATGATGCCAATTGGGTACTCCACCTTCCTAAATATTTTAGCATGAATTTCCCCCACACAAGGTCAAAACCCACAACACAACCACCAAAGCCAGAAAGTTAACACTCATACATTCATGATTCATTAGTTCTGTCATTAATGTCCTTTTTTACGAAAGGAACTCATTCGAAATCACTCGTTGCTTTTAGCTGTTGTATCATTTTAATTGTCCTGTTACGCATTTCCTGCAATCTGGGACCGTTCTTAGGTCTTCCCTTGAGTTTCACGAGCTCAATACCTTTGAAGATCGTAGACCTGTTACTTTATAGAATAGCCCTCACTCTGGGTTTTCCTGATGTTTCCTGATGACTAGATCCAGGCTTTTGGTGGCAATATCACACATGGGTGGTGTGAGATTTTGATTGATCCATTCATTACTGATGCTGCTAATTTTGGTCACATGATTAAGGTGGTTTCTCCCTGGGTTGCCCACAATAACGGCATTTTCCCTTCACAATTGTTAGGTGTTTAGTGGGAAGATATTTCGAGACTATGTAAATGTCCTGTTCCTTGTCAACCTTCTAATTCATTCATTTATTTATATCGGTAGGAACTCACGGTGTCTTATTTGATTCACTGGGATATGATTCTTTACAATCATAATTTATTTAAGGATTCGAATTGTCCCAGATTTGGCTGTGTGGGAGCCCCTCCAAGCTACCTTCTGTGACCTTTAGATGTGTCCCCATGATTCTGTCCATTCTTCATTACTCTCCAAGTAAGGTCACGTTCTATGGTACTGAGGGCTAGGACTTCAACATACAAATTTTTAGAAACATAATGCAACCTATAACAGAGGCTTTCTTGCAAATATCGAAGCAGAGAGCCCGGCCCCTTCAGTCTTGTGGCTCAATCATCTTCAGCAAACACTACCAGCGTTTCTGTGGTTGTGTTCAGCCGGTGAAAGGAAAAAGAGCAGAGAGTACACAGCGTCGGCAGGTGTCATGGGGCCTGCCCGGAAACAGACCATACCACCCCCATTCTGTCACCCAGAACTCAGTTGCACGGCAGGGGATGGGGTGTGCCAACTAAACGTGTTTCCAGAAAGGAGAGAAACCGGTTTTGGTGATCAGCTAGGCTGTCCCTTCCACATCCTGCTCTATTCCGTATCACCCAAGAAAAACAGTGTAGCCAGGAAATTAAAATTAGAGTGTTGGTTGCAAGATCTTCAAGGGTAAGGGAAAATAAAAGCTACCATTTTTCTGCGCTTTTGAGGACACTCTCAATACTTTAATTACCAATTTGAACTCGGACAAAAAAGTGATATTGAAGAAAAAAGAGGACAATTGTTGCCCGGTGTAGTGTGGGCACCTCAAAGATTCTTCTCGGGGTCCTACCCTGGCACATTTCTTTTGTTTGCCCAGATAGATGGTTCGGATATGGATTAGAAACTCCAGCATTCTCTTGGGAGGTCATTCTTTCCCTAGGGCTCCTGTTATCTTTACTTTATAACATGAATGATACCCGCAACCACCAGCGGGGTAGTGCTAAAAAGAGCATTATCTTACAGAACTGAAATTCACTGCTGGGAATTATTTCTAAACACCGTTATGCATAGCAGTATTTTTAATGGGGTGATTCCTTCCAACTGGTTCACAAAACTCTTGTCATTTTTTAAAGCAGAATTAAATAATGCCAGGCAGCAGAGTGCATAAGGCATAAATTACAGGTGGCAGGAGGGCAAAAACATTGTGCGGCGAATAAATGAAAGCCTTCGATTAGGAGGCCAGTGCGAGAGGTATGAGGGAGAGCGGAGGCTCCGAGGGAGAAATGTTTTCAGGTGACATTGAGTCCACGAGGACTAAGAGTGCACCTTTGAGAGTTCCTCACTGCACAAGGGAAGGATTTTCTTGGCCACAAAATATTATTATGAAAATATAAGCTTTGTTTTTGCTAAATCCCCCACTAGAATGTAAAGACCTAGAAGGTCAGGTGTGGATCTGGCTATGTTTCTAAGATCTACAGACATTGGAACTCATTATATATTTCATGGGTGATAATGAAACAGCCCCTGCGGACATGTGGGTCCCAAGAAAGTCTGAGCTTATGGTAACAGTGACCTCAAATTAAAACTAGGTCCTTTTTAAAGGCTAGATATTGGGTGGATAAGGGGGAAATATTTTCTTTGTATAGCAATTCCATCTTTCTTAAGATTACTATTTGCTTGGTATTTCTTTTCCATGCTTTTAACTTATAGACCTCTTTATATTTTAAAACACATTTTCTATAGACAGCCTATTTTAGATCTTACTATTTTATCTAGTCTGAAAATCAATTTTAATCGGGGTCTTTAGGCCATTTACACGTAACATAATTATAAATATTGTGCTTACGTCCACCATCTTGTCATTTGTTTTCTAGTTCACTCATCTGTTGTGTGGGTTTTTTTCCCCTCTTCTCTTTCTGCCTTCCTTCCGACTGAGTTATTTTAAGATGATTTCCATTGATCTCCATGATTGATTCTTAGCTATGTCCCCTGTTTTTCTTTGTTTTAGTGGCTGTCCTGGGGATCACACATCGCATTCTCTCCTTGGCATAGTCCCCTCCAAATAGTATCATGTCACTTCAAGGAACGTGTAAGAGCTTCACAAGATTATACCTCACAAGATTATATTTCTCCTCTGTTCGTTCCTGTTCATATTTCCTGTGTTAACAGAATGGTGCAGTCTATGATCACCCAATCACACAAATGTATATGACAAAATATTAATACTCATTTATGATTAAAAAAACTTATATCGAGCTAGGAATAAAGTGCATTTCCTCAATTTGATAAAGGACATCTATGAAACATCTACAATTAACCATATACTTAATGAAAGAGTCAATACTTTCTCCCTAAGATCAGGATCAAGGAAGGATGTCATCTCTTACCACTTTTAGTCAACATTGTGCTGGAGGTCTTGCCTAATAACATAAAAAAAATAAAAGGAATACAGATTACAAAGGAAGAGGTAAGGCTGTCTTTATCTGCAGATGATATGATTGTATATACAGATAATCCTAAGGAATCTACAAAAAATAGCTACTAAAAATAATAAGTATATCGAGAAAGCTTGAACTAGCAATGAACAATTGGAAGGAGAAATTTGTTAAAACAATACTATTTACAATACCATTAAAAAATTAAAATTATGGAATAAAATATGTGTAAGACCTGAATAGTGAAAACCATAAAACATCTCTAAGAGAAATTAAAGACCAAATAAGCCATTTTCATGCATTAGAGGACTCAATATTATTAAAATATCAATTATCTCTAAATTGGTCCATACATTCAAAGCCATCCTAATAAAATTCTTACAAGTTTTCCTTAGAAAATGACAATGACAAATCACTTCTAAAATTTATATGCAAAGAATCTGGAATACCCAAAAAGTTTTTGAAAAAGGAGCACAAAGTTGGAGGACTCACACTACCTGATTTCAAGAATTGTCAAATAAAACAGTAATCAAGAATAGGTGATATTAACTTAATGATGGGCATATGGATCAACAGAAGTAAAGACAGAAGTAGAACCACACATATACAGTTAACTGACTTTTTTGTCTCGGCAGGCAAGGTAATGGAATGGGAAAAGGATAGCCTTTAATAAGTGGTGCTAAAACCAAACCAAACAAAAAAATATAAACTTTGGATTGCACTTCATATCATTCACAAAATTATTTCAAAATGGATCATAGACCTAAATGTATTGGCTAATACTAGGAAACTTCAAAGAGAAAACCTGAAGGATAATCTTTACAACCTCGTAGTAGGCAAAGATTTCTCAAATAAAACACAAAAGTCTGAACCATAACAGAAAAAGTTGATACCTTGGACTCCATCAAAACTAAAGTGTTGGTTGCAAGATCTTCAAGGGTAAGGGAAAATAAAAGCTACCATTTTTCTGCGCTTTTGAGGACACTCTCAATACTTTAATTACCAATTT
>NW_012155729.1:4250745-4260753 GCF_000956105.1 Propithecus coquereli
TACAACCTCGTAGTAGGCAAAGATTTCTCAAATAAAACACAAAAGTCTGAACCATAACAGAAAAAGTTGATACCTTGGACTCCATCAAAACTAAAACCTTCTGCTCGTTGGAAGACATCATTAAGAAAATGAAAAGTCAAGCCAGACTAGGAGAAAATATTAGCAATACGTATATCTGACAAGGGATTTGTATGCACTGTATAGAAAGGGCTCAACTAACTCAATAATAATCCAATTAAAAAGTGAGCAAGATAAGAGCTGACGCTTCATAAAAGAAGATACAGGAACGGCCAATAAGCACACGAAAAGGAGTCCAATATCACTACCATCAGCAAATGCAAACTTGAGCCACATTAAGATATCAGTACACACTCCCTGGAAAGGATAGAACTTGAAAGACTGATTATAGGAAGTGTTGGCAAAGATGTGGAACAACTGGAACTCTCATACGTTCCTGTTTGTATAAAACGGTACAGCTTTGGGAAACCATTTGACACTTTCTTATAAAGTTAAACATGCATTTACCATATGATCCAGTAATTTCACTGCTAGTTATCCAAGAGATATGAAAACACACACACACACACACACACACACACACACACACACACAAGAAACTTGTCCACAGATATTCACTGCAACTTACTCGTAATAGCTAAAACTCAAAACAATCCAAATGTCCATTAGCAGATGAATGGTAAACAAACTGTGTGTATCTACGCAATGCAATACTACCCAATAACAAAGAGAAATAAACTATGGATATGCTCAACAACATGAGTGAATCTCAAAATGTTATACAGAGCAAATAAACCCAGACACAAAAGAGTACACGTGGTAAGATTCCATACATATGAAATTATATAATAAGTAAAAGGCATCTACAATGACAGCAAGCAAATCAGTGATTGCCTGGGACTGTGGGGTGCAAAAGAACATGGGGTAACTTTTTAGAACAATGGAAATATTCTGTATCTTTGTTGGATTATGGTGACGTCTACCATAAAATATAAAATCCTGACAACTTCACCTAGCATAAGGTGGTACCTGGCATATCTCAGCACCTGCTGGAGAATATGGATGTATAAAGTCATTTCAATAGAATACTCTTGTTGGAACACCTTGAGATCCTTTCAAATGTCTCATGGCCAAATACTCAGTAAGTATATTTGAAATCATTTGAGTACTAGAACTAAGAATTGCTATGTTGGTGACACATGGCAGCTGACAGCTACGTGAGATCTTAGAAGGAAAGGTTAAAAGAATTGGGTTAATTAGCTTGGTGAGAAGAAAGTTGAAGGGAAATTTAATAGCTATCATTAAGAATCTGGAAGATTATTATAAATAGACTGTTTCCCAACTGTTCTCAATACCCACAGGGAGCAAAGCTTTTGATGCAGCAAGGTGGAGTCAAACAAGACATGGTGAAGAACTTTCTGATTCAACACCGAAACAGGCTACCAGGGAATGAAACATTCATTCCTGGAAACCATTCAGAATAGCACAGACAACCCCCTGTTTGATTACCTGCATCTAGTCCTGGATCAAAGAATTAAACAAATGCCCCTGTGTTTCCCTCCCATATTAGGGAAGTGTAATTCTGTCTTAACTAGCAAGTCAGTCTATCAAAAGAGTCCTAGAGAAACTCACTGAAATGTTAATTTTTAAATGTTACGTGTAGGAATGCTATCCATCATATTTAGAGCGCTTGATACATTGCAGAAGTTGCATATGTTTAGACTTTAAAAAACTACAACCTATCAAAACACTTCCTATTGCAGTAAAATTTAAAGCTCGTGATATAAACTTTGCACCCCGGAAAAAAGTTTTGAGGCATCCTATCATCTACTGCCAACCATACATACATCTAAACTTTCGTCCACCATCAAGCAATAAATGAGGAGTTTTGGTGGCTCTTCAGTAGAAATGCAGTCTTCACTAGTCCTGGACACAAACAATAAAAAAAAAACCTAAGGAAATTTATTTATTTCCCCAAACCATTCGAAAACGTCACTCTATTTAGAGTTGTTCCAAGACCTAAGATGCAATTACGTCCCAGTAGTCAAAATGTTAAACAACAACAAAGCCGGTGAATGGGGTATTAACCATACCCTGCTGCAATTCCTCAGCAAAACAGGCTGGTAGTGCGTGCCATTAAAATGACCTCAGCTGATTTAAGACTCCGTTGGTGAAAACATTCCCCAAAGCTTCAGCTATGAATGGGCGTCTTGTGCAGTTTTCCTATAGCTTTCCAAACCTTACTCTTGGGGCCTCAAATGTTCTGCATAAACCACAAAGTTTAGAAGCTTAAGAAATAAGACTCAAGGATATGGAGGTTTGTTGGCTATTGTTTTTTGTTTTTTTCTTCCTCCAAAGACTTTAGGAAAGCAAGCTCCTAGCAAACCTTTGTGCCCTAGTCAAATTTCAGCGTCTCAAGGCAATAATTAATGATTAGCATTGAGACCAAAATAAAGCCCAGATATCTTTTGGCCAAGAGACAAAGACAACATGAGGCATTTGTTTAGCATTGTTAATGAACAATTATTAATTAATCAACTCTCAAATAAACAGCCATCTTAGGGTTTGCCAGAGACTATTTACTTACAAATTATTCCCTCGTTATCAGTAACAAGCAATTTGGTGGCTATATTACGGCATCAATTTTATTAATGTCACATTGGAAAGACTATCGCAACAATTACACAGCATACACCCATTACAGGAGTTTTTCTATACGTATTAATCATGTATTTATAGTAGACTTTAATATTCTATACCTGAAGCTCCAGTGCTTTAGATACAGGACAGGAGAAACCATGAGGCCATAATGAACCTGTCACCCATGCCTATTCTCATAATAAAGACTTAAACATCTTCCTACATCTTGCAAAGATAGCATGCATGTAAACCATAGTTGCCAAAATCTCACTGTTAGACGATACCATTAATTATCATTTGCAAAACTGCTCAATAAGAAACTTAGTAATATATTTCTGCATGATTTATGGATCTCTTTGAAAAGGAGCGAGGACGGTACCTCTCTGTTTTTCCCAGTTTGGTTCTGGGTAAAAGGTGAGCAGTAAGCAGTTTTAACAATAGCTGTCTCAGCTAATTAAGGATCCTACTGGGCGAAGTCTCTTCATATTTTTGTTTTAGTGGTGAAAAGAGAAGACTCTAGGAAACAGGGCTCGGCTACAAGAAAATCAGAACAGAGAAAGCAACAAATAGATGGGTTGCATATTTGTAAAATCAACATGTAGAAATCTAGATATAAGTAAAAAATGAATTTAAAAGGACGGTGTTTTTGCAAAGAACTGCGCTGGAAATCCTTAAAATGACAAACTCCCTTTGTGTTCTGGACTGAATGTTGAAATGTTGATATACAACCGTCCTCCTCTTCATCAGACTTAGAGTAAAATAATCACTGTCCTCCCTGCTTCCTCGAGTCTTCTTTTCTAAAGGTTCCCATGTCACCTAAAACTTATATGTTAAGTTTTACATCTGCTTTTTCATTTTTCACCTGCCTTTTGTTATAGGGTCTCAGCCACGCCCCTTGCGGTAGGCGAGGAGTCTTTTGTCCTCCCATTAGCCAGTGTGGAAATTCCACCCAAGCTCCTCCCGGCTGGACCAGCACTCACGCTCTGCACTGCTGCATGATGTTGCCTCTGAAGCATCATCCTATACATCTTGGGGGAAAATAAAAGTAAAACCACATCCAGGGGGAAGGGCTCTAGGAAGAGAGAATCTCTTTTTTGGAGATGTCAGACCAGGAAGAGCTCAATTCGGGTTGTAATTTCCGAGGTCTAGGGAGAGACCCAGACTCCTCCTGGGTTCAGGAAGCTCCAAGGAAGTCAGACAGAAGCTATGGATTACTCACTTTGCGACAAATAGGGCCGCAAGAAAGTCCCTTTCTCCCCTCAAACAAAACAAAACAGAGGAATGCTCTGCAGCGATGGTGCATTTTTATAGCCAAGATGGTGCTTAGTGTATTCAGAGCGACATTCACTCTTTAGTATAAATGACGATCATGCTTGCATTGAGGACTGTGAGAACTGGACGATCGGGATCCTGGGCTCTGTCCTCCAGGTGGTGCCGTGGGGACCACAGGTTTCCCTCATCAGGGCAGTGACCAAGACAAGCCTTTGCTTGTCTTCCGTGAGTCTACGCCCAAGGTGAAGAACCCACGTGATTTATCCTCAAAGGGGCGGATGAACAATCATAAGTGACCTCCTCTCGTCAACAGGGTCCTTGAAATCACCGGGCAGTAAGGTCACCGCCTGTGTTAGAAACAGCACTAATTCTTTGCGGAAAGGAGGTGAAATGATTAAAAAGACGGGTCACGGGATAAAACGGAGTGAGTAGATGAGTGGAGATTTGTGGGTGAAACATCAATGCCAATGTTTCCATTTTCCCATCGCTGCTGTCAGGAAGCAATTGCTCCTTTGTTCATGTAAATGACAGGCTTTTAAGAGGCCACCTCAGCCATTAATTTTAAATAAAAGCCTCTCTTTGGTTCCCCCACCCGGTGGATCCAGCTGCTGCCATGAACAGCAATAAATGCAACTGGTGTCCCTGGGATTGCAGGGTCATTGCTTCCCGCGCACCGGGGTCGGGAGGTAAAGGTTTGCTTTTTTTTTTTTTCCTTTAAAGGGAAAGGGAATTTGATGCATCTCACTTCTGGTGTCCTTAAAAAGTTTAGTAAGTAATGATATGGAATCTTAAACGTTTATTTTCAGGTCCTTATTTGGATCTTTTCTCCAGATCGCAGTGACGGCTCCAGCTCTTCCTCCGTCCTCATCCACAAACCCACAGCTCTGCTCCAAGCCCTGTCGCAGTTCCGGGCTCGCCTCGCAGTCCCGACGATCACATTTGCAAAGACCGCCTGAGTTCCTGGGTCAAAATGCAACTATTTCCAGGGGTTCCCCAAGGAGGCAAAAGGCTGATTTAGCATTTTCATCTCGGAGTCCCTCTCTCCTGGCTGATGATGAGGTTTAGGACACATTCCCCCCAAATATGGCACCTTGTAAATTGGGGAAATCTCAGAAGCAGACCATGAAAACCAGAACGAGGTCCCCTCACCCTGGGTCCGCTGGCTCAGGCCATGCAGCTCAGCTGACCCTCCCCTGAAATGGGGCATGAGACCCTCATTCCAGAGGGGCTCTCTCTGCACCTGGAGGGAAGGAACGTCTTTATCTCTGGAGACAAAGGGATCCAGGAAAGAATCTGAGCAAACCGGCCTTGCCAAGTTCCCTCCGGGTCGTTACCAGGAGATCACAGCCCCTGTGTCCAATCAGGTTTCCCCACAACCAGCCTCTTTTTCATCAGACGTAGCGTACAATAGGCACAGCTCTTCCTGTTCCTTTGGGTCTTCCTTTCTGAAGACTCCTATGTCACCTAGAACTTACATTAAATAAATGTGCCCGCTTTTCCTTTGCTAACCTATCTTTTGTTGCAGGGTTTCAGCAAGGAACCTCGTGACGAGTGAGGAAAATCTTTTCCTCCTGCAGTCACGTTCCCCTGTCTAGATTTCATCTCTTCCCCTGTGGGATGCTCGGGTCTGAGGTCGTGCTCCGGAACAGGGAACTAGCAGAGTTCAACTTGATTTTGTGCCTGCCCCATAAAGTGAGGCCGGGCCCCGATTCCACATATGCAGAGAACAGAAGACGACACATCCCATGTCGGGCACGGGGAGAGGCCTCGTACCAGCTGCTACACGGAGCACACGGTTCCAGGCAGCAAGGGCGCCCCAGTCCTACAGAGACCAGTGGTCCCAGAAGTGGCTCTGAAATCCTTAAATGGCCTAAAAAAAATAAGCAATTCTTTTTTTAAGTTCGTAAGTTACAGATGATCAGATAAAAATCTACTTAGAAAGTCATCATTCTGGACAAGAGGCGCGCACCTGTAATTTTTACGGAATCTAATAAATGATGATGATGTGTGGCTCTTAAATATTTATATTAGAAGGTGAGAACCTGCCAGTTTCTTCGGCCAGAGGCAACATATTTTCTGCCAAATGTGAGTCATCCTATAGCGCTCTTTCTCAGAGGACACAGTGCTAGTCATAAATCAGTGTGCTGGGGGGATCCGGACACTTTTATCTGTTTATAATCTCTTTTTCCTGTGGTTGCTGCAAAATCATTTTCATTTTACTCGCAAGAAGTTCCACGTGATGCAGCACAGCTGTGCCGCCCCCTCCTCCAGCCACCTTTGCGTTCTTAAGTCAAAAAAGATCAGTCTCGTCAGAGCCCGGGGAAAGACAATGTAATGAAACGAGTACAGCGTGTTAAAGACCGACCTAGGAGGACGGTTAGGGATCTAGACTCGGTAGTTGAACTGACCTACATCTTAGGTCCAGCCCCATCATTTTACTAAATGTGTCAGTTGAGCAAAAACTCTCCAAGCAAATGACTCTCTGCCTCGGTTTCCTTCACTGGAAAGTGAGGGTCATAGCAAGGATTGCATGGAAACAGTGAGTGTTCTCTAAAAGTTAGCTATTGTTTCCACGTCTAGAACCCATCCCTTTATAAAAGCAGCTCTGAGACTCAATGCCCTAAGAAAGAACGTTTGGGTCAAGCAAGAAGACACGTACCAAAGCCACTCTTAGCTTCAACTGAGCAGAGTAAAAACAACACTGTACTGAATTCATCGTGCTTTTGAGCTATTTAGGCTTCGAGGGTTTTCAAAGAGAGATAAGAAGAAAAGGAAGTGGTTTCACTTTGAAGAGTTTGCTAACTTTATCCAGCTCAAGGTAGAGCTGGCATCTGAGCAGGAGTCTATTAATACATACAGGTGGGTCAGGGTTTTTCAATCGCGGCACTGCTGACAGTTGGGGCCGAATATTCGTAGTTGTTAGAGCTGTCCGGTGCATTGTAGGACATTTAGCAATGTAGGATTTGTGGGCGTGCAGGTTGTTGTGAAATATTTATTTTAAGCAAACTGTAAAGTACCTCGGTTGTTAGCTCTGCTTGCTGAGTGAATGGCTGAGTGGAGGGATGATGGATGGATGGATACAGAGAAGGCCACGAGAAGATGAAGATTCCGTGTCTGGCTCTTGGTTCTCTCGTGGACTAACTGCTTGGCTGTGGGTTCACTTAGGACGTGAGCTCCTTGTCTCTGCAGATGCTTCACTGTGGTGCGGTCGCCATGCTCTCCAGAGAAACAGAACCCATAGGACGTGTGTGTGTATATGTACATATATGGGAAGGGGTTTATTATAAAAATTGGCTCACGTGATTATGGAGTCTGGCAGGTCCCAAGACCAGCAGGCAGAGATGGCAAGGAAAGCTGATGGCTTAGTGTCGGGGGAAGGCCAGTGTGGGACCCAGAAAGAGCCAGCGTTTGAGTCCAAAGGCAGGAAAAAACCCACATCCCAGCTGGAAGGCCAAGGCACAGGAGGAATTCCCTTTTTGTTCTGTTGAGGCCTTCAACTGTCTAGATAAGGCCCTCCCACCCGTATTAGGGAATGTTAACCTCACCCAAAAACACCCTCACAGGAATAAGTTTGACCAAACATCTGGGCAGCCCACGGCTCAACTAAAGTGACGCATAAAACCAGCCGTCACGCGCAGGCTTCGTGGCTCCTTGTCCGGGATGTTTCAGAAGAGGTCTTGGGGTTCAAGCATGGGCTGCCTTTCTTTCAAAAGTCCCCTTCACCTCGGAGAGTTCCTGATTCTAAGATTTATAGGATACAAAGAAGTGAAACAAAGCCTTTTTAAGAACCGATGCAAAAACCACATGTTCTCTGTCGCAACACTAGCATCGGATATGACACGATGTGGACGGGCTGAGCGGACCAGCGCAGGACAGTTTCTGAGCGCTCCCCTTTGTAAAGCCAGAGTCGTCAGCCCTGGGATTCTAACCCATGTTCAAGGTTACTCGTTACCCGTGTTCAAGGTGTTCTTCTTTCTCCACTATGGGTCTGTTGACGTGGATCCTTTTATTTCACCTGAACGTTCGCCGGAAGGAGCTGGGTCACGGGCTCAGAGGATGGCTGCCGCGCTCTCTGCTGGTCCCTAGCTTCCCCACATTGCCCTCCAGGGTCTGCATTCTCTCTCTTCCTCTGTTGGGATTTTCTTTCTCCAGACATCACGCACGTGCAGCTGCTAACAGACACCTATAGGTGGCAGCAGCCTTCTGAAGCGGTGGCGGAGGTGATCGTGGACTTGTACCTTGCACACACCTGCGTACGAGCCCTGGGGTAGGTGTGCAGCTCGAGCAGGGGAATGTCCACACGTGCTCTGCATTTTCCTTTCCAAAGCCAGAAAGTGGCACTGTCTCGGCAAGTGTTAAAATATTTGTTATTCTACTAAATAAACTAATGCTCAGGGTGGAGGGAAGGATGGTAGTAACTCCTAGCCTCTTAAACTTCTGGCTCGCATGCATTCAAAAACAAGTTGTACCCTTTGTCTGTGATTGTTGCTTCTAACGTATGTTCAGCTGTTATCATTTCCCGGCAGCTGCGAGCACAAGGACAGTTCACTATGTGAACATATAACTGATTACGGGTCTCTAATCAGTTAAGTACAGATGTCCAAATAGATGTGTCTCCCCCAAACCTTAAATAAAGATAATTTATACAGAATAAACAGAACAGTCTAGCGCACTTGCCCAAATACAGATGGCTTTGCCTGATAGAGGTGTGTTGCAGAGGTCATTATACAAAAAGGTTCAATAACGTCACATCAAAAATAAGGTCTTTTACAAGAAAAATAGCTGATAGCAGTGCTATTGAGTTTGTCTTCCCACATTTAATGGCGCCATCTCTGAATAGCTCTGCAAGCTGCAGGAGCTAATGGAACTTCTTGGAAAACTCAGTCTATTCTGTAGGGATGCCCAGCAACTGTGCAAGACATTTGTTTAAGTATTGGACCGACTTGGACAAGCCAGGAAATTAGAGCAAGTGCTTCTCATCTAAAGCCGGGTTCCAGGAAAAACTTTGCACAGCGTCTTAGGCCAAAGATCAACAGCCTACTAAGTGCCCTAACCCTGCAGCATTTGGAGTCTGGCTCCCAAATCTAGGTTAAGGAATGGTGATTTTAAAAAGGAAGGAGGAGGAGGAGGAAAAGAAGAAGAAAAGAAAAAAAAAAAACTAGCTTAGGCTGCTATGCACCACTCTCTAAACTCTTTGTGTGTTTCTACTAAATATTTCATATTTATTTTTGAATAGGTAATTCACACACATAGTTTAAAAAATTAAAAATGTATTAAAAGGAATACAGTGAAAAGGCTCTTTCAAACGCCTGCTGCTCAGCTACAGGTTAGCATTGTCATGAATTTTTGATGCATCCTTCCAGAGTAGGAATGCATACAAACAAAAGTAAATATATATCCCTATTTTCTTCCCTTTTAACACAAAAAGGGAAACTCTATTCAGACTGTTCTGCCTCTTGCCTTTTCAAATAACACTACAGCCTGGAGATCTTCCCCCATCAATGGGCAGAAAGTTCCCTTATTCTGTTTTACAAATGCATGACAACCCATTATTTGGGTAAATCAAATTATATATCGTATTTTATTGACAAGTGCTCCATTAACAGATATTTAGGTTATTTCCTGTCTGTAATTACAGACTGTGCTATAATTAATAATTTTGCAATACATCTTTTCAATACGTGCCAGGACATCTACAGGATAAATGGCCGGAAATGTAACTGTTGGGTCCGAGAACAGACATTTCTTCACCTGAGTCTTGCTTGTGTTGTACTGAGTTTGTTCCTATAGTATTTTATCTCCGGGCTGCCATTGTAAAAGGGCTCTTTGCTTCCATTATATCTTCTAAGTGGCTACTGTTAGTAGACATGACAGCTATTGATTCTATATACTAATTTTGTACCTTATTACTTTAGTACACTCTCTCACAATTTTTAAAATTGATTAATGGGTTCAATTTAGTCCCAAATATCAAGTTTTATTATCTTCTGCAAATAGTGATAGTTTTACATTTTCTTTTCCATTTTTAAAGCTGAATTCTTTCATCAAATTTCATATTTAATTCTACAGTGAAATATT
>NW_012155729.1:4262113-4262825 GCF_000956105.1 Propithecus coquereli
TGCTGTATTGTGCTCAGAGAATGCTGCCTGTACTCCTTGTGGTTTGGAGGAATTATTTGGGATTTCCTTGTGACCTAATGTGTAGTCTGTGTTCACGGTCGGGCTGGGGCCATTTCCAAAAGGCATATTCTCCACCTTCAGGATAGAATGTTGGAGTCGGATCAGTCAATGCAGTGTTGTTTAGAACTATTGTATCCATATTTTTTTAGTACTTGACCTGTTATGACTGCAAAAGATGAACTAAGATTCTCCACCACCAGTTCATGTCCACTTCTCTCGTCTCCTTTCCCCTCTGCTCCATGAACGTAGCTGCTATTTCATATTTAGAGCAAGACTGATACAGTTTCACTAAGATTTGTGCAAGTAGTGTTACAAAGTTCCCGTTTGTCTTGCTTCCTTTTCAAATGCATTTGACTAGGGTGTCTCTACCCACTCTTTTGTTTTCATGCTTGCTGAAGCTCTTTCTCAGGAATGCCATTTTTATTGAGCATAGAGTTCTGTTGGATTTTGATCCGACCTGAAATCTCTTTGTATTAATAGGTAAGTTAAATCCATCTATATTTGTTGATGTGATAGGTATGTTCTACCTATTATTTTATGTTTATGTGTGGGCTTTTTTATTTGTTTTGTTTTTTTAGAGACAGGGTCTTGCTCTGTTGCCCAGGCTGGAGTGCAATGGTATAATCATAGCTCACTGCAGCCTTGAACTCCT
>NW_012155729.1:4262875-4280572 GCF_000956105.1 Propithecus coquereli
AATTACTCAAGAGATAAGGGTTTGTTTTTTTTCTTTTTAATGGTTGAAAGACCTTTCCGTTATCTAATTTTATTAAGTACTAGTTTTGCTGTATTGTGCTCAGAGAACGCTGCCTGTACTCCTTGTGGTTTGGAGGAATTATTTGGGATTTCCTTGTGACCTAATGTGTAGTCTGTGTTCATGGTTGGGCTGGGGCCATTTCCAAAAGGCATATTCTCCACCTTCAGGATAGAATGTTGGAGTCGGATCAGTCAATGCAGTGTTGTTTAGAACTATAGTATCCATATTTTTTTAGTACTTGACCTGTCATGACTGCAAAAGATGAACTAAGATTCCCCACCACCAGTTCACGTCCACTTCTCTCGTCTCCTTTCCCCTCTGCTCCATGAAAGTAGCTGCTATTTCATATTTAGAGCAAGGCTGATACAGTTTCACTAAGACTTGTGCAAGTTAGTGTTACAAAGTTCCCGTTTGTCTTGCTTCCTTTTCAAATGCATTTGACTAGTGTGTCTCTACCCACTCTTTTGTTTTCATGCTTGCTGAAGCTCTTTCTCAGGAATGCCATTTTTATTGAGCAGAGTTCTGTTGGATTTTGATCCAACCTGAAATCTCTTTGTATTAATAGGTAAGTTAAATCCATCTATATTTGTTGATGTGATAGATATGTTCTACCTATTATTTTATGTTTATCTGTGGGCTTTTTTGTTTGTTTTGTTTTTTTAGAGACAGGGTCTTGCTCTGTTGCCCAGGCTGGAGTGCAATGGTATAATCATGGCTCACTGCAGCCTTGAACTCCTGGGCACAAGGCATCCTGAGATTAGCTGGGACTACAGGTGTGCACCACCACACCCAGCTAATTTCAAAATTTTTTCATGGAGGCAGGGTCTCACGATGTTGCCCTGACTGGTCTTGAACTCTGGGCCCCAAGCAACCAACCCTCCTTCCTCATCCTCCTAAAGTGCAAGGATTAGAGGCACAAGCCACTGTACCTGGCTTGTTCATGGTGTTTTATTGGATAGTAATACTTGCATAACAGTTTAAAAACTTTTTATTTTAATGGTTGGTTTCCTTTATAATTGCAAATTTATATATTATCATGATTCCTCTATTTAATCTATAACTATTATCTTTTCCTCCCTACTCCCTATAACCCAATTTCAGTTAATAATATTACCTTTCTTGGTACTTAACTATGTGCTATTAAATATGCTAATGCTTCCATTTCCTGGTTCGTGAGTTTTAAATGATACCTTTGATTCCCAGCTAGTATACATGAGGCAATTAGCAAAGCTACTCTACTCACCTTCTTTCCCTCTTCCTCTCCCACGTTGGATAGTCACAGTATTTGTGTCTTGTCCCAGCACATACTATTTATATTTTACCCTGACCCACTGACCTCCCGCCATGTTAATCTTGTTTTTACAGTTAATTATATCCATGTATTACTATTAGACCTTTCGTTATACTTTTGCTACACTTTTCTCAGTTATCTCTTAGTTGAATAAAGTTCATTTTTTAGTAGTTACCTCAACACAGGCTTATAGGGATGTAAACTAAAAACAAAATCCCAATCCTCCACCCCCTGCCAACCAAACAGACCCCCTCTTGGCCAAAGGGATCCCAGAAAAACCTTAAAACTGAGTTTCCGGCCATGCAGGGAAGGGAGGTGAGACACGCCTCATTATACCCCCTTCCTTTTGGAGTTTAGACACAACTGAACAGCATTAATGTTAGAACAGAGATCATAAGACTGACAGAACAGACTCTTTGTGGCAATGATACTAAGTTATTAACAAGACCTAAGGCCACACAAAGCAAAGGTTAAATCACACCGGCAGGCTATCAATGTTGTTTAACGATCATTTTGAGTAGGTGCATTGTGGCTTGCTCTCTAATTAGCAGACTTCCTTATTTTACCTTAAAACGTTCCTTTCTACTGATTCTAAGCCTTTAGACAAAGCTTTATCTCTTTAACCAATTACAAATCAAAGAATATCTGAACCCACCCATAACCTTTATGCCCCCATTTTAAAATGTTCCGCCTTTTCAGGCCACACCAGTGTGCACCTTCCAAGTATTGATTTATAATTTGACCTACAATTCTTGTCTCCCTAAAATGCAGAAAACCAAACTGTAACCCAACCACATTTGGCACATTTTCTCAGGACCTCTTGAGATGTGTTCCCCAGACCAAGGTCACTCATATTCAGCTCCAAAAACCTCATTAAATTATTTTAGATTTTGTACGTTTATTGTTAACAGTAGCTTAGTTCATCGGAAAGTTTGGAAGTTCATAATATATGGGATGTACATTAACGTAGTTATCATCATTCCAGATTTTCCATCACCAGGACCTAATAATGATGGTTAGTTCACCAATTAATTTTCAACAAATGCTCATGCAACAATGCTAAGTGTATAAATACTGGTTCCTTGATTTCACAGATGTTTATGATTTTCTGAAATCATCTACTTCTAGCTGTCATCAACTGATTTAAATCAAATAATGAAATAAAAAATAATAACAGGGAGTCCTTGAGGTAGGTTGAAAACGGTTACCAAGTTGGCAGGTGTTTTTATCGAGACAGATAAGAAGACAGCAAGCACCTCGAGTTGTGGTTTCAGCTCCCTCCTTTCCCAAGTGCACTCACATGGACCATCTGCCCTCTCTGCTCCCTGCCTCCACTTCTGTGAAAGGAAGGGTCAGTGTTCTCTAATTCTCCTTGTGCATTCGACACCTCCCCCAGCCAAGGGCTAAAGGTTAGGCACTGCGTTAAAACCTGTGGCTCACGTCCCAGCATGTCAGGGAACCAAAGCAACTCTGTCTTCTCCCTCCCTCCCTCCAGTCTTCTCTGGAGTCCTGTCTCTATTAGCTGTCCTCTTGCCCTGTGCCTGCTTTCATCTCCTTGTCTCCATCCTCTCCATCCTGACTGATGCTGTGTTAAGGCCACCTCTCTGTCCCCAGAGTAATGTCACTCTTGACCCTGTTTTCTGGATTTTGCTATACTCTGCGTGCTGTAGCTACCCTCAGCCCACTCTCCCAATAAGCAGCAATTCCCAGAAGCCCAGGGAAGCACTCGGCTCCCACGCTTCCCTGCCCACACCGCAGCTCTCTGAGAGCCTGTGAACCCACACGACCTTCACGAGCAGGGTCTCGACCCTTGACTGATGCTTCGCAAGTGGTGCAGCTCATATTGCCCAGAATGGGGATTTCATTTTTCCTCTAATTCAAATGAATTCCTATCTAAAGACTGCTTCCTTTTAGTGGCAAACTGATTGTGTCTTTCTAGTCCTTTGCCTATGTTTTGAGTTTACTTCTATAGGCTGCCACTTCAAATGGTTTCTAGAGGGCTCCTTGGTGCCCTCTCTCTCACGTGTGCATGCACATGTGTGCCTGTGCATGCTTTTACTATGTACATGCCTCACAGGAAGTGGCCCCTTGTTTCCCTCACGGGTCCTGAAACAAAGCACCGGGCATGCACACGTGCTACTCAGATTTTCTACCCCGGGAGATGAGTGTCAATATCAACCTCCTCCCTAAATTTTTTTTTTTACAGGGACAGATCTTGAACAAGTGGAACTCAAAACCCTCCTTGAATGCAATTCTTGGAAGTTGGAAATCTCAATTGCCATTGTTTCCCCGGGAAAGGCTTTGCAGCGCTAAATAATTTATCTCCATGACAACCAGAGGAGCTGGATTGTTTTTTTTAACGGATGGATATTTTTTCCTTTATTCCACTTCACATATAAAATAATCAAAGTTAAAGGTGCGTATCTCGACACCCAACGGGTCATTAACCGAGCCGGTGTCAGGACGCAGGTCCCACAGGTGTGGCCTCGGGGAACCTCCGTGACGCTGTCAGAGTTTCAAGAGGTTTGGTTACTTTGTTTAAAAATCCAGCTTCTCGCTTTCTAGCCATATAACTGTAAACGGATTAATTTTTTTTAGTCCCTTGTATTTAAGTTTTTCACCTATAAAAATTTAAGATAATGGTACCTCGAGAGGAGCTGAGAGGATGTGCGAGTGTGTGAGAAATTGCCCAGCAGGGCCGAACACAGAGGAAGTGTACAAACATCAGTCCATTTGCTTATTCTTTTCCCCAGCGGAGTCCCCAGCTGTAGCTGTAGCTGACTGTTGTTTTTTACCTCATCAGTTCCCCCAGGGAGACATGCCACAGTCTCTTGACAAAGGCTCTCCGGCATTATGGGTGGCAAAGCCCTGCTATAGTGTCAGAGGCAGGTTACCTGTTCCTCTGACTGTTCATTTGTATCCTTTACAATAAAACTGTAATCATCAATATAGCTCATTTCTCAGTTCTATGAGTTGTTCTAACAAATTATCAAACCTAAGGAGTGTAGAAAGCTCCCAATTTGCTGGGAAGAAGTGTAGGGGGCTTAGCGATGCCTGAACTGTATGCCGTCTGCAGTGAAGGCAGCCTTGGGAAGAACTTTGCCCTCACTGGTGGGGTTTGCACCAACTCTGGGTAGTGAGTGTCAGAATTGAAATGAATTTCAGGACACTCAGAGAACCGGTTTCAGAATATCCTTCCCAACTCTGTGTTCTGCGATCTCATGTCGACAGCTTGAAATCAGCCATGGGAAGAGCATTTACACTGTGGAGATTGGAACATGCAACAAATCAGGGCTTCTCCTCCCTCTGCCCCTGCAAACTGGTTATTAAACATTTATCACACAGCCCTATTTCCGAACCAGCGGCCTGTGTCATTAGCTGCTTATATGAGACGCTGGAAAGAGCTTAGGAGGGGCAGAGTCTGCACATACTGAACTCATCCCATTTCACACCCACAGGCCAAGCCCACTCTATGAGTGAGGGGCCTCCTTCTTTCTAAAGCCTTCCATAGCTCCCACCGCCACATAAGTTGTGCCCATCCTGTGTATCATGCTAACCTTCTGTCACTAGGAAAAATTCTTCTCAAGGAAGAAGACAACCCTGCCACTTAATAAATCAGGGGGAAGCCAAATTTACTTCTTCACATTAACTTCTTGTGTTAACTTTTAATGCATCTTTCTATTTTCTTTTGAATTATTTAATTTGCTGCAGATTTTTCATAGTGGATGGGTCCTTTTCTCATATATCAGCCTCAGTGCAACTCAAATCCCTTTCTGGGAACTCAAAGAGAAGTTCCCCTCCTTCAGTCTTCAGGAAATTCACTTAAATGTTATTAGTTGTCTGAGATAATTAATCTGCTGATACAATTCCCACCTGGAACGTCCTCTTCCCCACTCTCCACTCTTCAAATTGCATTCTAATTTGCTTAATATTTCTGCCTTCCTGACCCATAATTCGCACAAGAGCATGAATACACACGCACGTTACCCCGGGAAACCACTGTGTGGGAAACCGCTGACCCTCTTCAAATCCATTTTTTCACTGTTCATTTAAAATGGAGGTTCAGCTGCTCCCCTGCGGTCAGACTTTCGGATCCGCTCGCGTTCTTAAGGGACGCAGTTGAAATTGTTGCAATATATTTGCAGGAATTCACTCACCTAAAGTAACGAATTACATGAAGAATTTAATTAGGGCAATGAGGGCGGAGCCTCGGGAACAAGAGCCGGACGATATGGAGGCTGAGAAATTCAGTTCAAGGTAAAATGTGACTTCATGAAGGAATAGCCCCTTACACACGCACACACACACACTCAGAGACACAAACACACACACACCTTGCCTCTTCTTGCAACTCCTCATGTTGGAGCAAACTAAACTAAGCCTGGCGCATCAGCCTCCCCGTTTCTTAAAAATTTACTCTATATTCAATTCGGTTCTAGACTCTGTATCTTTTTCCTCTTCAAGGTATACTGCGAGATTAAATTAGGTCTGGTCTCCATTGGCGCTATCCAATCAAGCATTCTGCAGTGATGGGAATGTTCTAAATCTGTGTTTGGCATCTGCACTGGCTTTTTACAGGGAGTCTCTGGACCTGCAGACTAGTAAAAAAAACTAATAATCTTCCCGTATTGCATCTCAGTGCCGGGACAGCAGCTCTGATGATGCCCAGCCTTGGAGATTGCAAGGTGCTTGTCACCTTGATTGCTTGTGGGAACCCTGCAGGAATATAATTTCACTTATTAGAAGCAGACAGCTCATCAAACTGTGTGAAACAACAGGTGTCGGAAGGAAAGCCGGGGACCCTAATGAGGCACTGGGCGCGGGCTCTGGCAGAAGTGGAGGCGCAGTTGATGCGGGTCGCATTTATCATTAGACACGAATCAATCGGAGCCTTCCAACCAGATCATCTCAGCACACCGCAGCAAACAGTTTGCCTCCAAAGTTATTGATGATTTTGCTTTTAACCAAGAAAAAGGATGGGATGGAGAAAAAGCGTGTGCGGCGCAAAGTCTTGGAACAAGCAGGTATGTAAGACGCAGTTTAAAGCAAAAATAAATAATCAGAATACACCTGGTGACACTTCAGTTGGTTTCTTGAGGGGAAATGAAGTGTTCTACATAATGAAATTTTCCAGATAAGGAAAGGTCACCCACTCCGGCTCATGAACTTAAAAATTGTATAGGACATAATAAGCATAAGAAATTGTATATGAATTTTGATAGAAAAGTAAACATAGTAAACATATTTCTCACTCTACCCTCAAAAATAAAGCATCTTGAAACCCAGTTTCCTTAATTACAGCGGTAAGTTACATAATATGTCATTACGAATTAATTACAAATACCTCTTTGCATTTCACAGTTTGTGACTGCCTTAAACAGAACTCTTTAATTCTTTCTAGATGTGGCTGCTAATCCCTTACAGGTGGGAGATCTGATGTGCAGGGAATTTGTTGTAAAGTTAGAGCTGATAGCCCTGTGTGCAAAACACACACACAAAGTATAATGACTTCGGTGTATGGGTTTTATTTCTTGAGTTTAGTTTCAGAGCCGTGTTCCAGAGAGTTGAAATTTGACTTCTAGTTAACAAGAGTGTCACTTAATGTGTTTTTAAAATGGAAAGTAGCTTTGCACCACTGAAGTGTGCTTATGAGATCATGAACATCTTTTCTCTCTGGCTATCTGGACTGGAATCGGGAGACCTGCAGAGAATGAGACAATGGCCAGGAACAGTGGGGAAAGGAGAGTACAGGATCTGCATCCCATCAACTTGGTCTATTGGGCCAAGCATTCTGGGATTTTCCTGATGTGGTTTGCTGAACCTTGACCTGAGTACCAAAACCTGCAGCCCAGAGCGCACAGATGCCATTCCGATGCTACTATCCAAGTGCTCTTTATTTTAGAAATGCAGGAAGGTAGACATATTGCTCTGGAATCATTTTACCTAAACAGAGACGTCATCATTGTGTCCCCTGAACAATCCTAGAAGCCCTTGAGCCTTTGGGGTCTGCGCCAAAGCAGTTCTAACGATCATAACCTCCAACGCCAGTCACAGAACAGCCGTGCCGGACCTTCGTCCAAAGGAATAACTGACTTGGGGATATTTCGGGAGCCTTCCAATGACAACGATGCAACCAGGAACGATTAATGCTTTCAGTCCTCAAGATCAGCTTCCACTCTTTTCCCTGTCTCCATTGTTCCCTAGACCCTGAAGTTGAATAAGGGGGAGATCCTACCTCCCCTTCCACTCCCATGCCCCTGCCCCCCACATTGCAGACCCCCTCACTGAGCAGGAGGAACCTCCACAGCCTCAAACACACCAGGACTTGACCCAGTGCTGACTGCCAGTTCCTGAGTCCTCCTGCCTGGCCCAGCGTGCTCTGAGGTCAGACTTCAGCGGCTCACTCCTGAAGTCCAGAAGGGAAGAGACTCACTGTCCTGCTTTGTATGTGCAAGTCACTGTCCCCGGGACTCGAGTGTTCCCTGCAGGGCAGCTGCCTAACAATGACTCTCCAGCTAACTCCATCCTCCCTGTGTCCACAGCCACCTAAATACTTTTCTGAGGCTCTGCCCAAAGTCACAGCAGGTCTGAGTCTAATAGCTTTGTGTATGTGCAGTGGCCCGATGCACTTTTAATACTGTCCAAAACACATTCACATTTTGGCTCTTTGTGTAATGAGATAGGTTTAATCTATCTCCCCAGAAGACAAAACCACGTCTAGAGAGCTTCCATTTTTGTTCTTTTCTTTTTTCTTTTCTTATATTGACTAAAATCTAGAGAATTAGCATGGAGCTTACTTGGGTACTTAATTGAGAGGAAATCACAGGCAACTTGGCACCCTTCCTGGTGTCCAAAGAAAATATGTGAATGCTCTTAAATATAGGTGAACTATAGTCTGTTAAATAACCACTAAGCCCAATTGTTATAGAAGAAAAACAGAAATAGAACGTTATACAAACACAGGAAAAGAAAGGCAAACACATGTTACTGACATTATCATTAAAGAATGGGTCGTTTCCTTACCTTGAATGTCAAAAAGATATAAAGTTCATATTTTGGAGCACGTTATACAATAGCTCCTGTTTGGGTAACATATTTATGAGTGTCATAATTTAATGACCTCAATGAGTTTTAAAATTGATTTTGTACACTAAACCCTGTCGGAGCGGGGTTGGCGAAAAAAGAGTCAAAAGTAGAGAGAGAAAAAAGGATATGTGGTAAGGAAGCACGGGGTAAGGAAGCACGGGGACCAGGGGAAAAACCAGCAAATACAAGAGGTGAGAGAGATTTAAGGTAGTATCAGAAGAATAGGAATTATGAACAGGAGACATGGTGCCTGGGAGAGCTGGGCGGTTACAAGAGCGACCGTAAACCTGGGAACGCATGAAGGTAGGACAGAGACGAAATCTGGGACTGGCTCAGTCCGGCCAAGGACATCACCAGGCTCCTAGTTTATTTCAAAAGTAGAAACAATCTGAACAGAGCTCTTGTCCAGTTACAGTGATAACTCCCAGGGGAGCAGTAGATCCAGTGTCCATACAGACATTGCACGCTATGGAGTTATAGCAATAACGAGGTCTCAGATGCTCACATAACCTCCTTCTTTTGTAATGTCACTGTGAGGCCAATAGATGAGGGGTCCTTATCCCTCCATGCCTTTCCCCAGACATAATTAGGGGCCAGAAAGGCAAGAGCCAGATCTAATCACATGAAGCTTTCATGGTGAGAAGGACTCCACCCATTGTTGCTGGTCAGAAGATGGAGGAACTACGTGAGAAAGAATGTGGGTGGCCAATAGAGCAGTGAGCAAGCCCGGGCTGGCAGCCACCAGGGAAACAGGGAACTCAGTCTCACAACCTCGTAAGCCTGGAAGGGGACCCCAGCCCTGGACGACAGCCCTGCCTGGCTGCCATCGTGACTCCAGCCTGGTGAGGCCTGAAGCAGAGAGGCCACCTGAGCCACACCTGACCTGGGGAGCACGTGAGCGCATGTGTCACGATGCTTTAAAGCTGCTACCTTTGCGACCACAGTAGAAAACTAATACATCCCTTCAGGTTTTCTCATGGGAAACACTTGAACCTTTTAATCTCTAGATCATAAGAAAACAATCAACATAAAACAAATAAACCTACAAACCTAGATCTTCCTTCTCCTGAGTGCCCAGATTCCTTTCCCCTTTGTTTGCTCATACATTCATTCACTCAACAAACAGTTTTTGAAAGCCCACTATGTGTCACACCCTGCTATGCATGGACCTACCTAGGTGGGTGCAGCAACCTGAGCCATCACGAGCCACCACTGAGGCCAGCTGATGAGTTCAAGGCCATTACATTCTGCCCGTCCCTCAGAGACGTGAATTCTACTATTTTGTGTTGTTCTAATAAAATCCAAGTGCTGCAGAGCTGGACATAGCCACAATAAACTTTTAAATGATCACACACATTATATGTTGATCAAAGTCAGTGCTTTTTGTGGGAAGAAGGGTATTCATTTTTAGATTGATAACCTCCCCAAAATGTATGCTTGGTGTTCACGTCATTACGCTCAGACTATAATATTGTGTACTTTTCCTCTTCCCATCTGAGACACCCAAATAATCAATAGTGTTTTATATTTACTTTCAAGTCACTCCGATATGAAGTCTGTAATTCATATATCTTCACTATTAAGCTGTGGACATTTCTAGACTGATTTCATATCTAAATTTCTTAAAGGAGCAGAGGGCGAAAAACGATTTCCTATCAATAACACTCGAAATGATGTCATCGGCAGCAAAATTATGATTTTCTTAAATGACATCAAGAAAAGATAAAAAACATTTATCCTGTCTTGCTGACACCCATGTCGGATGTGATCAGCTTTCAAGTCAAAACATGATGTTTCTCATTATACCGTGAATGGTCTGAGATCTGAGAACCAGTATATTTCCTCTTAGTTCTGCAGCTTCTCCTACAACAAAGTGGCCTCAGCCAGAATTCAGCTGGCAGATGGGAGGATGATTCACAAGGTAGAGCGGGATTCCACTTGGCTTTTCCGCTGGCTTCGTGGCGCCAAAAGGAGCCAAAACGTGTTTGTTTCCACAAAACAAGCAGTTTTCACAAAATGCCACATGGAGAACGCTCACGAGGAAGAAGATAGTCTGATATTTCTCTGCAACATGGCCTGTTTCCCAATAGATATACGCTATCTATATCCCGTAAACATAGCACACAAGATCGAGAAAGTTCTTCCTGCGGGCCTGAAAAACCTGAACGCGTCCTCACCCAGGGCAGAGAATTCAGAACAAGGCCATTCAGGACCCTTTGGGACAATCCTGTGATTTAACTCGTCTCGAGCGACAGAATCCGTTTTTAGGTAAGAAGTATTCAGCTCTGCCCGTGGTTTTAATAAAAATTCCTCGAAGACCGTGCTTACGTTACACAAACACAACTAGTTTTATTCTTCTCACAGAGTAGTATGAACAGAACTATATTGACCTGCTGGTCTCATGCGGAGAGATCGGCTAGTGACCGGACTCCCCGTGGCCCTAGATGTAGGGGATGCTGGCATCGTTTCTAGAGACTTCTACGAGGACCTATGCCAAGCCCTAACTGTGGTAACAGCCATAAAAAAAAAGTTTCCTCATAACTAGTAGCAATTCTCTTAAGGGGATTCATTTCTTTAATCTCTACAAGTAATAGCTGGTCCTTTCATATCACACCATGCAATTAAAAACTTCTCCTTCAAAAACTTTCCCTTTTTCAGGTTAAGCAGTACCAGGGAAATAAATCCTTTTATCAGGATCACTTTCTCTTCCTCTCCTGCCCACGAGCTGCAAGAGAGCCGGGACGGTGAGGGTCTCAGCCATTGCCATAACCCTATGTCCCTCCTACAGCCACAACAGCTGTTGTGGTATTGAAATACTTCCCAAGCCCCCGGATGTCTTTATGACCTTGGCTTCCCACCCTTGGCACCCTGGAGCGGCCAGATGTCCCACAGTCCAGCCAATAAAGAGTTAACACCTGCTACAGCGGGGGTTTCTATTCTGCTGCCATTGGAGATTGTCAATATTTTTTTAAAGTTTATGAATCATGCAATTTAAAAGTATAGATTATAAATAAACAATGGACTTAATAATGGTTGCTATAGTCTGAATATTTGTGTCCCCCAAAATCCATATGTTGAAATTCTCATACCGAAGTTGACGGTGTTAGGAGGTGCGGCCTTTGGGAAGTGATTAGGTCACGGGGACAGAGCCCTCAAGGGTGAGGTTAGCGCCCTTAGAAAAGGGGCCCCAGAGAGCAGCCTTCCCCTCCCACTGTGAGAGGACACGGCAAGAAGACACCACCTGTGACCCAGGATTTGGGTTCTTAGCAGATGCCAAGTCACCAGCCCTTTCTCCTGGATGTTCCAGACTCCAGAACTGTGAGAAATAAGTATTTATTGTTTACAAGCCATTTAGTATATGGAATCGTGTTATAGCAGCCCAAATGGACTAAGATAATGGCATATTAATGTTAGTCCACTAATCTTATGTAATAAGTTGACATAGCACACCCAGAAACTGGGTTTGGCAAACATGGGAACTGCATTATCTTCTCAATTTTTCTATAAATCAGAACTATTATTAAAAGTAAAGTCTATTTAAGACATACATAAATTATGTTACTGTGTATCTCGTATTAGTGAAGTTGAACATCTTTTCACACATAAGTTATCTGTATTTTAATTTTCGTTAATCCCTTTGTACATTCTGTATCCAGCTTTCTATTAGATTATCTTTTTTCCCTAGAATTTCCAAATTTCCAAAAAAGTTTCAAATTTCCAAATGATTGTGTGCGTTTATCTTTCCATAAATATGAAATTTAGTCAAATCTGTTGTGTTTTACAACCTTTGAGGTTTCCTGGCTTTCTTAGAGAAGACCAGCTTAACCTACCATTGCATTTAGAATAATTTTATTCACAGTAAACCTGAAATATTTATTTATCGATTATTTAGTAAACCAATTGCATCGGTCTCCTCAAGCTGCCACAGCAAAACACTGCACATTGGGTAGCTTAAGCTGCAAACATTAATTTTCTCACAGTCCTGGAGGCTGGGAAGCCCAAGTTCAAGTTGCCAGAAGGATTGGTTTCTGGCAAGGCCTCTCTCCTTGGTTTGCAGAAGGCCATCTCTTCGTTGTGTTTTTGTATGGCCTCTTCTCTGTGTGTGCGGAGAGAGACAGAGAAAGAAAGAGAGGGAGAGAGAGAGATTTGGTCTCTGTTCTTATTAGGACATTAGTCCTATCTGGTCACCCATCCTTATAACCTCGTTTAGCTTTCATTACCTCCCAATAGTCCATACATCCAAACTCAGTCACACGGGGAGGGGGTAAGGACTTCACCGTGCATTTGAAGGGAGGGACACGATTCAGCCTTTAACACCAGTCAACAGGTGTTTATTGGTCACGGATTACGTGTATGCTTGCTGTGCGTGCTAACAGGGAGAACACAGACATGGCTCTTGACTTCTGCAAATGTACAGGTTAATCTTACAGACACGAAATAGCATCTGCAAGAATTATAATTTTGCACATTCGAGTGCTTCCCGCGAGGAAAGAGAACGCAGCGTAACGTCTAGACGGTAAAGCCGGCTGGAGGACTTGTTTTCCTGCACTTCTCAGGACACAGCGCTGCATCATAAAATTAAGCACATTAGTGCAGTCCTCGATGTCTAATCAAAGGTGACTCATGGTTCAGATAGGAAGGTGAGGTTATAGATCCTGGCAGAGGAAGGAGGAGAAATACGGCAAAGATTCTGAAGAATATCGGAGTGTGCAAATGAGAAACTGTTGTATGGGGCTCTGAGGCTTACTGCAGGGTACACACCCCCGGGAGTGGACGTAATAACAACTCTATGTATACGGAGAACTTTTTCTCTGAAATACTCAAACCCTTTCTTAAATATTTATTATCCTCTCATAATCACACTAAGGTAGAAAAGAAACATGTTTGCTTGGATTTTTTAAAAAATTTCAGGTAGTGATTGACTCTACAGGGATTTCACATCACAGATCCATTTAGTACACATTTTGTTAACTACCTATTTAGCATAAAGCAGCATTAGACCTGTGAGTGTGTAACGATGACTAGGGCATAGTACCTACCTTGAAAAAAAATGAAAGTCTTAGAGCTGGAAGGAAATAAGTGTTCCTCAGTTTGGAAAATTAAGTGCACCCCTACCTTGCTTTGGCAGCCAGGGAGGACATCACCAGTGGATACCGACTCATGGCCACTGAGACCCCCGGAAGAATCATCAAAATGTCTCCCACTGAGCTCTGCGAGTAGCCACTCACCACCCACTGAACCAAGGTGGCACGTGAGCTGACCTTCGCCCCTGCCTTGTTCTGTGCTGTCTCCTTCCGTGGTTTGAGCAGCCTACACTCCCACGCGGTGCTGCTCTGACCCCATGTTCTATTTACTCTTCATCAGATTCTCCATGGGATTTGAGAACAAGATGGCAAACAGGTTGTTAAACTAAAGAAAACTAACAACACATTTCGCCTGACTTTTTGAACCTAATTCCAATATCTGCCTTCATTTGACAATGAGTATTCAAAAACAGAGTTTTAAAAAAATCTCACAAAACAAAAACAACACAAGCCCAGAGGGTGTAGAAAACGCACATGCCTGGTCCTACTTTCCCGGGTCAGAGAAACGGGAGTGAAAGCAGACATTCCTCGAACTACCGTCCTGCAGGAAAAGGTGAGAGCAGCAAAGCCCCAGATGGCGTCAATTAAGGCTATAGAACCAACTAGGTAATGTGAGATTGGACAGCTGCAAATAGGCTTTGCTGTGTATAAATACCCTATCTTTATACCCTAAATGCTGGCGTGCGTCACAGTAGTAGACAGTGGATGCTGGCATTGATGAAGATGAGGATGCCACAGAGAAGTAGAGGATGAAGGACCCTGAGGCTCGGGGAATTCTGGAGAATTTCCCCCAATACCCACTTTTTTCCTTTTCTTTGGGGCTGCCAGGGAGGATAAGTATGGAAAGCATTCTAGCTGGGGGTTTCCTTTGGCACAGGCGGCTGCAACGTGGTAATGATGACAATTATCCTTGTCATTATTATTATGTCATTTATTTTATTGTGATTATTTTATTTTATCCATCCAGCACTATGTTGTGCACTTTTTAGAGCTTATTTCAGGTAATTGCCTTAACAGCTCTGTGAGGTTGGTATTTTTGTTCCCATTTTTAGAAATGAGTAAATTGAGATTCTAAGGGATTCGGGAAATTCTCCCGGGAGTGACAGGGTCTGGCAGGATTCAAAGCTGTGTCTACGCAATGTGGGTGCCCCTTCCTCTCTGCCACCCCCATGTTCTGTCTTCACTGTAATTCTAAGGCTGGTGTGGAACATGGGGGGGCATGGATCTGCACCCGGGGTCAGCAATTTTTTTCCATAAACAGCCAGAGAATAAATTTCAGGCTTTGTGGATCAGCTGCTCAACTCTGCCCGAGTAGCACGAAAGCAGCTTGAGACAATACGGAAAGGAATGAGCATGATTGTGTTCCAATAAAACTTTATTTGCAAAACTAGCTGGAGAGCCAGATGCGGCCCTCAGGCTGGGTCTAGTCCACCTCGGTCTGCAAGAACAAGGGGTGAAGAAACACTTGCGGGAGTGGGCAGAACGTGGAAGCAACAAATTAAAGACATCGTCTTAACCCTCAGATACTTTAAAATAAAAGACTAGAGATTCAGAGAGAGAAAACATTGAAAAGCATAAAATGGAGATAATGCAAATTAGGAAAGTAATGTCCAGACATAAAAAGGAGTGACCATTCAGGGATAGTTAAATTCGCCAAAATGTCTTAGACAAAGTAGATTCAAAGCCGGGTTTTAGAGGCAGGATAGGGAGTGAATAGGATCAGAGAAGAAAATATATTGGTCCCAACTTAGGTATCTGAAATTTACACGAAACAGAGGGATGAAGGGACTCCGGAAGCGCCAGACAGCTGTAGACAAATAGGCAAAGGCATTGGTGTGCTTTAAGAAAGGGGGGAAAAAAAGCACAGCATAAGTAAAATTTCATGCCCTCCATCCAGGGAGAGCCTATTAAAATAAATGCCATCTGCCCAGACTAACAGACTAAGGCTGAATTATTGATCACCCTATGAGTGTTTTCATTTGAAGTGTTCTGTGGGTTAATGCAATAATCAAATCCACTTCCCCAGTCCGTGCCCTGCTCTTCTACCTCGGCTCCGATTCCAGCTCTGAATTGTAAAACAGGATGAGGTTTTATCTGGCGCCTCCCCTCTCCTCATTCCCGGGGCTCCCTGCAGTCGTCCTGAGCCAGGCCTGAAAGCCCGGGGAGTTGAGGGCAAAAGGGAGAAGAACAGGCTCTGTGCCATTTTTCTGCAAAATAATTTAGCAATGGAAATTGGATGCAGTTGCATGATAGGGCTTAACTTCCTCTGCTTAGAGCACAGGACTCAGTAGGCTCCAAATCCTCAGCTCTCGCGCAAGGCAAACCCCTTACCTGGTGCCCAGGTCTGCTTGCAAGGACGAATTTCTGCGTGCAGGAGTATTGGGAGTTGGAGTCAGGAAAGGGGCGCAGAGCTTTGGGGGCATCAAATGACTCTCACCCTCTGCTCAAACATGACCCAGGCTAACACCCGAGTGACCTCGGGCCAAAGAGGGACTGAAAATAACCATACAGGGATGGACACGACCTCCCCAGGCAGAAAAGACGATCGATTCAGCTCAGCGAGGCAGAAATGGTCGCCTCTCTGGATTGGCTGTGTTCGAAGCTACCCTGGGTTTCCTCACTTTACCCCTAAGTTGTAACTGAGGCCTTCCCCCTGCCAGCATTCTGCTTTTAAATCACGTGCCTTTCTCCATGAAATTTGACCTTAGAATCTTAACTTTCTCTCCTCCAAGAGTCTAGTTGTATCAATGTTGAGTTTCAGAATACTGTTCCAGAATCTCTGTCCCCATTTCTCTCTGTCTGGGAACCGCAGTGGTGGCTGCGATGTGGCTTGGATCCTTTCGACAAGACACCGAGCACAGAGGGGCACCGCCGCTGGTGGCTGTGCAGGAACACGCTGTGGTAGAACAAGTTGAGTTTATCACTCATCGCAGTGAGGGGGAAACACACATTGTAGGACTCATGGGGAGTTTTAACAAGAGAGTGTTCTAGAACCTGTTACAGGATGAGCTGTGGCTGGAGGGTCCGAGGGAGCAGAGGCTTGCTCCGGGCTGGGTGTCACCAGAAAATGGGGCCGTCCTCTGGGTCGGTATCTCAATCAGTGTTGTCTGCAGGAGGGGTGTGCTCACAGGGCTGCACATGTGTACAGGTAAGGACAGCCTCGGCAGGGCAGCGACCTGGCCCACAATGATGGCAAAACGGCATTTTTGTAAGATGCATCCCGACTTCCGGTATGTTAAAATGTGAAAACACGCGCACCTTAGAAATTAAGAAAGAGAAACAGTTTAAGCCTGTGCCAGGGTTTCTCCTCGGGAATCCCTTTTGTTCCAGCTTGTTAGGGAGAGCTTTGACGTTTTACCGAACATTCCAAAGGTGCCTAAAATACCTGCCAAAGAAAAGGTAATCACGGCAATTTTTAAAAAGATATCTGCAAGTCAATACGAGCAGCATTTCTCAACGATGGGCTGTGCGTTAGACTCCATCGAGCAATGAGAAATTTTAAAAAGCCAAAACACTCCTGGCCCCAAATTAAATCAGAATCTCTAGGAACGGGGACCAGGCACCAGGTGATTTTGAAAAACTCTCTGGGAGGTTCCAGTGTGCGGCCCAGGCTGGGAACCACTGCACTGCTATGGGCGTGAGGGATCTCCTTGGCTTCTAGAAAGAAAATTCTTCATTCTTTCTGTGCACAATGAAGAGAGTTCACCTTTCTTGGAAACATCTGAATACAGCAGCAGGTGGCTCTGGGCGCTTCCATTCGGCAGTACGCAGTGCCCACTCCTTCTTGCCCCTTTTTTCCTCTCCCTCTTCTTAATGTTGGCTGGTGCGCAGATCTACTTTAGTGCAGCTCCACACTGAGCTTTTAAATCTCGCAAACCGTGTTATTCAAAACCATGGGTGCCCTGCCACGCACAGAGGACAGACCTTCCAGGAGTCTCTGAACTCGATCCTGACTGCGGTGGTTTTCGTGTCGTCCCTGTCCCCGCTTCCATGGGGCTGGTCGGTCCCGCCCCGACTCTCCTCTGCCCCTCTCTGCGAAGTCCTCCCACCTTGTCTGACTCCACAGCGCTCCGGAAATCCACGAACAGCAGCTGCCGAGGCTGTGAGGGACACCAGCGTCCCTCCTGGTCTAATCCCTTACTAGCTGCAGATAACACGTGCTGCTCCAAAAGCGGG